>NC_138945.1:37315000-37710000 GCF_965226115.1 Aulonocara stuartgranti | reverse complement strand
GCTCTTTGGTCTTGGCCATGGCGGCGTTTGGAGTCTGACTGTTTGAGGCTGTGGACAGGTGTCTTTTAAACAGATGATGGGTTCAAACAGGTGCCATTCATACAGGTAACGAGTGGGGGACAGAAAAGCTTCTTACAGACGACGTTACAGGTCTGTGAGAGCCAGAGATTTTCCTTGTTTGAGGTGACCAAATACTTATTTTCCACCCTAATTTACGAATAAATTCTTTACAAATCCTACCATGTGAATTCATGGATTTTTTTTTCACATTCTGTCTCTCACAGTTGAAGTGTACCTCTGGTGCAAATTACTGACCTCTGTCATCATTTTAAGTGGGGGAACTTGCACAATCGGTGGCTGACTAAATATTTTTTTGCCCCACTATATATATATATATATATATATATATATATATATATATATATATATATATATACACACACATATACATATATATATATATATATATATATATATATATATATATATATATATATATATATATATATTAGGGGTGCAACGATACACAAAATTCACGGTTCAGTTCGGTTCGATACTTTGGTGTCACGGTTCGATATTTTTTCGATACAAAAAAAATGTTCATGCCTTTTTTATTTGTCATTTATTAAAATTATAAATATATATTTTAACTCAAAAGTACAGTTTTTAAATTTAACCCTAACCCTTGTGCGTGTTTTTTATTTTGACAGCGAATGCGCACCTGCGGACCACTTATGTGCAGCCCTGGTTATTTAGCTCGTCATATTGCAGCCACAGAAATTCTTTTGTCCATGAAACCATAAAGCTGCACTTTCTTTTTGCCTTTTTGTGGTAAGCTTTTCTTTGGCTGTCACTTCTTCACCTTGACCTGTCTTATTTGGCTCAGCAGAACTAAAATATATATCTGTCTGTGAAGGTTCTCAGTCATCCAGGTCATCGTAGTCAAATATATATCCTGCTGCTTTTACACACGCACTCACATAAGCTCAGCGATTCTCTGCGCGATCAACCTCTCACATGTTTAAGCTTGCTGCGTGAGATTTCACTTGTCAGAGGAATTGGTGCACAAATTATCATCACTCACAGATCAGTGCTGTCGCTCTCTATACACAGTTCGCGCGATTGCAAAGTGAAAGCAAAAAAACAAGCGCAAATTCAAACGCGATTTCAATATGTCACATATTGACAGTGGCTCACCGATGCCAATGACATAATTACCCAGCTACATTTCTGAAAGAATGCAAAAGCATTGACATATATTTTTCCTTCCTACAATAGCCCGACGGGCAGGGCAGAGATAGATTTTGGTAGCCCGACTGAAAAAATCACTAGCCCCGGGACGTCGGGCTAGCGATATTGCAAGCCCTGTATCTGATTGAGGAATCATGCATCTTTGGAAAAGAGAGTTTATTACAGAGAAATGTCTCTTTCCAAAATAAAAGCTATACTATCCGCTTCTTCTGGGCTATATTCTCAGCAGCATATTAAACATATAAGGAGAATGATGTGCTAATAGCTGTCTAAATGACTCGGCAAAAGTTAGTAGCATGCTTGCTTGTTTTTTTTCTGCTTCCACTTGTCTTTGCACTAGGATGATGTCGGCGTAAATGTGCAGTCATATTCGTTGTGTTCCCACTAGTGCTTTCAGGTTAATCTCGTTGAAATGACCTTAACGCCACAACACGGCAAATCTCCGTTAACGAGCTACCGCCGATCGCCCCGTGCATGGGGCTAGACGGCCAACACGTTAACGAGCTAACTGCGCTAACACACTAGTTCCCACCCATGTAATTGAGCATTGCATGGCACATCCAACATACTGTTTTACTTTAGTCCATGACTCGCTTACCTTCAGGGTCATACGTCACATGAAAACCAAAATAATTCCAAACGCCAGATCTAAATGAGGGTGGGGGAGGTCCATGTTGCAAGAAGAGCTTAACTTCTGTCTCGCTAGCTTGCCCTGCGCTCTTCCTTCTGACGATGCTGTCTGTGTTGAGCGCTCAGTGAATCTGCGTTCGACTACTCCGCCTAGGCTGCACTGTCGAGCCTAGGCGGAATAGTCAAACGCAGATTCACTGAGCGCTCAACACAGACAGCATCGTCAGAAGGAAAGTTGATAAAATAAATTACAAATTTTGTATTGTTCGATACATGTGCGTACCGAACCGAAAGCACTGTATCGAACGAACCGATACGAATATCGTTGCACCCCTAATATATATATAAAAGGGCGATCGTGGCTCAAGAGTTGGGAGTTCGCCTTGTAATCGGAAGGTTGCCGGTTCGAGCCCCAGCTTGGACAGTCTCAGTCGTTGTGTCCTTGGGCAAGACACTTCACCCGTTGCCTACTGGTGGTGGTCAGAGGGCCCGGTGGCGCCAGTGTCCGGCAGCCTCGCCCCTGTCAGTGCGCCCCAGGGTGGCTGTGGCTACAATGTAGCTTGCCATCACCAGTGTGTGAATGTGAGTGTGAATGGGTGGATGACTGGATATGTAAAGCGCTTTGGGGTCCTTAGGGACTAGTAAAGCGCTATATAAATACAGGCCATTTACCCATATATATATATATATATATATATATATATATATATATATATATATACACACATACAGTGGGGCAAAAAAGTATTTAGTCAGCCACCAATTGTGCAAGTTCCCCCACCTAAAATGATATATATATATACATACACATATGTATATGTATATATATTATATACACATCCAGTAATGCATACACTCTTATATTGTACATATATTTATTACTCTCAGATTTAGCCATTCTTATATTTTGTTTGTTTTATGCTATTGTATTTTTGCACACCTCTGTTGCTTGTGAAGCTCGCACACAGGAATTTCACTCGCATGTACTGTACCAGTGTACCTGCACATGTGTGCTGGCTGCGGGCACACACAGTCCTATTTGGGACTCACATCTACAGTCGCATATATCAGGGTGTTACGGTAGTACACAGGTACACACGTCATATATCTCAGGGGGGAGGAACATCGCCATGTATTTATCACTGTACCTGCACGTGGGTGTCCCATAGTCGCAACAGGATCATTCGTCTGTGACGGGTGGGTTGTTGGGGCTCTTCCATTAGCAGGGAAATGGCACACGCAAGGACGTGGTCTGTGTCCATGTTGCCGATCGGGGGAGGTGGTACGGGCAGGCACAGCTGGTGACGCGAATTCAAAGGGTAGACCGCCCCATTTCTTCCGCACTTCTCGTACTTATACATGTTCTCTTTAATCTTATTGTACTTCTGACTTTTGACTGTGCTTTTTTTGTATTCAATTCTTACTTTACTGACAACAATACAATGATCACTACTAAAATGACTTATTTTTTACTTGCCACTCACATAATGGATTCAAAAAACTAGATACAAATGGTAAACCTAGTACCAACTGCTTACCAGCATTGGCATTCTTGTCTTCTTCCCATCATTCAAACATACAATATTTTTATCCTCCAGAAATTCCTCTAATACTTTACCATTGTAGTCTGTTGTTTCACTACCCCATAACGAATGATGTGGATTAAAGTGTCTGCACCATATAATATTTCCTTTCAAATCTATTTCCTCCAGCTTACTAAAGTCAAATTTTTTACAAGGATTTTAAAAATTAATAACCATAATTACCTTCCCTGCTATCCATACCTCAATTCCTACATACTCCAAATCCCCTCCCATTTCAATAATTTTATATGGAATACCTTCCTTAATCAGACACCCACCTCCATCCCCCTTTTTCCTATTTCCTATCATATCTAACCGCAATATATCCATGTACTCTTAAAGTCCAAAAAAGGCTTCAACCATGTTTCTGCTTAACTGTTTAATATCTTGACCATTTAATAAAAGACTTCTTACATTCCACTGTAGGATTAACATGGTTATAAAAATTAACGACCACATTATCCTTCTTGATTTGCCTGACTGCTTAGTTCACCCCTTCTATCCTCCCACCTGATATATTTCATATCTACACTATGACATGCTGCCTTCATACTAGTCTGAATCCTCTCTGTCTTGGACCTCACGTCTGATGTTGCATTTATTACTTCTGCAATAAATGTCGCCATCTTCTTCTTCTCTTCCGAGATTTTTCTTTCAACCATTTCCATAAGCTTTTTAATTACTTGTTTTTTCCCAATGATGGCTTTTTCAATCTGACTCTCTTGCTCAACTATTTTACAAGCCTCTGCATATGTCACTGTCTGCTGCCTGGATTTTTTGACATTTGTTCCCTCTTCATTACTTTCACTATCTGTACCTTCTGTACTATAATTCATGTGCAGCATCATCAAAAAAAAACAAAAAAACAAAAAAACAATCTAACCCCTCCATTACTGCCAGATAAAATAATCAAATCAACTACTGCCTGATTAACATTTTTTGTATCAATGATTGTTGATACAAACAACCTCATTTTTGAAGCAGACTCACATTTGAACACATTCATCAGTTTGATGCAGTACATTCAGTCATTAATTTTACTTTTTTTACTTTTTTGGTATTGTTTATTTGCTTTATTTACTTAGTTTTGTATAGTAGTGGTGGATATGATACAATGGTAGTAGATTGTATGCTTTCATTTAAATAAAACGCTCACTTATTTCATCAGCAATGGATTCCCTAAGTGATGACATAAACATTCTTTAGCATTAAAACAATAAACTTACTGAAAATAAGTCATGTGACAGAGATCTGGTTCAGTCATTGCCAAGCATTATCCTGACCTTTACATACTCACCAGCTCTTTCCATGTCTCACTCTTGTTTTAAATGTCTCAACTGATCTTCTTCTTCCCACTCAGTCGCTCACCAGTAGTGATGGGATTTCCGGCTCTTTATAGAGAACCAGCCGTTTCGGCTCTGTTCAATAAAAAGAGCCGGCTCTTTCAGCTCCCAACGAGCTCTTCAGGTTGTTTATTATTAACAATAATATAAAATTATGCACAAAAGGAATTACTAATGTAAAAACAAAGTGGTTTTATTTATATATGTTTATATATAAATATATGTGGTGGCCCCTAAAGACAAAACACGTACAAACTCCAAAACACATTCCTAGCGTTAACTGAACTTCAAAACAGAGCTACCTAGATCACTTAAATTACACAATTGAAAGCATATGTGTATTGTTTGTGTATTTATACACAAGCACTCATATATATGTTCAAATAATTTTAAAAAAAAATGTTCATTTACCTGTTACTACCACACACCAAATCCGGTCGTTGGTACTTGAGTTGTGTAGCCACTATGTAACAAAAGCTCAACACTGCCCCTAGCATTTTGGAGCACTTCTGTTGTCTTTTGTACGTGTTTTGGAGTTTTTTCCGTGTTTTGGAGTTTGTACGTGCTTTGTCTCTAGGGGCCACCGTAAATATACTTTTTCACTCCACATAAAATGTAATAAATAAATCATATAATACAAAAACCAACTATTCACAGTTCAACTTTTAACTATTTAAATTTTCTGCTTTTTCCTTTTAAACAAATTTAAAGTGAAATAACACAAAACACTGCAAACCACAACACAATTAAATATAAATTAAAATATGAAAACAAAAAGAAGATGCATATTCTCTGTCATATAGGCCTGCATGAATAAACTTTCTGAATCCTTTATCATCTGCAACTGAAAATAGTTGTGGATGATTACTATACCTTTCTAATGTGACGTTGTTGTCCCTGGCTCTCTTTCTCTTTCCCTCCCGCTCTGTTCCTGTCACGGTTCTGGGTCAGTATTGACCCAGCATTCTGAGTTCTGGTCTATTTTTGAATGAACGTTTTATTTCTCTGGTGTTTTGTTGATGATGATGATTATTATTGTTTGAGTTCTATGTATTCTATATATTCGGTCTGGCTCTCAGTCTGCGTCTTTATTTAGTGGTTTCTTGTTTCCTGTTTTATTGTGAAGGTCTGTGTCTTATGTGAGTGTGCTCAATTTACGTTTCCCCTGTCTCGTCAGCAGTGATTTCTCCCAGGTGTGTTCCCCCCGTCTCTCATCCCTTGATTACTGCCGTGTGTATATAAGCCCTTTGTTTCCTTTGTTCTCTGTCGTGTCGTTAACGGCTTCTACCCTCACTCCCTTGGTGTGTACTGTTTGCCAGCCTGCCAACCTGTCTAGTTATTCGATACTCCCAGTTTAGTTAGTGTTTTTCTGTTCTGCTTCATCCCAGCAATAAAGCTGTGTATTTTGAGTTTATTCCGCCTCCTTGAGTCCTGCATTTTGGGTCCTCTCTTCCTGCCTGCCTACACACAGGCATGACAGTTCCTGTTCTACTGCAAGTGTAACTACTGCCCCTCTTCCCAGCGCAAAGCACAAGGCTCACATGCAGAGTGAAGCGGTTAAAAAAGTGCGAGAGAGAGGGTGAGAGAAAGAGGGGGAAAAAAAAAACACGGCTCGCAATAAGGAGCCGGCTCGCATCGTTCACGTCAAAGATCCGGCTCTAAGAGCCATTTCGTTCGCGACCGACACATCACTACTCACCAGGCTGTCTTATTAAATTGTTATCCATTAGTTGGTTGTACTTATATACCAATAGTGGTCTGTTAGGGCAAGCAAATCAAGCAGAGCTGGTTGAGTGAAATGTAAAAATAGACACCAAGATACCATCCTGTCTTGTAAGTTTCTCTCATTTCCTCTTTGCACCATTGTTTAAATTACTGCCACCTTGTGGCCACAGTTGGCTATTGTCTCAGGAACCTGGCTTAACTCTGCTTAACTCAGAACCAATGTTCCCTCTAAGCTGCACGCGTGCGCAATTGCACACTGCTGGCACGGTCTCTGTGCACAGAAAATCTGTGTTGCACACAAAAAAAAATCTACCCTGAATTGAAATTAAAATGAATACTTTAACAATTCTGTTTTGTAGTGTTAGTCAGTGAGTGACTGGCTGCTCCGGAACGAGGCCACCTTATTCCATAGTCCAGCAAATGATGCGATTTATATTGATATATAGGCAGCTAATCAACGTCATTGACAGGCTATGACAGCGTCCTTATGTGCCGACACCGCTAGCAAAGCGGAGTGGCTGATGTGGAGTGAAGCCACGTTAATGACAACGTGTACAACCATTGGAGATGTGCGCAGGACAGAGGCAACAACTGACGGAAAAAGTGTTTTGATGCAGAACAGCTGATTGTTCTGTAAATAGTTTGAAATGTTTATTTTAAAAAAAAACGCCTTGGCTGCATTTTTAGGTAAAAAGCTGCAAAAAAAAAAAAACCTTTGTTGTTTGCAAAACTCATTTGCTTTTTTGAAGAACTATATAAGTAATTGCCCAACATTATATCCTGTATTTTGCAGAGAGTGAGTTACAGGACTCTCTCCCAGACCACAGACTCATACTCATAATACAAGTCAGAGCAAAAAAAATAACATAAATAAAGTTGTGTTTTCAAAACTGGAGTTCAAGTTATTTTTATTTCCAATAGTGTAAACATACTACACAGGTCAAGAACAAGATTTTTTTTTTTTTTAATTTTCATTGTAAGCAGTTAATTAAAAGTAGTCCAACATAAATGTAAATGCTGTAATTTGATTATTTTAATAAACCATGTAACTTGGATGGATTCGATGCTGGCGTGACCACAGTGCACACGTCTAATGTTGCTCACAGTGGTCCAAGGGATCGCTCAGGGAGTTTGTGTGTTCGCTCAGACACATAAAAAATTAGAGGGAACATTGCTCAGAACCAAGTGGAATCTATAGTGAGTCTCAGTTTCATGGGCATGTCTGTGTCCTGGGTCAATGGAAAAGCTGAGAGGTCAGCAGCTTTTGTATTTGTTTTTACATTTGCATTGTGGATAAAACTTTTTTGGGGGAAACCAAAGACTAGTGTGGTAGACCAGCTGCTGATGCTCAATGTTGAAGGGAAACAGAGCATTAGGATGTAAACAAGCTTTTGTGATTTATCTTTATAGATCAGTTTTCTCTTGGCCAACAGCGATATAAGAAACTTTAGCACATTAGCGAGGAAAACCTTCTTCAACCATAATGTTGAACAAGTGCCAGTTGCACCAGCACTTTCAGATTTGCCAATGCAGTACACTAGCCCTTTTACACACTGCTCAAATGTTAAAGTTCATCTTTGGATTTTTTAAGAAATATATTTTTACCTACTTTTTAAAATCAAGATGGAGGCTTGTTTCTGAGATAAGTATAATGTTGTTTTAATTCAAACAACTCAAGAGTTATTGAAGAATAAGATTAAGAAAATCAAACGTTTCCTGTATAAAGCATCTTATTAAATGAAAGATTGATCTTCAATATATAAAAAAAACAAAAAAAACAATAGTGGCCAAGAAATTTCTCATTTATTGATGAAAATGATGAATGAATAGTGTATAAACATAAACAACTAATGTAAAGAGCAATGTCTGTACAAGTTGGAAAATATTAACATGGAAATCTTCCAGTTGAATACAATTCTAAACCATTCATGTCAGAAAGGATTTTATAACTTAACATTTAATTTTTCTTCAAATGACAACCAATTGAGCCAGTGTAATTAAAAAAATGAACTGAGGACTAATTAGAGTAATGTCCCATGTTTGAGTCTGAGATTTAATCAATGTGGCCCTACTCAGCTTCATCACTTGCCAAGATCTTCTGAAACAAAAGAACTTTTTCCCTGACATTAGACATGAAGGGTACATTGTTAGTCAGCTGTTGTTCTGTTTCTTTTTTCTTGTTCAGCTCCAGAATTCTTGCTGCCTCCTCAAACATTTCATCAGTGTAGTAAGTTTCTTTATTTGATGCCACCATCTCATCAATTTTTTTGATCAGATTGACAACTTGAGCTCTGTTCTTGATGTTACTGTTGTCAAACACATGATACCTGTTACCACATCTGTTCAGCAACTGTTTAACCTTCTTATGGCCCTCTTTCAGGTAATTTTCTATTGTTATGCCCTGTGTTGTCAGTTTGTCACCATGAGTAAACACGACAATCATGTAGTTCGAGGCCTTTGGTCCAAACAGTTTTTCCAGGGCATCCACACAGTTCTGCTCTTCTTTGGTAAACCTACCAATCTGTATGACCAGCAGGAAGACATGAGGGCCTGGAGTAGTAATCTGAATACATTTTGCGATTTCCTTCTTCATGATGTCTGCAGTTTTAGACGTATCCAGAAGACCGGGTGTGTCGACCACAGTAATCTTTCTCAAACAGTTTGGAACATTTTCAAACTCACAGGTTTGCGTCACTGACTCTGAGCTCACATTAGATTTAAAATACGTTTTGCCCAGGATGGTGTTGCCAACAGCACTCTTCCCAACACCAGTTTTACCGATCATCACAATCCTCCTTGGAGGACCTGCAGAAAGAAAAAAAAAAACTGTTGTTTTTACTTTTTACTCTTTTACTCTGAAACAAGTTCCACCTAATACACACTTACTGCAGTATTAAGAATAAGTATAAACATGAGATAACTTTACCATCAGGGATTGCAGCACCGTTGCCCATCTTTATTCTTATCTTGTTAGCTAATGAACAGAAACCCAGCTCTCCACTGTTTTAATCTAAAGCAGCTCCTGCACTCCACCCACTGGGTGGAGCTAATCTCTCAGGCTATAATACCAGGAGTGCATCTGACACATTTCAAAG
The DNA here is from genome assembly GCF_965226115.1 of Aulonocara stuartgranti. Taxonomy (NCBI): domain Eukaryota; kingdom Metazoa; phylum Chordata; class Actinopteri; order Cichliformes; family Cichlidae; genus Aulonocara; species Aulonocara stuartgranti. The sequence continues at coordinate 37,700,373 of NC_138945.1, read as the reverse complement.
CTGATTCAGATTCTGGTAAAATCTGCACACACTGTTCATTATTAAGCAGCTGACAAGATGAATTTTTCAAAGACTCAGGGTAAGTAACTCTGTCATACTTTATTCGATCAAAATGTATAAATCTTCTACAGCTTCAATATATCTGTAAAGACAGCAGATTGTTTAATATATTCAACATGAACAACTGAAACTCTTCTTAAAATTTCTAAGAAAATCTGAAATTAATAATATGAACAATTTTCTCGACTTTGTGATCAGGACTCCATATTTTGCAATATATCATCTGTATACTTTTTAATTTATTCATTTATAATTATTTTAGACGAGCAGTGTTTGTTTTCGGTGAATCTGTAACTATAACCTATAACTATAACTCAAAAAAAAAAAACAGCTTTAATGCTGAACTCAAAGTAACAAACTTCCAAAATACAAACAATAAACACAGGCAGGCATTACAGCATGGTAAACGGTGGTTAAGGGTAGATCACGACATGGACACAGAGAAACACAGGGCTTAAATACACAGAGGGAGCAATCAGGGAATGGGTAACAGGAGAGAAACACAGCTGGGGCAAATCAGGCCTAATGAGGAAGCAAAACCAGACACATTAACATGAGCTATTCGGGCGTCTGATTCAATTCAATATTTTAAATCTCGATTAAAAACTTATTTGCTTAGCCTTGCTTTCCCTGCCTCCTAGAGCCCGCATTTTTGGTGTACTGTAAGTTATCTTTTTCGCTTTATTAATATTTATAATGTTTTAACCTTCAGCCTTTCGGGTTGTGCCTACTATACCTGGTGTATTATTGGTTAGTTATGTCACCTGCCTGCTAGTATATTTTATTTGTATTTTGTATTTGTATTTATTATTGCTCTAACTCGTTCTGTGAAGCACTTTGGCATACCTGTGGTTTTTAAATGTGCTATATAAATAAAATTGTATTGTATTGTATAAGACACTGACTTTCAAATTAAAACAGGAAACATAACACAGAGACACAGACTTGACAAGGGGATACAGCTAACAGGGGAGACAGAGCAACTAGAGAACACAGAGACATAACCATAAGACATAACTCTAACAAAGAAACCAAAGACTAGAAATGATAAATAATATAATAAACTCAAAACTCTGGGTCAACGACCCAGGCATCCTAACAGTATGAAGGTAATGCTTTATGCTCATTTCATGCCAGTTTCTGCCTTGAAATGTCAATCTCACTGCTATTGAATTGGCCTGTAGAAATGTATAATCTTAAAGAATTTTGTTTTCTTGGAGCAGTAAAGATTTTGTCACAATACTGCACAGTGATTCAGAGAGTATTTTTCAGGTATGGACAGTGAAATTTCTCTGTAGTTACAACACAATGTTGTGTTGCCACACACATATACAAAGACTGACTTACAAGGTAAAGCAACACAAGCTACACTATGACACCTGGTACAGGAATGTGTTCACACCGAACGCGATGGACGCGAATAGAGCGTCAGGTTTACATGTAAAGTCAATGGAAAGGCGCGATGACACGCGATTGCGGGTCCCGCGAAAATTCGGAAGCAGATTTGCGTCGCGAAAACGCGCGAAACGCGCGTCAGTGTAGCGCGTCTGGCGCGTTTGACTCGCGAATAAAACCACGCGCGTGAGTTTTTGTGTTGCATTTTGTGCATACGCGCGTTTCGCGTCTACCGCTCGAGTTGGAAAAAGCTGAACTCCAGCGTCAAATCGCGCCGCGACAACCAATCAGGAGCCTGGTGACGTGGCTGTTACCTAGGTCAAAGGGGCAGATCCAGCCAAATTCCTTCATACTTCAATGGAGGGAAGGCTAATCAATGCCGTAGCAAACAACCCGGAGCCGTACGACACCAGCTGCTTTCTGTACCAAGACAGGAATAAAAAGGACCGAGCTTGGAGGAAGATATGTGAAGAGATCGGGCAACCTGGTAAGTTCATTCATCTCTCTTTTGAAAGTTTTCACTGACCCGGGGAAGCCGCACAAAAGCTAGCAAGCCACCGCTATTTTCCCACTGACGTACAAATACCGTTCTGCTTTTATGCATGTTGTCATATAGGAATATATTTTTTGGTTTATTAATAAACAGCACACAGTGGTCCCGTTCATCCGTCACTGCTTCGCTTTTTCGCTGATTTTTTTATTGCACAGTACAGCATTGCATTCTGCAGCCTGATTGACAAATCTCCTCCGTGTCGTGTCTCCTGCGCTTGCCAAATTTATCACGTTTGGTTTTGATAACCATCGCGTCCAATAGAAAAAAACAGCACAAAGACACCCATAACTGTGACCCTCATTCGGAAATAGACACCTGCACCGCGAGGGAAAAAGGCGCACGAAAGTGGCAGGCAGATGAAGACAAACCGCGGCATAATAATACTTTTACGTTTTGCAATCTACAAAGGTGTGAGAACTGTGACCAATGTTCATGTGTGTGGGGAAAAAAGTGTATAAAGTGCGTGACCAGGGGCTAGTTATTCTGAGAACCCCTGCTGCAATAAATGAGAGATCACTGTCTACTCTATGATTATTATATTCAACCTGTTAACATTTAATACTGTATTGATAGAACCAACTGATTCTGCAGCAGAGCATCCCCTGTTGCTTCTCCTGGCTCCCCAGTCCCTGAGCTCCTGCTGCTGCACCCACAGATATGTACAGCAAGCACTGATACCTTTTTAGTTGGTGGGATTGCCTTGTGATCACCTTTACTAAATATCTACAACCAATCTGATTATATCCTGTTTTTGTTTTTTTCAATGTTGAAATTAAAATCTAGTAGCAGTCTTCTCATTTCTTTGTGTTTTGTGCTGTTTTACAGGCCCACAGGGGAGGACGGCTCCGAGGCAGATGAGGGACGGGTCCCAGGACGGTCCATCGGTGGTGGAGCTGGCCATCCTGGAGTCCCCGAAGAGTCCACACCAGTCTCCAATGGAGTATTTCCTCCTCAGCCTTGTTCCTGCTCTGGAGAGCAGCTGGTCCTTTTTATTCCTGTCTCTCTGTAAATTCTTATATTTTATATATTTATGTTTAATGTATTTCTGTGTGAGAATTTTAATATTACTTAAAATAAATTTTTATAAAGACTAATGTCTCAGTTCTACTACACAGCAAATGTTGGCACACGACTTGACACATGTAGAATTTATTTCATATTATACTAATGACAAAATATACTAATACAGTGGGATGCAAAAGTTTGGGCAACCTTGTTAATAGACATTATTTTCCTGTATAAATCGTTGGTTGTTACAATAAAAAAATGTCAGTTAAATATATCATACAGGAGACACACACAGTGATATTTGAGAAGTGAAAAGAAGTTTACTGGATTTACAGAAAGTGTGCAATAATTGTTTAAACAAAATCAAGCAGGTGCATAAATTTGGGCACCACAAAAAAAGAAATGAAATAAATATTTAGTGTATATCAATGTGTGTGTCTCCTATATGATATATGGGGTGCCTTTGTCTGGACATGCTTCCCATCCAGAGCTGCACAGCACAGAGGGAAGTTCCAGCGCTCCTGGAATCCCTCTGTGATGGACCGCCAGTCTCCAGGTGAAGGCACAGCCATGAAGTTGTCCACTAGACAGTCCCAGATGGCCGTCGCTACCTGGGGGATGATCTGGCTCACCGTGGACACACCGACTCTGTAACTGAATGCTTGGTCGTGAAGGAGTCCCTGGTGACAAGGAACCTGGACAAAATTGTTCAAAATCAGTATTATGTGTACTGCAGTTACAAGATACATTATTCAAATTCCAAAATACTTTTGTGATGTCAGATTTAAATCACAAAACTTAAATCTTACATAAAACATTTTGTAATTATAAGGATAATTACAAAATGTATATTAGATAATATCTAAAACAGTTGTGTTTTGTTTTAACTTTAACATATCATAATTTGATTGGTAGCAACTTTTGCCACTACAGTGAGCCAATCACTCATAATTCCTAAACATGTCAATCAGGTAGGCGCTATGAATTCTGGGACACAGTTTCTTCTTCTTCGGGGTTTAACGGCAGCTGGCATCCTTGTACATGCAGTGCTGCCATCTTCTGTTTCAGTCCGTTATTACACTCTTAAATCCTGCTACTTATTCCTGCTTTTGGGATCTTACAAAGCTTCAAATGACGCGTCGACTATTAAATCAGTCGTCGACGATTTTGATAGTCGACGTAATCGTGACTAGCCGACTAATCGTGGCAGCCCTAGTATCAATAAAGGACTACCATATTAAACACTTTTACTAACCTCAGGCAGACGGACAGGCGCTCTGCAGGTGGGATTGAGCGCCTGTAGTTGGTGTCTAGGCGGGCGATGCTGGGACCGACGAGGGAAAGCAGGTCCTCAAACTGGCCGACGGTGATAGCGCTGGAATCGGCCGTCATCCAGGCGCAGCTCCTGGAGCAAATGGTGAAACTCACCAAACTGCTCACGCCTCTGGAGGACCTGATGGACCCAGGTACGGCGAGGACGTCTTTTACGCCACTGCTCTGCTCTCCACAGTACATAGAGAAGGGAGACTCTCTCTTCAAGCACTAGCTCGACAGCTGCCATCTTGCAAAGATACCGGTCTGGCCCAACTCCCTCCCACATTCCTCCCACATTTGACGCGCGATGGATTTTTCTTGGACACGCGTTGAGACGCGAATGTGCACGCGTCAAATTAGGGGCGTTTGGGGCGTTTTATTCGTGTCCATCGCGTTCGGTGTGAACACACCGTAAGTCTTTAGTGCATACTTTGGACAAAACAGTTGTTTCCTTTATAAAAAAAAAAAGATAACGCTTGGACACTGCTAGCACCTGAAGATAGCAGGGTTGGGTATCATTTAGGTTTTATCCGATACCAGTACCAAACCAGTACACAGCAAATCCAGCATGTCCAAATTAACACTGTCGGATTTGATTTCAACACTATTAAAGTGTCTATATGGGTCCACACCAGAGAGTGTTAATTTAACTCTTTTTGGAGAGTTGGTACGTTAACTCTGATTTAGTGTTAAACACCAAATCTGTCTGGAGTTGATAATTTAACACTTGGTGTTAAGAGTTTATATATTAACTCTCAAAGAGTATTTTAGTTTAACTACGTAAGAGTTATCTTCTAATTCATTCTAAAAAGCAGGAATTTTACTGTTCTGAACTTCTAGAAATTTATGTTGGAAATAAACATTTACTAAAAAGACGCAATGGTTTTTGAAAAACATTTATTCTGAACTGTGCACCACAATTTCAAAACATTTTCTGAAAGATGTAACAGTATACATGTTCTCACTTTCATTAGAATTTTGTTTATCAAAAGGTCTGACATAGGTGAGCTGGTAAATGCAAATAACATCACTTATTTCTTCAATACAATATGCATGTCCTTCATTCATCACTTTGTGGAACTTCAACGCACTTCTGCTCTCCCCCATATTCCATCTTCACAAGCATATCCTATGTGGAGATTGAATAAAAATTAGTTGACACTAATTAATGGCACAAATAATCCAGTAAACAATTGCTGCACAGTAAAAAAAAAAAACAAAAAAAAAAAAGGAATCCTCTTTGAGCCATTATTTGTGTAAAGTATTTTCCCAAAAGACAAAGACACAGGCAACAGGTAATACTGAACTAAATGTTTTAGGTGTATTTGACCAAAGGTTTGACTGAAAATTCACATGCAAGCTTTTTTTCAAGGCTGTCGTATTTGCCCGCAAACAATACCTTTCAGCTAGCTAAAACATAATATTATGCTATCACCGAGCAACATGGCTAATGCCTTTCACATAGCTTTGTCTCAACTCCAAAGAGCCACAGAAGTAAAAGATAATAATAATAATTGAAACAATCTTTGAAAAAATGACTTAGCAAGCATGGCAAACAACTCAAATCAGTGTTGCCAGCTCCTCAGTAAGGAAAATCGCTATTGGCTGTCCTAAAAGTCGCTAGAAGTCGCTAAATGACGTCATCACCTAATTTGCATAATTGGTCATGCTAATCTAATTGTAACCTATGCTGTTGGAGAGAGAAATAGCATCGTGGAAGAGACATAGACTGAGTAAAAAACGTCTTAAATGAATTTAGAATTTATTTAGAACTACAAATCAGAATCAGAATACTTTATTCATCCCGAGGGAAATTCAATTTCTTTTAGCAATTATTATTTTTTAATGTCACAATTCCAACCTTGCTCCTTTATCCGGGCCTGGACCGGCAAAAGTGACCCAAGATTGGCACTCTGGTGGAGTTACTGTGTGTGTGTTTATAAGTAGTTTTAAACCTTGTGATCCACAAAACAGCATAAAGGTAAAAGAAGAACTGACTGCGTTACAGTCAGTGCGGGAGCAGCGGCTTCGCTCATGCGAGATTCATTTGCAGTTTGGACGCATAGGTGTGAACATTTTCTGCCCTGATAGCAGCTGATAGCGCCTGTGAGCGCTTTGGCACGGGTGAGGTGCCCACGGCAGCACCGCTGCTTGTTGAGAGTAAAAGCGATACGCGCTTTCAAGTCAAAAAGTCGTCATAAATAAGTCTCCAATAACACCAGAAAAAGTCGCCAGGTTTGTCGCTAGTCGCTTTTCAGAAAAAAAGTCGCTAAGGGGGTCTGAAAACTCACTGAATATAGCGACAAAGTCGTTAAGTTGGCAACACTGACTCAAATATGTAGAGCAAAATGTTCTGAAACGGCTTCACGTCGGCTTCGATTGGAGCCTATGGTGCTGGGGTCGGAGTCTGTGAATTTACTCTGTTGGTGTCATAGCCCCTCTAGGAGTTCAGAGTTAAGAGGTCAAGAGTTAATGTTTCCATTGTAACACCTCCAGATTTGACAGAGAAACACTCATTTTTAACACTTGATTTTAACTACTATCATTTTACACCTCAGAGTTACATTAAAAGAATGTGACTCTGCTTAGAGTAAAATTAATTCTACTTTTGCAAGAAGACTATTAACACCAAAACAGTTAACACTTTTGAATTTGCTGTGTACTTTTGAAACGGTGCCGGTGCTTAAACGGTGCTTAAACGGTGCTTAAAGAACGGAGAACACAAAATTGGTCCAAAAACCTCTCATGTTCAGCTGTTTTTTTTGTAAAAAGATAACAATGTTAGACTATAGGGGATTTATGGTATCACTCTTAGCTGGAAGCAGTGCTTAATCAATGGAAAAAATACAAGATTTGTCCAAAAGCCTCTCATGTTTAGCTGTTTTCCACTTTTTCTTTGGTCATTTTAGCCTTTTTGGCCAGGGTGAAGGGAGTATCTGCCATCAAACAAGAAGACAGCCGCATGCAACTACAACGGTGTTTGCTAGTTCACCTCACATGCATTAATTTAATAACGTGGTTAGCCTACTCAACGTAAATTATACACGAACAACATTAAGCTACTCACGCAGAGAAGAACGGCTGCTGCTGCCATCATCATCTGTCATCATTTCTGCTACACTGGCAGGGCTAGGGGCCAGGACTCTACTCTTTGGGTTTTTGGGGAATGTTGCTAACTCCGGGTCCAATAACAGGCAACCCACCCGCAGTAGATGTGCACGGTGTGAGGTCTCACAACAAGTTATCAAATACGGCGCATTTCTCAGCTTTTAACAAAATGCTACAGTGGGGCAAAAAAGTATTTAGTCAGCCACCGATTGTGCAAGTTCCCCCACTTAAAATGATGACAGTGTCATGGTCCTGGGCCATGTGGGCCCAGTATTCTTAGTTTTTTGTATTCTCGTATTTCGTTCCTTATTTAGGCCATGTCTTCTGAGTTGCCCTGTTGTGTTGTTCCCTAAGTGTTTTTCCCTTCATGGCTCTCTCCCCCCTGTGTGCCCTCTATGTATTGATGAGCCCTCGTCTCCCTTTGTGGTTGTTTCATGTTTCCCCAGCCCGTTATGTCTGTGTTTTCCCCGTGCTCTCTCTCCTCCTGTCGGAACCTCTGTGCCTCTACATGTCATGTTCAGTTCACCCCGCCCTGTCTCGTTATGATTATCAGTGTCACCTGTGTTCCCCGTGTGTGCCCACTTTCCTCGTTTACCCTCTGTGTATTTCTGTCTGAGTCTCCCTCTGTTCGGCGTCGTGTTCTCCCTCATGCTGTGTGTGATTCCCCCGTGTTTCCTGGTGAGCTTTACGTTAGTTTTTCCCAGTTTAGTTTTGTATCTCCCATTGTCTTTTGTCAGCAATAAAGCTGCTTTTTGAGTTCATCCCCGTGTGTGTGAGTTTTGCATTTTGGGTCCTCCTCCTGCCTGCCACACAGCCGAGCCATGACAGACAGAGGTCAGTAATTTGCACCAGAGGTACACTTCAACTGTGAGAGACAGAATGTGAAAAAAAAATCCATGAATCCACATGGTAGGATTTGTAAAGAATTTATTCGTAAATTAGGGTGGAAAATAAGTATTTGGTCACCTCAAACCAGGAAAATCTCTGGCTCTCACAGACCTGTAACGTCGTCTGTAAGAAGCTTTTCTGTCCCCCACTCGTTACCTGTATGAATGGCACCTGTTTGAACTCATCATCTGTATAAAAGACACCTGTCCACAGCCTCAAACAGTCAGACTCCAAACTCCGCCATGGCCAAGACCAAAGAGCTTTCGAAGGACACCAGGAAAAGTATTGTAGACCTGCACCAGACTGGGAAGAGTGAATCTACAATAGGCAAGCAGCTTGGTGTGAAAAAATCAACTGTGGGAGCAATCATCAGAAAATGGAAGACATACAAGACCACTGATAATCTCCCTCGATCTGGGGCTCCACGCAAGATCTCATCCCGTGGGGTCAAAATGATCATGAGAACGGTGAGCAAAGATCCCAGAACCACACGGGGGGACCTGGTGAATGACCTGCAGAGAGCTGGGACCAAAGTAACAAAGGTCACCATCAGTAACACACTACAACGGCAGGGAATCAAATCCCGCAGTGCCAGACGTGTTCCGCTGCTGAAGCCAGTGCATGTCCAGGCCCGTCTGAAGTTTGCCAGAGAGCACATGGATGATACAGCAGAGGATTGGGAGAATGTCATGTGGTCAGATGAAACCAAAGTAGAACTTTTTGGTGTAGACTCAACTCGTCGTGTTTGGAGGAAGAAGAATACTGAGTTGCATCCCAAGAACACCATACCTACTGTGAAGCATGGGGGTGGAAACATCATGCTATGGGGCTGTTTTTCTGCCAAGGGGACAGGACGACTGATCCGTGTTAAGGACAGAATGAATGGGGCCATGTATCGTGAGATTTTGAGCCAAAACCTCCTTCCATTAGTGAGAACTTTGAAGATGAAACGAGGCTGGGTCTTCCAACATGACAATGATCCAAAACACACCGCCCGGGCAACAAAGGAGTGGCTCCGTAAGAAGCATTTGAAAGTCCTGGAGTGGCCTAGCCAGTCTCCAGACCTCAACCCCATAGAAAATCTGTGGCGGGAGTTGAAAGTCCGTGTTGCTCGGCGACAGCCCCAAAACATCACTGCTCTCGAGAAGATCTGCATGGAGGAATGGGCCAAAATACCAGCTACTGTGTGTGCAAACCTGGTAAAGACCTATAGTAAACGTTTGACCTCTGTTATTGCCAACAAAGATTATGTTACAAAGTATTGAGTTGTATTTTTGTTATTGACCAAATACTTATTTTCCACCCTGATTTACAAATAAATTCTTTACAAATCCTACCATGTGAATTCATGGATTTTTTTTTCACATTCTGTCTCTCACAGTTGAAGTGTACGTCTGGTGCAAATTACTGACCTCTGTCATCATTTTAGGTGGGGGAACTTGCACAATCGGTGGCTGACTAAATACTTTTTTGCCCCACTGTATGTGTCGCCAGGTGTTTCATCAGATTCGAGGAGTTACCTCCTTTGCACAGTATCACCTTAAAGCACTTGTTGCAGGCTGCTGAGTTTGCATCTTGTGCTGTGAAGTACAGCCAGACTTTTGACCGCTTCCCCTTGGGCATTTTTAATCTGTAGCTCTGCTCTAAAAGAACGTACGTACCTGGACCCACCTACTATCCTCGGAAAGGTAAAATGATTGGCTAGAATCCAAAGTGTATGACATGTCAGGGGGGGGGAAAAGCACCGAAATGTGTGCTGCTTTTCGGTCTGGTTACTACCGTTTATGTCAGAATACCAGATACCGGTACCCATCCCTAGAAGATAGTCAGATTAACAGTATTTTGTGTCTATCTGCCATTCTGCAATTCATCTCATGTAAACAATAACGTGGCGCACGTGACGTGAAAAAAGGCACATACCTTTGACGTTGTGTGATGAACTCTGTATTCCTCGTCCACACATAAATGCAAAAAAGGAGTTTTAAAAAATCTCCGTTTTCGGTGATTCGAAATGCTGTTTACGTGTGGACGAAACAGCTGCGTTTTCAAAATTACCCATGTAGGTGTGGACGTAGCGTAAAAGAGTTAGTAGTTTATTTTCTTACTACCTGTAATTTATTGCAGATTACTTGTATTTGCTTAATTGTTTACTAAATGTTTGAGCTGTGAAATAAACCGCAGTGGAGCAAAATATGATTGTGTTTGGTTGGAGGATAATAATGTGTATGTGTTAGTCCCCATAGGGAAATAGTTCTTCTGCATTTAACCCATTCACCCAGTGAAGCAGTGGGCAGCCACCAATTCAGCGCCCGGGGAGCAGTGTGTAGGGACGGCACCTTGCTCAGGGGTACCTCGGGGTAGCCATTCAGTGGAGTTGAACCCCCGACCTTCCGATCATGTGGCCACCACTCCACCTACTGAGCTATCCCTGCCCCATGTGTTTGTGCGTGTGCGTGTGCGTGCACGCGCGGTCAGTAGGGGGGTGCGAACATTTTTCTTGTAAAACAAAGGAGGGCCTAGCAAAAACAGTTTGGGAACCACTGAGATAGAGAGACATGCTGCAAAGCAGCCAGCCTGTTGGAGAATAATAGTGCAATCAAAAACAGAGTCTTAGCACAGCAGTTGCCCAACCCTTTTGTTCTGTGAAACTGCTTTTTTGTTTTTAGTTATGTTTAATGCCACAGATATATGTGAATGATTTTATATTATAAATTATTATAAAATAAAGCAGATTGTTTCTGAAAGTTATTATTGCTTTTGCTTCCACAGAAAATTCTGGCAAGTTTACTATCGCTTTGTTTGGAGAAAAGCCTGATTTCATGAGCAAGATCGAAAGTACATTCCTCCAAGGTCACTGTACTTTTGGGAAGCCTTCACCTTACTGTGAATTGAAAGAAGATAATTCATTCAGGATCATCAGTGCTCCTAAATTCTTTGATGATGAATGTATGAATCCAGACCAGAAGATTATTGACTTCATGGCACTTTCATATCCTGGCCCTCATTTATTCATACTGGCAATAGAGTCAGAAAGCACATCTAAAGAAAAAGTGGGGAATCAAATCATTGCATTTAAAGATATCTTTGAAGAAAATGTCACAGAAAATTTAGTTGTCATCTTAGAAAAACAAGAAAACCATGATTTACTCAGTTATGTAGACGAAGTGTTCAACGTCAAGTCGGTTATTCTGAAAAAAATGGTTTCAGTATTTATGAACTGGTCTTCAAACCATCAGTCATTTCAGTTTGACTACAAAAACTACAGCCACAAAATTGTGCAAAGAAGGAAACATGAGTTGGAACGCAAAAGGTAAAAAAAATTTCCATACTCTAATTTTGAGATAAGCTGGTATTTATATTTTTGTGTACAGTCATAGTGATTACTGTTATCTTTTCAGAAATGACTTCCATTCTTACAATGACCTTCAGAGAACAGGTAAGTATATATTAGAATGCAGATTCTTCTGTTATTTATTTTTTTATTTATTTATTAAATATTAGAATAATCTTAGAAAATGCTAAATGATTACCGCTATAATTACGCCATTATAGTTGATTTTTTTAAAAATTATTATTAATTTCAGGTAAAATTTCTGGTTTTTGGCTGGCCAAACCTTTTCAGGCAAAGCTACACTGTAGACATCAAGTGTTTAGTCTCCTCCATCAGCTATTTTCATTTTCTCTATTTGATCTACAATGATATCCTGTGTATCAGGGAGAGAATTGACGATCAGGGCTCTTTGTGTCTTAAAAGCCTTGCAGGTATACTAATTCTATGTTGTATCCACAGTGTCAGTAGCTAGCTATCCAAATAATACTCCTTAAATATTATCATATCATATCAGTTTTTTCTCTCTTCACTCTTCTGCCTGGCTCAGTCTGCCCTCTTCAGCTTCATCCCTATCTGGTCCACTGAGTTTTACATTTGATCAGTTATCATCCACTGCTTCGTTTTCCCTTTTTTCCTACTAATCTTGACAGAAGGTCATCACAACATCAAGAACAGTTTCTTGTTCATTCAGACGCAGGTTCATCCAAACGTGCTCCCCTCCTGTCATCACAATGGACCGGCTCTACGTTGATGAACAGCTCTACCATGACCCCAGCACCACTCCCTGGTTGTATTAATGCCACTCCATATAAGAATCCCTCTCCTTCTGTTAACTTTCTCCCCAACTTTGCTGTCTTTCTTATGTTCCTTTTCCATTCCCTGGTCTTGTCTACTGTTACTGTAATAACTCCAAATAAAAAATCCTAATAAAATATGACTATCTAGTGGACCATTATAGCAAAAGCCATGGTTCACTTCTCAAAGTAAATCCATTCTGATTGCTGCACTGCCAGACAGGTCAGGTAAAAATTTTAATTTATTCATTTATATATTTATTTATATATTTATTTTTTGTATGTTTTTCGTAGAACCAGGTGTTTTCATAGTAATCTTAACAGGTTTCAGAAGAGAAGTAATTATGAAAATAGATTATCTATTACATACCCCATATCCCAGACTCTCCAAACATCTCAGTGTAAATATTATGAAAGGTTATAAAAATACATACAGACTATCCATGCGGTTGAAAAATCCCTGAACATGTCTAAATGAACAGCATTCATTGCACATGTTTCCTCAGGTGTCTATTCGCTATGCTCCTTCAACTCACAAAGAATCTTTTTTGCACCTGAGCATAATATTAGTATACCTTAGAAGTTATGACACAATAAATGCATCCAGTTAAAAAAACAAAGGTAAAACAATGATTAGATGTCTTACCTTCAAAGTGTACATAATGCCTGATGCCACATAGAGGAACAGTTGGGAACTGAGAAATTAACTCAATTCCTGTTTTACATCTTCCAGGTGGCAGTGCCCACAGTTCGTTAGATGCTGTGTTTAACATAGTTCTGCTGGGAAAAGGTGGGACTGGAAAGAGCGCTTCAGCAAACACAATCCTGGCTGCAGAGAACTCCCTGCAGCCAATGCTTCCATCCCTGACAATTGGGAATAGCCAGCAGGATTCAACCCCATTTAAATCCTATCCAAGCTCAACACCAGTAACCACCAAGTGTGAGACCAGAATGATGAAGGTTGGGAGTGGAAAACAGATTAGACTGGTTGACACCCCGGACTTCTGTCATGAAAACAAATCCATGCAAGAGGCACAGCTGAATGAGTGTAAGTTGTACTGTCAGCCAGGGCAGTGTGTGGTGTTACTTGTGATACAGCTCGGCAGGTTCACAGAGGGCGAAAGAGGAATATTAGAGAACCTGGAGAAACTTCTTGGCTGGAGAATCAGAGAAAAAACAATCGTCCTGTTTACACATGGGGAAAATATTAAATGTAACCTCAACGAGTTCATTGTTCCACAAAGTCACCTCAAGGAAATATTGGAAGCTTGTGGCAATCGTTACCATGTATTCAAGAACACCTCCAAAGACTCTAAACAGGTCAAGGAACTCATCAAGAAAGTTGAACAGTTGTTTCCAAATTTGACAGAAAAAGACCCATCTCCACAGTGTTGTTTGTGTTAGCTTTAACTTTGGTTGATGTGCACTGAATGTCCCAAAAAAAGTGATCAACTCCAAGCCCGTTCTCACTCATGACGCGTAATATACCAAAGATTTGTCACATCCCGAGGTGTTCCATGGAAAGGTGGCCTTCCGCGTTCCTATGCTACGCACCAAATTGTGGATGAAATTGAATAGAATAACGCTCCCACGGTAACACGCATTCCAGCCGTGTACTACAGCCCTGACCATAACCTTATCCCTAACGTTAACTACCACCTTAAGCGTGTTAGTGTTTTCCAAAGCGATTTACGTAAAATAAATGTACATGCGTAGATTCATTCAAAACAGTTCTCACGTTTCCTCATTTTTCCAAACTCATAATATAGGGACGTGTTGGGTGGCCGAAAGTGCAATATACTGATGATTTGCCACCTGGTGTAAAATGTTATGCTTTGGAAGTGAGAACGTGTTGATAACTCCATGTATCAGTTTGTGGAGAAGGTACAAGTGTAATACTTTGATGCAGTATGAATTTATTATTGTGTGTATTTATCTTGATAGCTGTTCTGTCATTGTAACTCCAATCTTCAAGTTTAGAAGATTACTTATTACTTATACTTAATTTGCCTTTAAATATATTTACATTTTTTTTTGCAACTTAGGGAAATAAGTATGAATAATCAAATATGATGAAAAGATAATTAAAGACTTCAGTATCGTTTATAGATAGTCATTGTTCAGTATGTTCAGTATTGAAAGATCAAAACAGGTTGGAAGTAGGTGGGCAATATCTCCAGTTTTTCTTTTTTTTTTGTATATCAGAAAATTGGGGTATGTTTGGGAAAGCTAGTTTATAAGACAAAATGTTGATGAGTAAAATAGAACAATTTCTATACATCCAGTTTATTTGATATCTATTCAAAACAAAATGGAAAATAATGATAATAATAAACTCAACTTAATCCAGCAATTATGTTGTGTCAGTTATTTAAAGTCTTGTTCTAACTAGTATTAACTATAAATGTTTATTACAACATCTTTATTACTGGTAGTTCACATATCAGCTCATGCCCTTTGTTCTGTCCATCTCAGGTGTTGCTCTTCCTTCTATTGGAGCAGGTATGCAGACATGTGGTCTCTGGCTCTCGGGGGTGGGTAATATTGCAGCCTCTCACTGATGGCACTTTATTTATGCTTTGATGGTTACCCCAGTGCTGTCAGCGTTAATCTTGCTAAAATGTCATTAACGCCATAACCGCATTAACGCGGCAAATCTCCGTTAGCGAGTTAGGCTCACCCTGTGCGAGCAGCTGCGCGGCGCTAACCGCGCTGACGAATTGACAAGCTCAGCAATCTGTTCTCTGTTCATGGAGTTAGTGTTGTCAGACACATGAAACCTGTTACCACATTTGTTAACTAATTTTCCAATCATGGTGATTGGTGCAAACAGTTTTTCCAGAGTGTTGTAACAGCTGTCTGGCGAGTAAGGAGCGGCTAGCAGGTCCAGCGGGCATGTGGTGTGGAGGTTAGCCGGATAACTCGAAGCCAGTCAGTTAAATCCAATAACAGACCTTTATTCGCTGTCAGCAACATTACACTTTATAAGCCAGGTCTCCTCGGCTGTACTCGTCCGAGCCTACATGCGCAGGGATTGGTATCGCCAGCGCCAGCTTGTCACAACAGTAAGGTGTTTTCTTGGAGAATGGAACATGAGCAGCATGGAATGGCTGCCGCTAACAACACACACCCACTAGGAGACCCCCATAGCTACTACAATAGTTGGGCAACCCCCCCCCCCCCCCTAGTGGTGCTATAACCCAAAAGGGTTGTTACAGTGTCCACACAATTTTGTTCTTCTTTGGTAAACCTACCAATCTGCAGGACCAGCAAGAAGACATGAGGGCCAGGAGTGGTAATCTGCATGGATTTTGCAATGTCTTTCTTTATACTGTCTGCAGTTTTAGATCTGTTTTAGATCTGTTTTAGATTCTTGTATTTTGCTCGTTTGTGTTGTTGTGTTTGCACATCTCTGTTGCTTGTGGGGCTCGCACACAAGAATTTCACTCGCATGTGCTGTGCCAGTGTGCCTGCACATGTGATGTGACAATAAAAGTGATTTGATTTGATTTGATTTGATTTGATTTGAAAGCCAGGTGTATAGACCACAGTGATCCTTCTTTCACAGTCTGGAACATTTCCAAACTCACAGGTCTTTGTTGCTGACTCCAAGCTAACACTAGACTTAAAATATGTTTTACCCAGGATGGTGTTGCCAGTGGCACTCTTCCCAACACCAGGTTTCCCAATCATCAGAATCCTCATTGGAGGACCTGCAGAAAGAAAGAAAGACCCAGTGTTATAATTACTGTTTGAATGAACATATTTTCAACTGCAATAGAAATTTAAAAAAAGAGGCAGCTAATAAACACTGACTGTAGTATAAAGAAGAAGTCTATATAAATGAGCCAACTTTGCCATCAGGGATTGCAGCACTGTTAACCATTTTTGTTCTTTACTATTTGGCAAATGAACATAAACTCAGCTCTTCACTGTTTTAATGTGGTGCAGCTCCCTGCACTCCGCCTATTGGGTGGACCTCAGCCTATATCACCAGGAGTGCATCTGTTACATTTCACAGCTTAAGAATAATTTTTCAAAAGCGCCATGTAAGTAACTCTTACTTGCATTGTTCCACTGCATTTACAAATCTCTAGCCTTTACTATAGATATAAAGACTGGAGAATGTTGCACATTCTGCCTATGTGGTTTAATATCACACTCAAATGACACAGTTCCACAATGAATCTAATTTTCATTTTTAACTTTTGTTGATTTTTGACCACTAAGGTATTGTGTTGACAAGAGAAATACAGAATTATATATTCTTTTTGCAAAAAAGATGGAAATGGCTGTGGTGAACCCATACTAAAGAAGAGGGAGGAACACAGGGTAACTTAAAAGAATGGATGAATGTGCACAAAGGTAGACTATCTTATGCAGAAGGTGCAATCTGAAAGAGACTGTAAGACGACCTAGACAGAATGTCGCAGGGCAGCATCGTAGGATGACTTTGACAATCAAGAAAAGGAAGTGAGTGAAGACAGAGGTGAGGATTAAATGGTGGAAATTAAAGAAGGAAGAATGTTGAAAAAGTCTTTAAGTGATAGGGGAGAGTCACCATTAAGCATACCATTTTTTGAGATTTCAGAACTTGAGCAGACCAATTCTTCCAAACTGTTGCACTCAGACTGTGGAATGCACTGCCTCTATTTCTACAGAGTTTGGACTCTGTGGAAACTTTTAAAAAGCAGCTAAAGAGTTTTATTTATATAGTGCCAAATCACAACAACAGTTGCCTCAAAGCCCTTTATAGAGGACGTTGAGCCCTCAGACCACCCTGGTGATCAAATGCTAAACTTGAGTTTGAACCGAGTGTGGGAAATTGTTTGGAGCTGTCTTTATAATACTGGACATTTTTCATCATATCATTGTAAATATATACATCATCTTGAGTTTGACATTCTTAAAAAATATATAAGTAGCTGCTGCAGTGAGTTTCCTGGCTGAAAGGCTCTTACCTGAGAGTCCTGTAACCAAACCAAAATATATTTTGCTGTCATTTACTTTAGTGCCGGTTGCCAAACAATGGACTGCTACCAAAATTATACTTCTCATTTTGAAAGAGCCACAGCTTCACCAGGTTTAGTGATTGTGTATCTAAGAAAGAAAGCAATACAAAAACCTTAAAGTAGGAAAAAGCAGATATCACTTTTGAAAGGTACTTTTTAAACTTTTTTCGTTGTTGTTCTTGTTCTTGTTTTTTAATTATACACTTCATATCACAGCTTCACAAATAAAAAACTGAAAGCATCTTTTGACACTGTGAAAAAAAAAGATCTGGGTCAAGAGGTGCATGGTATGGAGTGAATTTCCAGGTTCTATTGTTGAGTCTGTGGCAGTTTTTGCAATCATTTTCCCTTTGACTGCTGTAGAAACATGTCCTTTTGTTCTTCATGTGGTGCCACCTAATAAAAGTCATGCAATGTTTGGGTTTTTTTTCCAAATCTCATTGACAGGCAGAACATGGAAAGTACAGCTTGTCAAGATCTGGTGTTGAATGAAAGGGTAGTTGTAATTGTTGGACTGAAAATCTACATACTTCTTGCTAGTACTCATACTGGAATGCTTGAACAAAGAACTTGAAGTTAGCAGCCAACACATTATTTACCCTAGTTTTTAAATAGAAGATATGCTCTGAACACCATGACTCACAGATTATTGCCCATAAAACAACAGATGTGTCCTTAACCCTGAGCACAAGAAAACTGCAGGAGGAATAGTGACTCTTGTGAATTTTGACAGAGGGATGCCTCACTATGGCATATACTTATTAGACCTTTTGTTGGATGACCTAATGAGTCCTATTGAGTCCTAAAGCAGGACTCATGTCCCTCATGGTGTCTTTTTCAGACATTGAGGGAACTGTATTAGAGCCTGTTTGATATCCTACTCTTTAAAAACCTAAAGTTAAAAGGATTCTGGGGTTCTGTAAAAATGTAACAACCAGGGGTCCTGACAAAGCATGCATGCACTAGCATGTTGAGCCTCAAACATAGGGGAAGGTCTTCACCATCGTTCAGGGTTCCTGTTGTGATCAAAGAGAGCCCAGACATAACATCCCAGTCCAGTGACAGTGGGTCCTGTAGTGCTCTCTAAATGTAGCTGTTATAAATGTGTTATGTGTTATTCTCCTACCAATACAAAGCCAACAACTCCCATAATCCCACCTCACAGCATCCACAGCAGTTCAGCAGGGGCATCTGCTATCTAAGTTTGGCAATGAAAAATGTGTACTGGCACATTGTTCATTGCTTAACTGATGAGAAAAAAAACAGTGAGTCAAATCAAAATCAAAGTGTCAGAGTAAGGGAAACGTAAAACCCCTATTCTGTCTCTTTTAACTTTATGTCATTTCAAAAGATATGCCTGTGTGTGTTCTACATCTGAGCTAAAAATAATAATAATTATTATTTTTTTAAAAACTAACCGCAGAGTGAAGTCCAACACCCAGAATCCTCTGCCAAGCACATTTCAACAGGAGTACATACTGAGGATCTCATTGACAGAAATTCCTGGTTGTCAGGAACATTTGGTTGTCTAGGTAACACAATAGTGACACCTGGTGGTCATTGATCATACAATAAATGACCGGTCACTTTGGAAGTACAGTGGTCCCTCGCTATAACACGGTTCATCTTTCGCAGCCTCGCTGTTTCGTGGATTTTTTTTGTGCAATTTTGCATGCTTTTCTTTCTTTCTTTCTTTTTTTCACAGCACATTGTATCAGCTGTAGACCATTGTCAATAAATCTCCTCCATACCCTGGCTCCTGTACAGTACAGAATGTGTTCAGCTTGTTAAATTTACATAAATCTTCGATCGTTGGCAGTGTGACTCTGAAGTGCTGCACTGTATGCCTGTAAGTTTTCTCCCCAACAAGCACAACAATGTCGACGAAACGTTTTGCATCATCAAAGGCACCTGCAGTAACACCCAAAAGGCAGAGGAACATGTTAACCACAGCACAAAAAGTTAAAGCTAAAGGAAGGTAGAAGTTACTGTATTTTTCGGACCATAAGGCACACCGGATTATGAGGCGCATTAAACAAAACAAAACAGTCAGATAAGTCAAACTTTCCTCAACTCATTCTCCTTGCTTCCTCTACTTCCGTACCATTGATTCATTAATGTTGAATTCTCTCGCAGCTGCTCTATTCCCATGTTCTGGACCTGAAAACAGGGTTTGATCTTTGGTTTCATTCTATAATACCGAACTTATTTTTCTACGAATCTTGGAACTTTGAGAGTGTTTAAACATGAGAGAAAAATGTGAAAATGTTCGTGCCTGTCAGAGAAAAGTGTATAAAGTGTGTAGTGAGGGGTTTTACGCCCTTAAAACATCTATAATAATTGTAAACACTGGTTACTTCGCCGATTTCACCTATCACAGGTTATTTTTAGAACGTAACTCCTGCGATAAACGAGGGACCGCTGTACATCTGAATGGCTGCCAAAGGACCTATTCCCCTGTGCACTGATCATCAGTCTCATAAGGATTCCCGCTTTTTTTTTACTTCTGTAAAATTTCTTCAGGGTATACAGCTAAATGTACATCTACTCTAAACACGGTGATAGATTCAAATCTCTGAGCACAATACAAGGTCCTTTAGAGAATTGGAGCAAGTCAGTGTACTCCTAGTACCATTCAATAGTGGTAAAGGACTGCACACAGCCTTGTTGTGCTCCAGTGAGGGAGAAGGAGAGGTGGGTCCTATTTGGACTTTCTGTGGGCAGTTCGTGAGGAAGTCTTTGATGCAGGTGAAGGTGGGGAGATTTGGAGATTTGTAAGTCTTGTAATTTGCTGATTAGGATGCCCTGGATGATAACACTGAATGCACAGTTACAGTCACTTAAGAGTGTTATCAGATAGCACCCTCTGTGCTTTAGGTGGTTTAGTACTGTGTGGGTTGTCACATGCTGATCCTAAAGTATGAGTGAATAGGTATTGGAGACAGTTGATACTTAGACCTGCGACAGGCTCCTCCTGTGCCTCCACTTAGTTCTGTAGTCTAACCAAGTGAAAAATCAATTTTAAGACTTTCACATTATAAAGCAAACTTTTCCAGTGAAACACATCTGCTTGGGGCCTCATGGTGTTAACCCAGCCTGTCACATATGTGTTGAAAGATTACACCAAATGGCTTTTTGGTTTGTTACAGTTTAACACTAAGGGGTCCTGACAATACACCACTGTGATGATTGGTGAGTAGAAACAGGTCTTTCTGCAGCCTTCATGTCGCTTCTAACAATGAATGCCTGTTTGTACTTTAAGCTAAACATAGTCTGTGTTATCATTGGCTTGTGAGTCATCTGAAAAAATTGTTCTAACCTACATGAAATGTGCTACACAAACAGAGTTTGACTGATTGATTTTTTTGATTGACAAGTTCAGCAGGATATTTTTTGGCCTACTGTCATTTACACTAACAAAAACATGTGCAGTGTTAAATCATGCAACCAGTCAACTTAATCTCTTGCAGTACATATCTGTGCAGTTCCTGAGTCATACTGAAAAGCATGCCTTTTATCAAGGATTTCACCATCATCAACGCTGCAGGAGAAAAAAGTGATGGTCCCTTGGAGAGTTTTTAGATCAGATAGGTGACGTTTAAAGAATTAAGGCAATGTGCAAGTTGCTGGTTTATTTATTTATTTTTAGTCCTTCCAAGATGTCAATTTGATCCCCATCAGTCACCAACAGCATCCTGGTAAAACAGGTGCTGTAAGGGGTGAAACAAATGGAGCAAACCTGTGCGCTGAAACTTGCAGCTGTACGTGACTGTACATCTAGTACTATTCAGTACTGTGAGAATGATGTGATCAAGTTTTTTTATATAAACATTTTTTAAACAAGTTTGTGAAATAAATACATAAAAATAGAAAAAATAGTAATTATATATTTGTTTTTAAAAAGTTATAAAAAGAACCCTTTGTTGAGATAAGCAGGACAGAGCAGGGCCCTGTGCTTCGTACGTCGCTTACTACATCCAAGATCAAATGAAACATCCAAGACCAAATCATCGCGCTAACTCTGAGCTCGCTATTCCGGTTCCCCGAACACACCTGTTGTTGACGATTAGTATAGCTGGATGAAGTAATGTGAGATCACTGGGTGGCCCACCAGTAGGCGGTAGGGTAGATTTATCATATCACACCATATTATCCAATATTATATTACATTATATTATATTATAATATGTTATATTATATCCCCTTTCACATTAGAGCCACAACAGGACCCACTAGAACATGGGAACAAGTAAAAGTGAAATATAAGAATATTCTACAGAATGGTAATATTTATCACTTATATTGCTTGTCGTCTCTTGGAAAGAGACCCTGGAATACTCTGTTTGTTTGTTCATAACAGCAACCAAGAAAAGGGCAGAGCAAAAAAAAAGACAGGTGGTGGTCCTGCACCCCCTCGTCAACAAGTTGGTTAAGTAAATAATACCCTCACGGGAATATTGATATCTCTCAATGAGCACACTGTCGCGCTGAGCTAAAGGATCCTGTCTATCCCGCAATATACGCTGAATTCTGAGGACTCTCCTTATCAATCTTGCACCTTCCGCAATGGGTTGGTCGCGTATACGGACAGGACATGGCTGCGACAGGCTTCCCAAATCCACCTTCGCTTTTATAGCCGTGGTCTCTCATCTTGATTACACGAAGTAATTTACAATTACTACTCTGAAATATGAATTACATCTGTAATAATCACATACATGTAATAGAATGTTAATAGTACATTTCCCTTTTTTAGGAAATGACCTGTATGTATCTGTGTGACATCAATAAAAGGATCAAGTGCTGCATTATCTTTAGTTACATTGATAATATTTATTTATGGTGAAACAGTGGAAAAATATCGCTGTTGCTTTCGTATGAATGACGCGGGCATACCTGCGTGGCCGCGATCTAATCCTGTTTACATAAAGTAAACCTGCTCCCCAGCAGGTTTACGCTTACGGCTCTGTTGCTATGACAGCAAGTCCCGGATGGGCTTCGGGGAACCGAACGATCCAGGATCACGCGAAATCGTCAACAATCTCATCCAGCTAACTCACTTAGCGCGGTACGAAGCACAGGCCCCAGATCTATTTTGTTGTTGTTGTTGTTGTTTTTGTTTTGTTTTTTTACCAGAAAAGATGGATATGTCTTTCAGCCATTGCTACTATCTGTTTTTTTTTATCAAGTCCTATCATAAAAGGCCTTTTTGTTTTGGACATGACAAGGACATATTTCATGATTTTCATTTTTAAACCTAATGTCTTTCTTGTCTTTCTTAATTTAAAGTGATAAGTATTTGTAAAGATATGCACAAACTGTACAAACCAGTATCATGGCAAATTGTGTAATAGACACACTGTTGCACCATGTCTATTTTTTGCTTTGCCTCTCCAAAATGAGAAAATGGACACGGATGTAGAAGTTGCATTACCAGCAGGGGGAGAGATTTAAAGCCAAGCCTCTGTAGTGAGAAAAAAAAACATATGAAGTACATTCCAGAGTCGTTAATTGCCAAACACAATTAGGCTAGGCGGCTAACATGTACATACATGCAAATGTGTTATTAAAATGTCAAGCCAAAGCATGAAATGGACACGGTGGACCTGGCGTGGCTATAACACGCTTTACTGTGATATCAGGTTAAACTGACATTGCAAAAGACTGCTTAAAAAATGCTGTAAAATTCCTGAAACCATGAAGCATGGGGATGGGGCTGGATGAAACCAATGACTTGCCAGGTGAAGAGATTCACAGTTATTTAAGATGTGCACAAAGATCATGGGAATACTCAGTGGAAGAGGCAGGATGATTAACCCACAGGGATCTCCATGTGATCTTTGTTTGCACTGATTTATCATCACTATTTGATATAAACTATTATATAGAGTATATGATTTAAATAATTTCGGCATTGTGCAGGGAAGTTCCACCACCTCCTTTGTGTTTTGAGGCAACAAAAGTACCTGGTTTACCTGGTTTACCTGCACTCTCATGGGGTCTACCTCAGACTTTGAAGGAATTCTGCTTTGGACACACTTTTCACGCTGTTCTTTGTTTTTGTAGAAATGAAACATCTACCAGTCTTATCAAAGCATCATTTTGTGAAAAGTTAGGAGGGAATACTGGTTGGTCTGCTTCCTTCACCTATGTACAAACAATGAATACACGAAACCACAGCAACAGTACAGCTAGTTGTTTCACATTGCTGTTGTTTCACAGAATGTAATGATGCAAATATCCTAATCCCTATATTTCACTGAAAATGGCACAGAAAGACACACAAAATATTAAATCTGACTTTTCCCTCTTCAGAGAGCCTGTCTATCTGAAGGACCAACAGGAAGACGTGAGCCACAGGAGAGGACAAATAGATGCAGTTTGCAATTTCTGTACTTTTAGAGTCAACCAGAATGCCAACAGCATTGACCAGAGAGATTTAACTGGCCAATCATGAATTCATTTTATCTAACTAATTACCCTGCCTGTATTATTGACCAACACCTCTTTGGCCAGTAATACTGTAACAATCCTTCTTTGGAGGACCTGCAGAAAAATATACGTTTTATATTGCATTAAATTTGACAAGTTTTATCTAACTTTTTACAGCAATATAAATCTGATTTTCTTTTGCTGATGTTTAGTCTGTGACTTTTTTGTTGGAATGAAATGAAGCAGCATTCCACTCTTTGAGTGTGAAGTAGATGATAGCAGAGGTGGGACCAAGTCATTGTTTTGCAAGTCTCAAGTAAGTCTCAAGTCTTTATCCTCAAGTCTCAAGTCAAGTCTCAAGTAATGTCAGGCAAGTCAGAGTCGAGTCTCAAGTCACTGGTGTAAAAGTCCGAGTCAAGTCACAAGTCTGAAACTTTGAATTTCAAGTCCTTTCGAGTCTTTAAAAAAAACAAACGAAAAAATAATGTTGCAGTTATGCTAAATGTAAATATTAGACCATGTAATTTTAAAATCTGTGTTTTTCTCAACACATACAAAATAGTGAACTTAGAAAATATACACAAATTGTGAAATTGCACCTCTTTAAAATGCAGCTCAATTAAACCTAGCTCCAAGAATAATTTTCACCGACAGTTCTGAGATAAGCTGCATGTTATTCTTGGATGCGGTTGTAGGACCAGCTTTAAAATCGCATGACAAAAATATCATACACATTAAAAAAACTGTATCACCAACGTAGCCTGGAAAACATTTGCTAGTTAGATGAAGTCAGCTATCTCATCGTAGCATATTTATATGCATATTTATAATCATACGGTTCTTGGAGTGAGTGCATACACTCATGAAGTTTAGTAACTTCCGGTCACTGCAACAAGCCCAGGTACCGTTTACCGACGGATGGGTACAGGACCTTGAAATGCACCGAGTAGAACGAAAGACCATCGTACGTATCATAAGTTTACCAGTCTCACAAATCGTCGTCATAAATACACATTCGTTAACCGTTTATTAATATAACCTTTGAGCTCAACGGTAATTAATTAGTAGTGGAAATAATTTCTGGTAGCATCACAGAAATGTAGCAGTGACAATAATACTGTATGCTGTAATCGTACTGGGCAATTAGTGATACAAAAAACCTGTTTTATCCTGTGAATAAAAGTATATGTTTTTGTCAATGTACCATAATAACAGAAGCGAAACGCAATATTGTGTCAGGACAATTCACTATTTATGCACAATAAATAAAGGAGCATAGAGCGACAATTTCTGTTCAGCGCCAGACTTGCTTGTAACCTATATCACCAATTATGTTATGAAAATGACGTATTAACTACTAAAAAACACTGACCTTCGTGGAAATGCTTGGAGCAGACTAACCTGTGAGCTGGAGGGTTCTAGGACGTTATATTTGATCTTTGAATGGCTGCAATCCAGTCGCGTCTTTGTTACTTCGGAAACATGGCTCGAACAATTTCTCTTCAACGACGTAATCCGATAACAACCGATCTCTTTACCCGTCGGCTTCCCGTGGCTGTCATGCGACCGGCTATTGCAGTTAATAATACAACAGCTTCTTGACATTTTTGTGTTTCTTTTTATCGCTGTGTGACTGATTTTAATTGAAAGCCTGCGTGCGCTAGTACCGCTTGCCACGAGTTCCCAGAATCCTTTGCGGTTCTACCCGTGAATGACGTCACATTTTCAATCTCCATATAATATGCATGTTAAATTTTGTATTTGGGGTAAAATATCAAGTCTTTTCAAGTAAACCGGTTCAAGTCCAATTCAAGTCCCAAGTCATTGGTGTAAAAGTCCAAGTCAAGTCACAAGTCTTAGAACATTATTTCAAGTCAAGTCTAAAGTCATAAAATTAATGACTCGAGTCTGACTCGAGTCCAAGTCATGTGACTCGAGTCCACACCTCTGGATGATAGCGCTCCGCCCATCTAGTGGGTGGATCTATTTTCTCAGTATACACAGCAGGAGCCTCAAAGGTGTTTCAAATACTCCACTGAAACCTGCACACTGTCAGCACATCATTAAGAAAGCTGCCAAGATGAGCTCAGCTACGTGTTCAGGTAAGTGACGTCTTGTTAATTTAATTACTTCATGGCATCAATGGTTCTATCACATTAAAAGTATTGTGTTTAATATCATAGCATCAGGAATTTAAAAACTTCAAATATACATTCAGGACTGAATTACAGTATTTCTGTAGCTATTTAAATAGAATAAAAAGTATTTAAGATTTGGCACTCAATTTAATACATGTTTATCAATTATTAATCTCAGCAGCAATTTGTTTTCTTACACATCCAAACTGTGTTTCATATGAGCTAAGTTAATGAGAATACTTTTATATAATAATAATTCTAAGGATAGTTTAGACCTGGTGGTTAAATAATGACCCAGTAGAATCAGAATACTACATTTGTCAAATTTTCCCAACAACATAGTGCCCTTAATTTAATATGTGTTAATAAGATATAACTGTTTGGGTGATATAATATGACAAAAACTGGTTTATTTCTTTTGCAATATGTGGTTTCAGTTTGTAATGGTGGATTGTTCTTAATAATAAGAAAAAGTAGGATGGAGACTTTTTAAGCAGGGCTTCACTCTTCTCCACACGTGATCAGCTTCACTGCAACAACCTTCCTTTTCTGAGTAATCAGTGAGACTTTATGTGAGACTTATACTGTGAGCTAATGTGATCTGTCATGACAGTGCCCACTTTGCTTCATCAGCTTTATAAAGTCACTGCATTGTCCTTAATACATGAAGACAATACCTCAGTCGGGTTAATTTAACTGACATTGCCTGCTTAAAAATACAATGTGCCAAGACAGTCCAGCTGATGGTGGTTTGCTTCATCTGCAGAAAGAGGTTAGATAAATAAGGTTTTGATCCTTTCTGTTACGTCTCAGGTTATATCTGTTGCCAAATAACTGACTGTTTGCTATTACTATTTCTTCCAGGTGGCAGGGGTAACGTATTTAATATCATTCTGTTGGGAAACTCTGGGACTGGAAAGAGTGCCTCAGGAAACACCCTCCTGAATGCTGGAAAGCATCAGAGTAGACCAGCTCAGCATTTTTTTTCTTACCCAAGCTCTACACCGGTGACCACAAAGTGTCAGGAGATAACGGTAAAGATGTTTGGGAGATGGGTTAGTGTGGTCGACACCCCAGACTTCTTTTACGAAGACCAACCCGTAGATGAGGAAGAAATCAAGGTGTGTAAGCAGTACTGCAAGTCAAGGCAGCATGTGATATTACTTGTGATACAGCTGGGCCGGTTCACAGATGGTGAGGCAGGAATATTAGAGAAGCTGGAGAACAAGTTTGGCAGGATCAGCGACCGTACAATCATCCTGTTTACACACGGAGAAAATCTGCATTGTGATGTGAAGCAGTTTATTGGTGAACGGATTCATCTCAAGCGCATTGTGGAAGCTTGTGGCGATCGTTACCATGTATTCAAGAACACCTCCAAGAACTCCAGACAGGTCAAGGAACTCTTCGAGACATCTGAACACATGTTTCCAGGTTTCAGAACAAAAAAATCATTCCCACTGATCTGTTGCGGTTAACTTTTGCTAACACACACTGAATGCCCAAATGTTAGTTGTTTATAGTCAGAAAATGTTTCCAGCTTTCACACTATAACCATCAATAAACATCATGTTGTCTGTGAACTTTGTGTTAGCTTTGGCTGATTCAGTCTGAATAATCTTATTTAAAAACTATCTACAAGTTTGTAAAGGGTGGCAAGTACAAATATAATTTTTTGAAGCGGTGTGTAATTTACTGTGACTGTATAATAATTATAATTAAATTCTACTACTGCTAACCTTCCACTGAAATCATACTTTTGCCTTATGTGTAATCTAAAATCCTGGACAAATTTAAGAAACACTTGAAAATTGCATGTCAGATGAAAAGATGGCTTGTATTTCACTTGACTTATAGAAGGGTAAGTAAATTAATCTATTTTGATTGGACCAAATATTAGTCTGGGCTATTCTTCTATTTTTTTTAACCTTGTGCTTGTTTTCAGGGTTTAATCATTTTATTTTACCTGCTCTCTCTGCCCTCTTATCTTCATGTTCGCTCTTCCTTATTCTGATTTCATCACAGCATAAATAGAATAAATATCAGTAAATCAGTCATTTTCCTGCTGTTTCTCATATGAACTGCAATGGTTAAAGCTACAAACTTGTGTCCCCATACTTTAAAACTGCAACACAACACTGTCATTTTACTCAGACTTCACCTCAATTCTCTGACATTAAATGCGTGGCTAATTAGCTTCCCAGGTAACACAGCCAGTTGATGTTAATGCTATTAACATGCTATGCTAATTTATTAGCACCTGCAAATTGGTAAGTCTGCACAAATTACATTTGTTTTTGCTCCAAATTTGCCAACAAAAAGTTGGTTGTGTAGTTTACAACAATTTGATTTTACAGATGAAAAAGCAAACCGATATGAAGTGTTGTTCATGGTGCCCTGATGGTGGTGCCTGCTAACAGTGAATTGACAACATTAGGCAGGGGTCCCCAGTTAATGATGAGGAAACAAGCATGAAAACTCCAAATGGAAATAAATACATGAAACTGTACTGACAATGAAGATAAAGGATGAAACAGAGAAACAACAAGCTAGGCCAGATCAGGGAAGACCTCAATGAGAATTAGGGCCTGCCACCAATGAGTTAATATATTCTGATCCAACATAAGCTTGTTGTGTTCTTCACAATGCCACAGAGGAGGATACATGTTGGCAAATTTTATAGGCGACCAAACATTTCAAAAGTCTGACCAAAACAGACACCACCCATTCTTAACCAAGCAGATCATGCCCCACTGGGTATTATATGCTGTCCTATCCAGCCTAAAAATTCTTTTACTTAAAGATATTACACTTATTAAGGAACTCATTATGTAATTAATTAGGGACATAATAAGGAACTCGATACATTTCTTAGTGAGCAGCTTTTCAATCTAATAACATCAATCACTTGGAACATCCAACAGCCACCATCTCTGAGAGGAACATGGATTTTTCTGGATCCATGCGCTGGATGTAAATTTGTTGTGGATAAAATGACATACCAAGGCCTCTACTGCCATCTAATGGCAAAAACGAATACTGCTGTACAATTAGGAAATGCTGTGACACAGCTAAATACATATACATACTTCACTGTACATGCTTAATGGTCAGCGCGTACTATGGGACTGGACAATTGGACACAAGAAGCTGCATTCATAAGACCAGTAACTGTGGACAGGATGGGATATCTTCTGAAGTGTGTATAATTATTGTTGGGCCATGACAGATTGCCAGGACATATCACAGGTACAACTGATCTGATGTGTAAATCGCTATACTATAGAGCCACCTTGTACTGCCCCAACCTATTCCTTGGAAAATACTTAATCACATGAATTCATCAAGTGAATGCATTATTTTAAGCAGAAATTATTCACCTGAACTTTAAAATTTACATGTCACATCTATCAACCATATATAATATTCATAAATTAAATGGTTATATATTTTCATATACTTTAAAAGCAAGGAGATATGCATACATGCCTCCAGTAAATAAGTGGGTATTAAAATTGTGTTATTATAAATGGATAAGAAAATTGTTGGTAATGATGGTGAAACCATGGCTCTTGGCACTACCTAATAATGCACAAAAAATTAACTTTTTCATTTTTCTTTATCACAAAGAAGTAACACAAAAACACATTGACTTTAGCAGTGCTATTTATCAAGTAGTGTTTATAAATCTGCGTACATACACCAAAGTATGCACATATGTTAGTATTTAACACATGAGCACAGCTGTAATAATTCAGTGTTCCTGTCAGAGCATTATGTGTCTTCACTGTAACTCGCAGTGTTGGATATTTTCCACTAAGTGTCACCGTTGTTTCAGCTGTTAACAGGTATCAGCTGCAGCGTAAATTGATTTGATTTATTTGACAGTGGGTTGTTTGGATGTTTAGTCAACATGCAATGGGAAAAAAAACTTACACCATTTGAAAATATCTCATTATTTGGCTTACAAAAAGGATCCATTTGAATTTATTCTGAGTTTGAAATTTGAGTACAATTACTTCTACAAGTTAAACTACACTTCATAGTATGAAAGTATGAATCAAAGTTTATGAAATCAGTAACAAATTAATCCAAACTTATTTATTTATTATTATTACTTGACTTCAGATTTGTAGTTGGACTTCCCCATGTTTCTTTTTAAGCATTTAAAAAGAGGTTAAGCTGTTAGATCAAATGTTTTTAGTGCTGTCAGCGTTAATCTCGTTAAAATGACAGTAACGCCACAACCGCATTAATGCAGCAAAACTCCGTTAGCGAGTTGACGCGGATCACCCTGTGTGTTGGGCTAATGAAATACTGCTCTTTTATTTATTAGCATCAAATCACACTAACAGCAAGTCTATATGATGGAATTTCAAAGTCTCTACAGTTTCTGTCCAGCTGCAAATAAAGTAACATCTTAATTAAATGTAAAGAGTTTTCCTAACAAAGCAAAATTATAACAAGTAATGGCAACAGTTTGGGCTGATAGCACGTAATTGGGCCTTTACATGCAGTAACGAGGTGTAAAAGTATAAAAATATTTTTTCAGTTTTAAAACCAAAGTACATCAGAAGTATAAAAATCACAATGAAACACGTGGATAAAAGCAACAGATCAGTATTTTATTAGTGTGCTTTGGTTTGCTTCCAGGTGGAGATAAACCTGCCGGGAAACGCAAACCGAACTTACCGTACAGAGTTTTTAAAGACTACTTCCGCCGTACTTCTGTACAGTAAGTTCGGTTTGTGTTACTATATTTCCTGTGAACCTTTATGTCCATTTGAATGGACACCAAAGAGACTTTGACTTTTGAATATAAAAAGTTATGACAATCTGTTGTTATCCTCGTCAGTGTTTTCCTTTCTTTTTCGTTGTAATAAAGATAAGCGGGAAAAAGGCTTCTTTTCCCATAAGCTTTCATAAAAAGAAATACAGTTAGCAATTTGCAGTCTCATGAGGTAAAACTGCAGTCAGATAATATGTTATCTAATATAATAGTGCCGTATTAGATAACATGACATTATCTGAGGTTATCATTATCAAGTCATAGCATCATGTTAATTGATTTTTTTATAGTGGGAAAGAAAAATGCTAACGTGCTCTGTACATAACAGGTTTTTATACCCAAAAAGTCTAAATCTCCTACCAAAGTCTGGCTTCCATCCAGCTATCAATAAAAGCTCAAATGTAAAAGCAGACAGAAGCAGAGACACAAAACTCATTTAACAGTAATATTTCATTATTATTTCTCTTGAATGAGGCCTGTGTGTCGCCTGCAGTTTTGTAACTTTCTTCCTCATATTTTCCTGTTTCAGTGTTTCTGGCAGTTTACATTATATTAAGAAGAAAAAGTAAACAGATTAAAAAAAAAAACAAAGAGTGAATATTTTGAATTCTGTTAATTTCCAAAGCAGGGAAATGACATCAGCCACAAGTTTTTCATTAAAAGAGCTGCACTACGACTCCTGGGGAAAAGAACCACACTTTAGTTTAATTCAGTTCAATTCAGTTTTATTTATGTGGTGCCAAATCACAACAGTTGCCTCAAGATGACATTTTTGGAAGTTTTCAGAGGGTTTTTTTTTTTAATCAATCAATCAATTTGTTAATAAGCACATTTAAAAGCAACTCAGGTTGACCAAAGTGCTGCACATAGTAAAAAAGTAAAAAGTGGAACAAACACATACAAAGAACAAAACAATAACTCAGTCACAATTAAAAGCTAGTGAGTTAAATTCACATTTTTTTAGCTCTCATCACAATTACAAAAATAACACAGACACTGGTTTTGGTATGGCTGAGTTATTTACAGTTATATAAACTTATATGTCTATGGCCTTAGCAATCCATAGGAAATCCTGCTGCTTACTTTTCAGTTGCCTTTAGCTACACAATTGAATTTGCATCACGATGTCTCATCACTTTAACATCTCTTTGTTTCTGTCCTACTTTCCTTACTCATATCTGCTGTATTTTAATGCATGTAACTGAGCCAGAGCAGCAATGATCTGATGTGTCAGCTGTTCTCTGAACCAGTTAAAAATCTGGCAGCTCCATTTGGAGTTTGACAAACACATGACTTTAATGATTGAGTTGGGTTAATCATTTTCTATTTTTTGTTGCTTAATTCTGAGACAACAGTTGTGAAACACTGTCCTGTCATAGGCCTTACAGATTTATTTACTTAAGCAAAGCAATTGATGATGACACTATGTATCATTTCCAAGTCCAATTGAACCACACCCAGACCCACATCTTTAAACAGGTCAGGGCACTAATCACTTAACTGTGCCCAAACACAGCAATTAGCACACTAGACTACTGAACCGGGCTTTCAGGTCAAGCACACTGGGCATGGTGTGTATTAGCGGTGCGACCCATGACAGGGTGTCCATTAGTATCCACAGCAGTCAAGATCATGATAGAAAAACAGGTAAAAAAAAATCAGTTAAAGCACAGAAAAATATTAAAATAATCAAATGTTTTTATGTGTAATAACGGTATCCTTAAATAATTCACAATATATATTTTTTAAAAGTCATTGAATCGTAAATTGTAACCATTGCATCCCAAATTAAAGCGTGTGTTGAAATTCACTGCATTATTTTGAGGTCCAGCACAACCTCCAGGAGCTCTAATCATCTACTAAGATTTCAGTTTTCAAAGGTTTGCTCCATGCATCCACCCTAAAATGTAAACTCCAGATTATCACATTCTGATGTGGTGAGGAAAAGACAAAAAGTTTTAGAAAACGTTCTATATTAAATTAAATTGTGTCAGGATTTTATGTATATCTCCAGAATAATAACAAGTGGTGTTTTCTATATTTATAATCATCATAAACAATAAAGGCCTTTACACACCAGATGCCTAAAATCTGTGGGAATATTTTGAGTGTTAAAAATATTTTTTGGACCTATTCTTTATGTAGCACCAACTTTGTGAATTTCCTCATGAGAACTGGATGAACTTCTCCTTCTATTACTGCTTAGAAACATCAGCAACAGCTCAGCATCCTTTCATGTTGATGCCATTTTTTTCACTGTGCATTTGGTGTCTAACAGCCTTACATCAGTTGTCACCCTTTGCTTGATAATGTTTACCCTTATACACATGTAGTTGGAGTTTGCATATTTTAATTGATTTTAAACTTAAAGTTGGAACCCAGACTTGACTAATATGTGAACAAATGGATGAATTTACAGTGATACAGCTGACATGGAAACCAATTTCATACCATATTTTAAATGATCAGCACCAGAATCATTTCACTAAATCTAGAAACTATAACAATGGATTCTAAACTGTCATTAACTAAAAATTATTACCATTAATTAGTTCATCATATGGCAGATAATCAACTTTAAATGATGGTCAAAATGGTCCTGAATCACCGAGCTAGTCCTCTAAAAAAGCCAACTTTTGCTGAAACTGGAGAGTTTTTTGCCGCAGCTCTTCCATGAACTCACGGTGGCTGAACAGCTTTTCTGGTGTCTTTTCACGCTCGTGTTGCAGAATCTCCCGTGCCTTCTCAAACATTTCATCGGTGTAGTGTGATCCTTCATTTGCTGCTACCATCTCATCGATCTTCTTGATCAGCTGAACCACTTGAACTCTGTTCTTATCTTTGTTGTTGAAGACATAATACCTGTTACCACACCTGCTCACTACCTCTTTGAGTTTAGGGTGGCCTTCTGTCAAATACTCTTGTATGGACTTCTGCTCAGCCAGCTTGTCACCATGAGTGAAGACTACAATCATGTAGTTCGATGCCTCAGGTCCAAAGAGTTTCTCCAGGGCTTCCACACAGTTTTCTTCTTCTGGGGTAAACCTGCCAATCTGAAGGACCAGCAGAAAGACGTGAGGTCCAGGACTGGCCATGTGGATGCATTTCGCAATCTCCTTCTTTATGTCATCTGCCTTTTTAAATGTATCCAGAATGCCGGGGGTATCGACCACATGGATATCTCTTTTGCAGTATTTAACTCGTTCTCTTGCACAGGTCTCTGTCACTGACTCTGAACTCACTTCAGATTTAAACAACTCTTTTCCAATAATGGTGTTCCCAACAGCACTCTTCCCAACACCAGTTTTCCCAATCATCACAATCCTCAGTGGGTCACCTGGAGAAAGAACGTTTTTGTTATACTTATTGCATGGATGAATAGATTTTAAATGGAGCCTATTCATAAGTTAACTGATGAAGCATTGGTATCTAATCTGACTGTGTTCATAGAGACTTGAAATCTAGTCTATTCTTTACATCACCTCCACTTTCCCGCACTGATTCTTGCTCACCTGTGTGAGAAAATCAGTCTTCGTTCCCCGTGCTACAAACCTCAGTGCACTTCTGTCATTCTGCCTTTCAGACTGTCATATGACCCACCTCCTTTCCATCTCCAAGTCATCCTGGTTGCTCGGAGCCTACTAAGCCTCCACCTGCTTCATCTCCACAACCACCAGTGAGTAAATTTGGGGGGCTTCTGTCCTACTTCTACTAATGTTGCTATGTACTGTAGCTACATCAGTTTAGTCCCCAAGGAGTTAATCACACAATAAATGAAGTTAAATTATGCAAAAATGATCTCTCCCTATCAATTCTTTGTGTTATTCGGTTCTGCTGAAAGCCTAAATTTAGTCTGAAGCAAATTAAAGCTCCAACTTCACCTTCTGGTATCGACCCACTGTTGCCCATCTCCTGTCTGTTCGCGACTTCATAGAGAATGAACTGAAATGCAACTCCACTGTTTTAGTGTGAGATCAAAGACCGCACTCCACCCACAGGGCGGATCTAATCTCTCAGCCTATATCAGCAAGAGTCTGATCTGTTTCAAAGGTAGTTCAGAGACTCCAGCGAAACCTGCAGTCTTCATGATTAAGCCCTTAACAAGATGAGCTCTGCACAGCCTCCATGTAAGTTACTGCTGTACAGCTTTATTACAATATTATATACTGACAACAGATAGATAGATAGATAGATAGATAGATAGATAGATAGATAGATAGATAGATAGATAGATAGATAGATAGATAGATAGATAGATAGATAGATAGTGCGTGCGTGCGTGCGTGCGTGCGTGCGTGCGTGCGTGCGTGCGTGCGTGCGTGCGTGTGTGTCAGCACAGCGTTAGAGCTTTTAGTGAGTGACTGAGACACAGATTTCCCCTTTTTTAAAATTTGAAGTATATTTGTCATTCATAGATGCAGATAAGTGATTATATTGTCTGTTTACTGACATTTTGTTAGTTTTTTTAAGTAAGAGGTTAAAAATAAATGTTTAAATAAATATAAATAATCAAAATAAGTGTAAATAAATCTACTATAGAAGAATCACACCCCATAGGTAGAATAAAGGAGGAACATTGACAGATTTAAGTTTTGTACAACATTTTTATGGAAAATTAAGTTTGTTTGTCTTTCCTAAAGATTATCCTGGGAAGTTTACCATCGCTCTGCTCGGAAAGAGTGCTGACTCAGTGAACAGGACTGGAAGTACAATCATTAGAGATCCCAATGCTTCTGTCACAAAACTGGGCAATTTTGTTGAGCATAACAACAACCTCTACAGAATCATCAGTACTTGTGATTTCTTTGATGAGCAATATGATTTCCCAGATCAGCTAATCATTGATTTCATGGCTCTTTCTGATCCTGGACCTCGTCTGTTCATATTGGTAATAGATTCAAAAAACACACAAGTTGAAAAAGTTGTGACTCAAATCTCTCACCTTCAACGTGTGTTTGGAGAAAATGTCACAGAAAACATAGTCATCGTGTTGGAAGAGAGTCGAGAGAATTTACAAGGTCGCATTAAGGAAATGTACAATATCCAGATGGCAACTATGAATGAAAATCTTGCTTTCCAATGTAAGGAGTGGTGTTCACACCAACGGCCATTTCAGTTTGACTACAAAAACTACCCCCAACACACTGTGAAACGAAGGAAAGATCACCTGATACGCACGAGGTAAGAATTGTCTCCCTCTGAGACATATTTTATTAACAACTAGTTTGTATTTCTCTATTGTCTCTATCAATGGTGAAATTCCACATTGTTCAAATACTACAAAAAGTTCTATATTCTGAATAATACATAGATCACAATAATTAACTAAATGTGTTCAATCCTCACAAGTTACAGTAGTATTTCTGACATTTAGCACATGTTTAATCTCTCCTTCATAATTTAACAAGTCCAAATTTCATCCTGTAAAATAAAATGAACATGAAGCCTAATTAATTAATTACTTAACTCATTGAAGAATGCAGTTCATTTTTTTCCAAATATTTTTTATCAGGAGAAAGTGTGATTATACAGGTGAGACTTATCAGAGAAACACTGGCAGGTCTGCTTCTACAGAG
Organism: Aulonocara stuartgranti; assembly: GCF_965226115.1. NCBI lineage: Eukaryota > Metazoa > Chordata > Actinopteri > Cichliformes > Cichlidae > Aulonocara > Aulonocara stuartgranti. Next base: position 37,663,975 of record NC_138945.1, on the reverse strand, counting down.
ACAGGAATGCAAACCAAAGTGAAACACAGGTAATGACAGAATTCAGTCCTTTGTGATATATTCAAATGGATTTTTCAAAACAAAACTAAAGTGAATTATGTTTTGTCTTTCAAAAAAAGATAAATCTCAATTACAAGCATAAGCATCCATTTCAGAAGATTTATTAAAGAAAAAAAAACAAGCTGGGACCAAGAGAGTGCAGAAAACTCCTGCCACAGCTATTGTTGTGATATTTTATCATTTCCTTCTGTGTTGATATTTAATGACCACATTAATGTTTCAGACACTCATGGCATGCTCAGCAATATCCTCGGAGTACAGGTGAGTTTCTTAAATCCACCTATGTTAGGAAACTGATCTTTTGGCTTTATGTCATGTATTAAATTATGTAATAAATTATGGCAATAAATGAAATATTTTCATCAGCATCTTAAATTAAATTTCAGACCAGAGTTTAAAATGAAAAATAATTTTCTGATAAACACACGCATATCAGTTCAAACACTAAGTTAAAATGAAAGTATTTGTTTAAATTTGAGAATATTAACCAAATGCATAATGATCTGATTATGAATAGTGGGAACTCTGACTGAAAATCATGATGTGACCAACATTATTGCAGCCATACAGACTACAATGAACTTGCATTCTCGCTGCCTTTTGAACAGTTGCTTGATAGATGGGAAGCAGAACTGCAACCACTCGCATTATGAGAACATCTTTAAAGTGACTTTGGGGTGTCATGATGTTGATAAAATAAGACAGAGATTCTGGTATCAGTTTCAGATGGTATGGAAATTAACTATAAGTGAAAATCACAGAAAAATACAGATTTCATGCCGAAGTGTAACTTGTTGTAGGACAAAAAACTGCAAAGTAACACTGATGCTTGACGACCATGCTGTTAGAAAGTAATATAACGACAGTCAAGTTACCTACTGAAAAGAGATTCATCACACACACTGCACTCATAGCAGACTCAGCATTTATAAATTAAACAGATGCTCTCAAAAGCTATCACTAACATAGTTGCTCAGTACAGCATTTGCTTTTTTCTGACTGTGTTGTTACAAAATTACAAAATCACAGTATATGAGTATATGATATGCCCTTTTTAGGTGCCAGCTCACAGCAGATTTCCCTGCCTGCAAAAAGAGCACCCGGACAACATGATGGTATGCTTCAAAAAAACACAACACATGTAACTTTGACAGGAAAGTAAATTAAAGTATTTAAATAATATTTGAAGTACTCCTTTATAAATTTCGAGGTTAAAAAAACCCCAAAACAGGCAGTCTTAATGTCGGACTCTAGCAACTGCAAGGACCTGCTGCTAAAATAACTAAATGTTTTGTCTGACCACATCTTCCAGGTGTCTATGGTTCAAGGGAAGGTCTCTATAACATGGTTCTTCTCGGGAAAAGCGGAACTGGAAAGAGTGCATCTGCAAACACCATCCTGACTGCTGGGAAGCTCATTGGTGGTTCAAACCAACATTTTCAGTCTTATCCCAGCTCCACACCAGTCACCACCAGGTGTGAGGTGAAAATAGTGGAGATATTTGGGATACCAGTTAGAGTAGTTGACACCCCAGACTTTTTTTATGAAGAGGAACATGTAAACCAGGCACAGGTAGAAGAGTGTAAGAGGTACTGTCAGGAAGGGCATTGTGTGACGTTACTTGTGATGCAGCTGGGCAGGTTCACAGATGGTGAGAGAAACATATTAGAGAAGCTAGAGAAAAGCCTTGGCTGGAGAATCAGGGACAGCACAATCATCCTGTTTACACACGGAGAAGATTTGAAGGGCAGTGTAGATAAATTTATCGGTGAAAGAAGTCACCTGAACCACCTTGTGAAGGCTTGCAGTAATCGTTACCATGTATTCAGGAACAGCTCCAAAGACTCAAAACAATTCAAAGCACTTGTCAAGAAATTTCCAGATATGTTTCCAAATTTCCCAACAATAAGAACATCTACGATGTCTTGTTTACGTTAGCTGTAGCTGCTTTACACTGCAAGTCCAAAAAACAAGTCTTTTATACAGAGAAAACGTTTCAAGTCTTTATAGAAAAAAATATCATATGCACAGTGAAAATTGTGTTTTCTTTGGCTGATTCATATTGAATGTCCGAATAAAGTAATTTGAAACTATCTACCACTTTGTGCAAGATGGCAAGTATGAATATCATTTTTTGAAGCTGTGTGAACTTACTGCTCTTGCATACTGATCATTATTTTGTGATATTAACTCTAACCTCTAGTTTTCTTATACTTCTTAGCATCATGGTCAAAATATACAAGACTTGTCTCCACTAATAAAAAAATCTTTGATCCAACTTTCTGTCCTGCTGGATATCACGTTGTCTATGTTGTTGTGAAATTTAGATTGCATACAGCAATAATGTTAATGGGCAAGCTAAAGGTGGCTATTTGACAGATACCTTTTTCTGAATTTCACGTCTATGAGGCAAGATTGATAGAGAAATGTACAAGGATGTAAAAATTAATAATAATCAATAAATAATAATAAATCCAGCATTTATGTTGATTCCATTTATTTAATTATGCTTCAGTTTATTCTATTACTGGTCTGTTATACTGACTGGTCTGTATGGAATATGTGGTGATTTAACACTGAACAGCCAGAGTTTCATTGTTAACTTAAGGGTTTTATATAAAATACTGCATTAAATGTTTAAGAATCTTGGCTTAGTGGTATGGGGTAGGGTCCAGCTCAACCTTTTACGAACCAAGAGGAGCATCAGTATTCATCATTTGAGGGGGACAAGCTGAGGACTAGCCCTTTAACCCTGGATCTGGGCCTGTGCCAGGGATTGGCAGATGCAAGTAGACTTGGATCAGAGACTAATTTTTCCCACAGAGATCATAACAACTACTCTGCGATCAGACCTTGTCCTCTGGTCTAAATCCCAAAAACCTGCGTACGTCATTAAGCTGACAGTACCATGGGAGGAAGCAACTGAGCAAGCATTTGAGCTTAAGAGGCTGCGGTATGCCAACTTGGCAGCTGGGGCAGAGGACAGAGGCTGGAAGATCAAGGTGTGGAAGTGGGGTGCAGGGGCTTTGTAGCCAGTACGACAGCAAAACTGCTTAGAGAGATTGGGATCGGAGGACAGGCACAACGGTAGTCTATAAGAGAATTGGCTAACACTGCTGAGAGGAGCAGTCACTGTGACTAAAGAGGGCTGACACTTGGGCAGCTAAGGCAGTTAGCTAAGCACGAGACACACCCCCAGGATTGATCAACCCGTGGTGGGCCTGCCTCAGCAGGGGGCATCAAAAGGGTAGAAAACTTAACACTAGAAATTCTGCTGGTTGACTGATACAGCTGTCTCAGGGCCTCCTGGGGGCCGTGCAGTTAACATCATGGTAATGAAACCTAAAGGAGGTTTCCACTGCCTCTCTTTTAAGTATGCTTTTAGATACGGTGAGGGGGGGGGGGGGGGGGGTGTAGGATGTAGTCCGATCCAGTGGGGGAGTTTAGGATGCCAGATCAGGCGCCCCCCTTCCAGCTCTCCTCTCTGATCTTTTCTCTGTTGTCTTACTTCTCTCTATCACCTTTTCTATTCCTTTGAAAAAGTGAGGCTCCATAAATATTAAAGAGGTACAAGAAAGTAAATTGTAGAAAACTAAACAGAAGAAAGTAGAAGAGAAGTAGAAGAGAAATAACAATTTTAACATAAACCAGTGACACACTCCGGGGCCTGATCAACCCTGGCAGGGCCTCCTTGGATAAGGGTGTCTAGTGATAGACGTGGCCGAAACACCCAATGAATCCAAGGTCCACTGCTGGAGTGAAGATGGTAGATCGTAAATAATTGTTTTTTTGTAGTTTTTTTTTTTCTTTTCTTCTTTTCTTTATCTCCTCTTTTCCCTATATATGTATTTGTAAATGCATGTAATGATTTTAAATATATGTGATTCTGTTTGTTTTTTGTTTTTGTGTTGTTTTCATTGTTGTGCTGATAATGAATAAAACATGTAAAATAGAAACTTGCCTCTTGGCTTGTTCGTTTTTTACTTCTTTTTACAAGGACGACATGCTGCTTTGCTTGTGTTGCGGTTATTGGTTTGATCTAGTTTGGTTTGGTTTCCATCTCCAGGGCAAAAACACTTTTTAATTTGTGAATACAAAAAAGTGACGATAGCCTGTTGTTCATGTCCTGGTCAATGCTGGCCTTTCTTTTTCACAGTAATAAAGATATGTGAAAAAACAGGGCAACTCCTCGTCTTCATTTCCAGTCATTTCCAATCTCATAAAGTAATAAAATGGCATTCAGGTATTTCGTGACATGATTATGCCTTGATAATTTTTTAACAGCAGTAATCATAATCACTAATGTGCTCTATGGGAGTATAAAACATTTGATAACAGGTTTTTATTATGTTCAGAAATCTTAGTAGTTTCCAAACAGCTTTAGGTAAAGGTTAAAATGTAACAACAGGTGAAACACTAATTTGAATATTTCAATCTGACACATAAAACTAGTGCAAATATAAAGTTACTGTCATTGTATTTTGAAAATGAGTCCTGTGGTCTGTCTGTAGTTTTGCTGTTATCAAGTTACTGTAAAAATATAAATCTAAAACTTTTATATAAAACTTCTATACACTGAGCATTGATTCCCTATTACCTCTTTTCATTCCCCGGGGGTTTATAACTACAGCCTCATGTAATTTTGTCTCCTCTCTCCCATCATCTATACTTTGTCCTTGTTTTCCTTCTCCCTAAATTTTCTCTTTCTCTGGAGATTCCAGAGATTTTGTTAAAAAGAAGCTTTCCCTGCCCACATTCACTTAGTTCTTACTCCTACGGGACTATTTGTTGATGTCTCTAACAATGTAAACTCTTTACCTAACAGTATGAAGTATTCTGAGGCAAGTAGTGCCGCAATTTGGTACAATATAAGTAAAACTCAGATCGATGCTCTGACCTCTTCCTCAAATTATGATATGATACCAAAATAGTAAATAGATCGTTTTCAATTAGTCACTGAATTTTGACCAAATCGCGATTGATGTATCAACTTTTATGGTTGATAGTGAAACAAAAAAGGTGAAAAAAAACTTTTTTTTCAATTCATGTTTTATTTAATTACAGCAGATCTTGAATTTGTATATACTGCTCAAAATATTTACTAGTGAACATAAAAATAAATGTAATGTAGGTTACATACCAGACATACAGACTTAAATTATTTATACATTTGTTCTCAGACAACACTATTATACACATAATAATAGACATAAGACAGCATATCAACTAAAAACATTAAGCAGTTTTTTAAGCTACTGTGATTACAAAATTGGAAACCAATGGCCGTTTACATCAGATTAAGGATCCATTATTGACTCAGAAGACTGGCAAGTGTAGTCCTAGCTAGTCCAGCCCTCTGGATTAGCCAATATTTGCTGAAACAGGATGACTTTTTGCCGCAGCTCTGCCATGAAGGCCTCATTTAAAAGCTGTCCTGATGTTTTTAATTGCTCCTGCGCTTTCTCAAACATTTTATCTGTGTAGTGACATCCTCCATTTGTTCCCACCATGTGATCGATCTTCTTGATCAGATGAGCCACCTGAATTCTGTTTTTATCTTTGTTATCGAAGACATGATATCTTTCACCACACCTAGCCAACAACTGTCTGAGTTTAGGTTGGCCAGTTCTCAAATACTCTTGTATGGTTATCTTCTCTTTAGTTAGCTTGTCACCGTGAGTGAACAGGATGATCGTGTAGTTTGTTGCCTCAGGTCCAAAGAGTTTCTCCAGAGCTCGCACAGAGTTGTTTTCTTCTTGGGTAAACCTGCCAATCTGAAGAACCAGCAGGAAGACGTGAGGCCCAGGAGTGGTCATGTGAATGCATTTTGCAATCTCTTTATTTATGATGTCTGTATTTTTAGACGTATCCAGAATGCCGGGGGTATCGACCACTTGGATCTTTCTTTTGCAATCTCTAACTCGTTCTATTTCACAAGTCTCGGTCACTGACTCTGAACTCACTAAAGACTGAAAAACCTCTTTGCCAATAATGGTGTTACCAACAGCACTCTTCCCAACACCAGTTTTCCCAATCATCACAATCCTCAGAGGATCACCTGTAGAAATAAAAACTCTGTTATACTCATGATAGGTTGAAAATATTTTAACAGCAAATTACAATAGTTGTATCATTTCATACATTCTGCGTCATTTCATTTGGTTAGCAATCTAAATTTTAGCTGGAGGTCTAAATTAAAGTTTCAGCTTCACCTTCAGAGAATGACTCGCTGTTGCCCATCTCTTCTCTGTTTGGAGAATGAAAGGAAGCAGGATTCCTCTTAGTGTGAAGAAGATTATAGCAGTCTGCCCACAGGGTGGATCCAATCTCTCGGCCTTTATCAGCATGAGCTATTTGAAAGCTAGTTCAGAGGGGGAAGCCTGTAGGGTTCATCATTAAACAGTTCTGCTGAGCCTTCACGTGACTGTTATATAATTTTATTACTACTTGGCAAAGTTCATCATATTTAATCCATGAAAGTTTTACATATACGCACATTTACATATCTATAAATCTACAGGGTGGGCCATTTATATGGATACACCATAATAACATGGGAATGGTTGGTGATATTAAAGTCCTGTTTGTGGCACATTAGTATGTGAGGGGGCAAACTCCTCAAGATGGGTGGTGACCATGGTGGCCATTTAGAAGTCGGCCATCTTGGATACAACTTTTGGTTTTTCAAAACAAGATTCGCCGTGTATGCGCTGACTCCACAGACAAGGTACGCGAAGATATCGGGATAGGACAATGGCGGTAGGTCGTCTGGGTTTCCACTCCACTGCCTTTTTTCATACGAGTCCACATTACCGATGCACGCTATTTTTTCCAAGTACCATCTCTTGGCATCTGGGCGCAATCGGTCGCGATACAGCCCTTTGTCTTTTGTGCTGATTTTAAGCATGGTTCTGGCAGTCCAGCTTCCAAGTGTGTTTGTTTTGATTCGTGGCCTTCTAACATGGCGGCGCGATCCCACAATGCACTGCGGTGTGACATCAACTCCAAAGCCAAGACCCTCTTATGGACACTCCTAATAGGCCTTAAAGATAAGATAAGATACCTTTATTAATACCACAAGAGGAAATGTCATTAAAATCTGGGACAACGACAATTATAATAACTGTCTTGAGACCTGGGGTAGAAAGAGATTGAAGTCCCCCCTCGCTATCTCTGCACAGCTAAGAGAGGTTAAAAGGTCTTGATATCCAGCCTTATGTGACTAAATATGATCAAAGTGCTAAAACAGAGCTTTTCTCTAGTTCCTAATAATAAAGCATTTTAATTCTTAATCAAAGACTAATCAAAATATAAGTTTGATCAATATATGAATGAGAAATGTATTTTGAGCAGTAGAAATGATTGTTCTAATGTCTGAGTTTTGTGGTGGTGTGTTTGTGCACATGAGCTAGCTTCAACCTTCAACCCAGTTTTGTGTGTGTCTGAAGGAATGCAGAAAGATAAAAACTGTGTTGTCAATTCATCATACACATAATGTTAAATATGTGTATGATGATTACAACAACAATATTGTTGTACTTGTTAAACACAGAACCATGATTTATATGGGGTTACTGATGGTAATACAGTTGGACAATCACCTAAATCTGATCAAAATATAAGCCAGCATACAGTCCCAATCAAAAGTTTAAGATCACTTGAAAAATGGCAACAACAAAAAATCAACAAAAAATCAAAATCAAAATCAATCAAAAAAATCAAAACAAGGTTGGGAAGAAATGGGGGTGAGACAAAACATATTCTTTTTGAGCATGCAATCTGTTGAAAACAACTCTTAAACTGAAACAGGCTGTTTTACAGCAGTTCACCACATATTTAAAAATACGTAACATATCTAGTCCAGCTCATTTAAAACTTTATATTTAAAGACTAAAGATTCAGACTTATTTGTTTGTAGGAATATTTGAAGGAAAACATCACAGCATCGTGGAAGAAGCACACTTTGTCTAATATGGCTGCTGGGGGCAATAGTAAAAATAGGGGCATTTCCAAATCCCTCCTTTAGATTTGCTTTAAGCAAACAACTGGAAAATGCAGGAAAAGTGTATGTACAGTGGCAATTTTTGTGAGGGAAATGTTTGTATAGCTCATATTGAGTTTAAATTTGCCACTGGTATTTAGATTATAGCATTGTAACAATCACAAAAAATAAGACTGTCACACTGTACAAGCAACTGAACACAAGATTCAGATCATCAGTAGCATGTCAAAAACAAAAAATGTTTTCAAATGAACATCAGTGCAACTTCAATAGTAATACCAATTATCAAGGATATTTTTCATCAGCTAATTGTTTGCCGTATCTTACTCATATCTGCCTTTTATGCTGGTACAGATGTAACAGGTTCCGTTCCAATCTCATTCCACAGTTAAGTGACAATCACACATATAATATAAAATAAGCTCTTTTTGAGCTAAACGTAGTTGCTTCTGAGTTTCTCTTCCAATGAAATGTTTTTTCAGAAGGAAGTTGACTTTATCAAAATGCTTTACTGTAAGTTCTGTTTCCTGGTTTTTATCTGTAGCTGGATGGAAACCAAAGAGACTTTTGATTTTACAGGAATAAAAGTGATAAACCTTTATTACATACTCCATATAGAGACGTCCAGCTACATGCAAGCTCATCGGTTTTAGGCTTTTTATTAATATTATGGTTAAAGCATCCATTTTTTAAAATCAAAATTATCCACTTACTTGTTTTTCAGTTTATTTTCCTTTGGAATTTTCAGTCTTCTTCTGATTTTTACCTGTTAATTGTTATTCAATAAATTGGAAGCATTTTATAGCTGATAGCAACTTAAATTCTGACCAATCTTCTCATACCACCATCTTATGGCTGCTTTTTTGCATTCATGAGACTAAGGAATAAAACCATAAAACCATAACAGACATCATGATGGAACGACATCAGCTGTTGGTCCACAGAGCTCAGACTAGAGTACTTGCTGCAACACCAACTGTCTGCCATCAACTGTCTGCCATCAACTGTCTGCCATGAGGCCTGAGTTTTAGTCCATTCCAGACATCGTTCATTGTTCAAAACTCTTAAAAATCCTGAAAGAGTCAGAAAGGAGTTAGAGAAGAGCATAAGAGCAGGATTTAAAGGAAAAAAGATGGGTTTTGATATTTATGAATCAGTAAAAAACTAAGTCATATGCTTATGGTTTGCACCATAGTGCCTTATGAATAGTATGCTTATGTATGTTACAAGAGTTTCCTCCTTCTTTCAGACTTTCGTCATTATTACACATGCCATCATCTGGCAAGAGATCAGATTTTTAAACAACTGGATCAGATTTTTAAGCCAAAGTGAAACGTTGGCCATTGTCTCTATACGATAAGTACTGAGACAACAGGCAGTGGGTTCCAAAAAGCAAAATGGTGATAAGGAAACATTAAACATTAAAAGTCATTAGATGTTAAAGGACTAGAAATGGAAATGAAGTAGATATTAATTTGTCTTACAATTTTTTTTTTTTTTAAAAGCCCATTGGTACATATTTTACATTTGGTTTTGAGTTTGTTTTCATAAGGCATGTTTCTTCTAAAAAGTATTAGTAAAAAACATTTTTGCAATGAGTTCTGGTAATATTTCCCGTTAACTTTTACCTCCATGTGGATAGATGCCAAAGAGACTCTGACTTGAATATAAAAACATGACACGCTCTGTTGTTGTCATACTCTTGTACTGATTACCTTTACTTCTCTCTTTGACAGTAATAAAGATAAGCAAGAAGTCTCATAAAGTCTCATAAAAAAGTGGCAGTCAGGTAATTTTATCATAGTGCCATATTTAATTTATTGCAGTAAGACTAAGCACCCTGGTGAACAATCAATCAACTGAGAACAGTTTTGTTTTTTTATTCAGAGATCAAAGTCTTAGTGGTTTCCATCTAACTGTAAAAAAAGTTAAACTGTAACAACAGACTTCTGCAGCTGAAACACTATTTTGGATCTACTTTTGGATCTACTTTTATCTAATTGGACTGGTTCTTATATAACGTTTTTCTGCTCTACCTGAGCACTCAAGGCACTTTATACAACTTGCCTCATTCACATCATTTCATACAAGCCCATTTTTATGCTTTTTCTACGTGCTTTCTATCTAACATTCACACACCCATGGAAGCATCAGAGAGCCACTTGGGGTTCAATATCTTGCCCAAGGATATTGAGCATGCAGACTGTAGCAGCCAGGGATTGGAGCTCCAACCTTCCAATGAGACAACTTAATCTACCACAGGGAACAGGCCTGTGAGTTGCCTGGACTTGCTGTCCTCGTGTAAATTAACTGATTTTAAACGGTCACTTCATGTCTCGTCCTGTTTTAGCTTCTTCTTGCAGTTTTCAGAAGTTTGAAAAGAAAGATGAAAGACTGAACATTCTGAATAATGAGTTTGTTACTTCAGAAGTTGTTAGAAAAAAAACACAGCCACACTTAGCCTCATCAAGTCTGCATGATGAAGCAATATTGGGGATTAGTGAGGTAATCCTGAGTTTTTCTGAGGGTTAGAAGTGAGATTCAGTTCTTACTAGGTTACTACAAACATGTAGCAAACTAAGTTCCAGATAACAGATCGGTACATATAAAACCACCGTATACTAACCATCATGTTTTTCTCTTGGACCTTACTTTGTTGTAATAGTGAGAGGGTGTGTTGAGAGAGTGAATTGTTTTGGGGGTTTTTTGAGATTCCCAGATAGAGGTAAATTGAAAATTCATGTACAACTACTACTACTGGAAACCTCCATTACGAGGACTAAAATGGACATAGATTTATGCTACTTCAGTTTTGTTGCATTGAATTTGGTAAAGTCACAAATAAAAACTTTATAACTTTTGTTGTTGTTGTTGTTGTTGTTGTTATTATTATTATTATTATTATTATTATTATTATTATTATTATTATTATGTTATTTACTCTGTTATTTACATAAACAATTAAACAGAATCACAATTTTCAAATCCTTTAAAATCTGTTTTTAAAATCACACTCAGAAATCACACACTAGAAAGCAAAGGGAGATGTAAGGTTTGCTCGTTTACCGGATTGAATAATAGTTGTTACTGATCGGATTTGGGGAAATTCCTCCTGAAAGAAAAATGAAATAACCCAGGACGTAAAGGGTTTATTTCATAAAACATAGTCAGCACTTCCTGTGCTATTGACCCTATGACGGCTGAGATTCCTCTCCGTTTTACTGGAATCCAAGCTAATGCCATCCAGACTAAAATATTGCTTTAATCTGGATGGCTAAATGGCTAAAAATATAGTTTTGGGGTCCAAATGCAAAACTCTGCTCATTTGTGATTTTTCTATGTAGATAAATATAATTTGCTTTCATCTGAATAGCTACTGAAGTGTATACAGAGTTTCCTAAAATAGTCCCATGGAAATTATGTTTACCGAGGAACATATCCAGTCCCACAAAACTCTGTGGAACTCCAAAGGTAGCACAGTTCTCTTAATAGCAATAGTTTATTCTAGTTAGTAATCATGTTGTGATCAATCCAATTACATTTCTGGAGAATAGGAAACTGTTTATTGCTTGATGCTAAAAAGTTACATTTAAAGACCTTGGCTAAAAAAAAAAAAAGTTTTTGATACTGATTATTTAATATTCATCGCATTAGGTAAGTTCTGGTTATTGGTTATGATTTCTAGTGTTTAGGTGTTTCTGTGGCTCTTGTCATCCTTGTCTCTATGTTCATGTATTTGATGTTTGACTTTGATAGTCTCGTGTCCTGTGTTCAGTGTTTTGAGTATTGCTCCTGTTTGCTCCGTCCTCGCGTCCCTCTGTGTGTATTTATAATGTGTGCTTCTCCCTGTTCCTCATCGGACCGTTTGTGTGCCTTCCTCCGTGTTGCCCCTGTGTTTCCTCCATCAGCTTTCCCTGCGTTTCCTGGTACCTTGTCCCTTGCTTCGGGTCTCTATCCTCAGGTTATGTGTTTATGCTTATTTTCCCTGCCCAGGTTTTAGTTAGTTTCCTCAGTTCCTCCTGTTTGTAGGTTTTGTACAGCTGGCAATAAAAGCTTGTTTTTTGTTATCATCCACCCTCATCTCCGTGTGCCTGCATTTGGGCCCTCAATCTCCTCCTGCCATGCCATGTGCCTCACCAGACCTGGCATAAATGGCAGGTATCTGAGATATTTCAGAGCATCCTGTTAGTTTCTTTAAAATAACTGGAGGCTTTTGTTTTGGAAATAAAATTAAATTGAGATTTTCCTATACCGGCTTGTACAATTTCAGAAACAAAACTCCCCATTCTTAAAGCATACTGATTTCATAGTTTCATCTCTTGTTTATTGGCCACATTTGTTTGTGTGTGTAGGTAAAAAAGTAAGACAGGAGGCCTTTTGCAATTTAACTGACATTTTACTTTCAACCCTAATTCAAAATAAATTTTGGGACAGTGTGTAAAATTTAAGAAAAAAACAAAATGCAATGATGTGGAACAACAATGACATCAAGAGGAAAGAAAATATGCCAGATGTGCAAACACTATTATACAGAGAATAAAAGGCATAAGACAGCATGTCACCTTAAATCTCACAGCTTATTCAATTTTGCTGTGCAAAAGAAGCCACTGTGATTACTAAAGATGGGAATTAAGAGCTGTTTGTTCACCTTACAGACATATTATCAACTCACAAGAATAGCTAGCATGGTCCTAGTCATCAGCCCAGCCCTTTGCATTAGCCAACACTTTCTGAAACAGGAGGACTTTTCGCTGCAGTTCCAACATGAAGGGAGCGTTCTTTAAAAGCTTTTCAGGTGTGTCTTTATCTTCTTGCTGCAGAATCGTCTGTGCCTTCTCAAACATTTCATCAGTGTAGTGTGATCCTCCATTTGCTGCCACCATGTCATCAATCTTCTTGATCAGCTCAACCACCTGAGTTCTCTTCTTATTCATGTTGTTGAAAACATGGTATCTATTACCACATCGATTCAGCAACTCTTTGAGTTTAGGATGGCTGTTTCTTGTCAAATACTGATGTATGGTTGTTTTCTCGTGAGTCAGGTCATCACCATGAGTAAACAGAATCATCATGTAGTTTGATGCCTCAGGTCCAAAGAGTTCCTCCAGGGCTTGCACACAGTTGTTTTCTTCTTTGGTAAACCGGCCAATCTGAAGGACCAGCAGGAAAACATGAGGGCCTGGAGAGCTCATCTGAATGGATTTTGCAATTTCTTTCTTTATGTCATCTGCACGTTTAGATGTATCCAGAAAGCCAGGGGTATCGACCACATGGATCACTCTCTTGCAGTGTTTAACTCGTTCTCTTGCACAGGTCGCCGTCACCGACTCTGAACTCACTTCAGACTCAAAAAGCTCTTTTCCCACAATCGTGTTGGCAGCAGCACTTTTCCCAACACCCGTTTTCCCAATGATCACTATCCTCAGAGGATCACCTGCAGAAAGAAAAAAATGTTTAGTTAGAAACCCAAATTTAGTTGAAAATCTCATTTAAAGCATCTTTTACACCTTTAGGGATTGAGTCGCTGTTGCCCATCTCTAGTGTGTTTGGAGAATGAAATTGAAGCAGCACTCCACAGTTTTAGTGTGCACTCCGCCCAGAGGGTGGAGCTAATTCTCAGCCTATATCAGCATGAGTCTGACCTATTTCAAAGCAAGTTGAGAGACGCTGCTGAAACCCACAGCACTCTTCATTAAATATTTGCCAAGATGAATTCTCCTGAGCCTTCTCGTAAGTGACAGTTATTTAGTTTATTACTTCTTGTCAAAGTTCATCACATTTATGAATCATTTGCTGGTGTAATAATGTGATAATGAATTTCTGACCTTGAGATACCCGTATTGGGACCAAGTATCACGTGTTTATTTGAAAATAACATAAAACACAAACAGATTTAACCGTTCCTGCATTTTTGCAGTGTTTTAAGAGTAACTTATTTGTTCTGTTTTCCTACAGAATGTCCTGACAAATTTACCATCGCTCTGTTTGGAGAGAAAGCTGATTTTGTGAGAAAGATTGATAATATAATTCTCAAAGGAACCAACCCTGCAATGACAAATGTGAACAACTTTGTTGAGAGAGAGAATGACTTGTACAGAATCATCAGCACTCCTGATTTTTTTGAAAAATGTCATCAACACGACAAGCTGATTATTGATTTCATGGCACTTTCTGATCCTGGGCCTGATCTGTTCATACTGGCAATCGATGCAGAAAACGACCAAGAAGATAATGTTCGGGCTCAAATACTTAAACTTCAAGATATCTTTGGAGCCAATGTCACACAAAGTTTAGTTATAATCTTAGAAAACCAAAAGAGCCGTGGTTTACTGGAGAATGTGAAACAAATGTTCTATATCCAGATGGAAATTGTAGATGAAAAATGGTGTTTATGCCGCAAGTCATTCCGGTTTGACTACAAAAGCTGCAGTAAGGATGTTGTGGAACAGCGGAAAAATGATCTGAAACACACAAGGTAAAAACTTCATTTTCTTCCTATCTGTAATATACTGCATTTGAATAACAAGTCTAATTGTATTAACAGTTAGCTTCTGTTTCCTCTAATGAGGGTATCCATCAAAGGTGGAAGAAGTCACGAAATCATTTTTATTTAGTTGAAATGCCATAATGTTAAAATAATAAAATATAAAACATACTTTAGGTTATGTTAAACAAGTCTCATCCATTTCTTGCACTGCTGAGGTTTGGTGGTGTTTCCAGCTTACATAATATAATGACACAATACTATGACACTTCAGGCAGATTTTCTGCATTGCATTTAAATTTTGTTCTTTTCATTTAACATTAAAATGGTTCTGGTCAAGGATTAGGTGTTTTATTAGTCCACACTACATGCTCTGAAATGACATGGTGAAGTGTGATTATACGCAAATATATTTTTTATGTTTTGTCATTTGCTTTGTAAATACAATGGTCACAATTACTCTTCCAGAAACACAAAGGTTCTACCTTATAATCCTGGGAGCAAAGGTGAGTTTGTAAATTCAATATATG
Organism: Aulonocara stuartgranti; assembly: GCF_965226115.1. Classification (NCBI taxonomy): domain Eukaryota; kingdom Metazoa; phylum Chordata; class Actinopteri; order Cichliformes; family Cichlidae; genus Aulonocara; species Aulonocara stuartgranti. The sequence continues at coordinate 37,648,899 of NC_138945.1, read as the reverse complement.
TTATAAAACTGACTTGTTTTTATTAAATTATAAAGTGAAAGTACACTCACAAAGTAATCAATCCATTCTATTACTGACTATTGAAAACAGTCATAGTACTAATTTTCTTATTTTTGCAACAGGTATAATGAAAGTTAAATAAAATAGATTTTTTTCAGAGTGAATTAGAAAAAAAAGTATTTGGTTAGATTTCAAAACATTATTTAAATATGTTTCATAATGTGATACTTTAAAAATTATGCATTATGAATTTTTCCTCAGAAGCCAGGAATCAAAGCACATCCATCTCAGAGCAGACTGCCCCACCAGCAGAGGCACCTGGACAGGACAAAGGTATGAAAGGCAAGATGTGAGATCGGGAACTGAGTTAAAGACAGTTTAGTGCTATTTTTGTGGCTTTTTAAGAACCAGTGCTCACTCTGCATAAGACATTTTCAGAGCCGTTTTAATTATATGCGTTCTTGAACGACACTTCTATTGTATTGTAGACCACAATATCAAAGTTTCATTTTTTTCATATTTATTTTTATTACAAACATTATGTGTATGTTTAGCTAACATTGCCAAATATGTCTGCTTATTAATACCAAGTCAGCTGAGGCCCTCAACATATTGTTGTACTGTGATATAATTTTATCCACTTTTCCACATATTACCCACTTTTCCTCTGGAGCAACTCATCAAAATACACCAGCTCAGAGCAGACTGCCTCACCTGCCGCATTTTTTCAGCATAAGCTATATCTGTTGCGTCATCTACAACTCCCAATGACAAAACCTTTTCATATTTATATTTTTAGTGAATGTGAGTGCAAATGGTTGTCTCTCTATGTTAGCCCAGAGTCAGGCTGGCGACCTGTCCAGGGTGTCCCCGCCTCTCACCCTATGGTATCCAGGATAGGCCCCAGCTCCTCCACAACCCTGACAAGGATAAGCGGAAGAGAATGGGTGCATGGATGATGGATGGCTGTGTAGTTTAGATTTTTAAAGTATTGAAGATCCTACAAATTGTCCTATGTGAACCATTTAAGTCCAGCTAGTGATCTCTAGTTTATTATCTACTGTTCATGACGACAAAACCTTCTCATATTTATAATTAACTATCAAACATTCTGCAAAAGAATACACTGAGGGTACACTGAGGTTTCTGAACATATTGTTGTACTATGACAAAAGTAAGCATTATTCATTTTTCCTCAGGAGCAACTAATCAGAATACACCCAGCTCAGAGCAGCCTACCACACCGGCAGAAAAAGCACATGTACAAGACAAAGGTATGCTTCAGAAAACCACAATATATTTAACCTCAAAGTAATAGGAAGTGAGACTGACAGTTTGTTCTTTACTTTGGGTAACAGTTTTAGTTTTTCACCATAAACTATAACCTAAATTCCAGAAAAGCTGGGAAGTTGTGTAACAGAACATAAGTAACATAATAAATGTTCAAACTGTTTAGTTTTACAATTTTATGCACAAAATTTGCTAATTTCAAATTTGATACTTGCCACAGTTGGGACAGGGGCATTATTACCATGGTGTAGCATCTTCTCTTCTTTTCAAAAGTTTGAAGACGTCTGGGCATCGAGGTTATGAGTTTTGGTGTTGGGTCCCATTTTTGTCTGATATACACTACTGGTCAAACGTTTTAGAACACCCCAATTTTTCCAGTTATTGCAGTTATTAATTTATTGCAATTCAAGTCATTCAAGGTTACCCAAAACTGAAAAATAATGTACATTTCAGAATTATACAAAAAGGCCTTTTTCAGTGAGCACAAAATGGCAATAACAGTGGAAGAGAGACAGACCATCATAACATTTGAAAATGTAGGTCTTTCCTACAGAAAAATTGCAAATACAGTCAAGGTGTCAGTGAGTACAGTTTCCTCTTCACCATCAAAAGGCTCTCAGAAAGTAGGGCAAACTCTGACAGGAAGAGGTCTGGCAGACCCAAAGCCACAACTCAATTAGAAGACAAGTTTCTGAGAGTTAACAGCTTGTGAGATAGGCAGCTCACAGGACAACAACTTAAAGCACAGTTGAAGTTGTGTGGTCATAGTAACCAAGTCTCAGTTTGAACTATGAAGAGAAGAGCTGCAGGTTTGACAGGACGAGCTGCAGCAAGAAAGCCATTGCTAAGACATCAGAATAAGACAAAGAGGCTTGCCTGGGCAATGAAACACCACCATTGGACCACTGAGGACTGCAACAAGGTAATATGGACTGATGAATAAAAATTTGAAATCTTCGGTTCATCACACAGGATCTTTGTAAGCATTTGAGTAGGAGAAAGGATGGTTCCACATTGTATGGCATCAACTGTCAAACATGGAAGAGGAAGTGTGATGGTCTGGATCCAGGGTGCCACAGGTGGCGACTTTGATAAGTGAAAGGTTTAGAATACATTTTGTTTATAAATTGATTCCATGATTTCTTTTTTCACAACTCCAATTGTTTATTTGTACTATTATTTCATTTCAGAGTGCAATGAGACATTAAACTGCATAATTTTCAATTTAAAAAAAAAAAGAAATTGGGTTGTTCTAACACCTTTGACTCGTAGTGTAGGTTTCAGCTGCTAAAGAGTTTCTGGTCATCTTTATTTTTCATTTAGTGATGCGGCAAATGTTGTCTAGAGTTGAAAGGTCTGAACTGTTGGCAGGCCAATTCCACACTCGGACTCTTCTCCGACGAAGCCATGGTGTTGTAATAGCTGCAGTATGCACTTTTGCATTGCATTGCATTTGTCCTGCTAAAATACACAAGGCTTTCTCTGAAATAGATGTCATCTCGAGGGGAGCATATGTTGCTCTAAAACCTATGTATCTTTTTGCATTCCTAGTTCCTTCCAATACATCCAACCTGCTCATATCATATGAACTTATGCACCCCCACAACATCAGAGTTGCTGACTTTTGAACTCAGTGCTAATAACATACTGGAAGGTCTCCCTCCTCTTTAGCCCAGAGGACATGCTGGTGATTACCAACAAGCATGTCAAATGGACTCGTCTAACCAAAGCAAACTTTGAAACAGTCCATTTCAAATGACTCTGGACCCACAGGACATGCAATGCTTCCGGACTATGTTTGAATATGGCTTCCTTTTTGCGTGATAGAGCTTAAGTTGGCATGTGTAGATGGCACGGCGGATTTTGTTAACTGACAGTGGTTTCTGGAAGCATTCCTGGGCCCATTTAGTAATGTCAGTGACACACATGCCGATGAGTGATGTAGTCAAAGGAGCTTGCAAAGAAATGATGTGATGTAGTGTTGTTTTAGGGCCCGAAGACCACAGGCATTCAATAGTCTCTGGCCGTGTCCCTTAGAGAAATCCAGTTTCTCTAAATCTTTTGATTATATTTTGTACTGCATGAGAGTGAGACTTGCAAAGCCTTTCCAATTTGATGTTGAGGAGCATTGTTTTTGAAGTATCCACAATCTTTACAAGCACTATTTGACAGACTGGAGCCTCTGCCCTAAGACATCCCTTATAACTAATCATATTACATGTTACCTGATATCAGTTAAGTTAATTACTTGCTAGGTATTCTCCCAGTTTAATCTATTTGAACTTCAGAACTGAAGAAGGATGAGAGGTGAAACGTCCTCAAGAAACTTGAAATCCAGACGCTTTTCTGTCCAAGCTCCTTAGACCTTTTTGAACTTCCTTGACTTGTCAGCCATTTTTTGCCCCATGCCAACATTTTTGGGAGATGTAGCAGGCTTCTGAAATGACCTCATTTGTTGGATAAAGTTGTACAATTTCTCAGTTTAAACCTTTATGTTATTTATGTTCTGTTGTGAACAGAGATGGGCCGTAATGCATTAAAAGTAACACATTACTGTAATACGATTACTTTTTTAATGAGTATACTAAAGGATTACTATTTCAAAAAAGAAATTAAGACCTGAACTCTTCCACAGCATGCATTTTTAATTTCTTTTTGATATTTGGCCATATTGGGGCCCGATGAATGTAAAAACAAAGAATTACCAGAATTTTTTTTTACCTGATTTTTGTTTCTAAGAAAAATGAGATCCACATATCAGGATATTCATTTAAAATGTCGATATAACAGTAGCTGTATAATGTCCTCGTAAGTGGATATCAGGTCCTTGTAGAGCAAAATTGAGTATTTTGGTCTAAATAACCCAAAATGTGATGTCCACATACAGTGGGGCAAAAAAGTATTTAGTCAGCCACCGATTGTGCAAGTTCCCCCACCTAAAATGATGACAGAGGTCAGTAATTTGCACCAGAGGTACACTTCAACTGTGAGAGACAGAATGTGAAAAAAAAATCCATGAATCCACATGGTAGGATTTGTAAAGAATTTATTCGTAAATCAGGGTGGAAAATAAGTATTTGGTCAATAACAAAAATACAACTCAATACTTTGTAACATAACCTTTGTTGGCAATAACAGAGGTCAAACATTTACTATAGGTCTTTACCAGGTTTGCACACACAGTAGCTGGTATTTTGGCCCATTCCTCCATGCAGATCTTCTCGAGAGCAGTGATGTTTTGGGGCTGTCGCCGAGCAACACGGACTTTCAACTCCCGCCACAGATTTTCTATGGGGTTGAGGTCTGGAGACTGGCTAGGCCACTCCAGGACTTTCAAATGCTTCTTACGGAGCCACTCCTTTGTTGCCCGGGCGGTGTGTTTTGGATCATTGTCATGTTGGAAGACCCAGCCTCGTTTCATCTTCAAAGTTCTCACTGATGGAAGGAGGTTTTGGCTCAAAATCTCACGATACATGGCCCCATTCATTCTGTCCTTAACACGGATCAGTCGTCCTGTCCCCTTGGCAGAAAAACAGCCCCATAGCATGATGTTTCCACCCCCATGCTTCACAGTAGGTATGGTGTTCTTGGGATGCAACTCAGTATTCTTCTTCCTCCAAACACGACGAGTTGAGTCTACACCAAAAAGTTCTACTTTGGTTTCATCTGACCACATGACATTCTCCCAATCCTCTGCTGTATCATCCATGTGCTCTCTGGCAAACTTCAGACGGGCCTGGACATGCACTGGCTTCAGCAGCGGAACACGTCTGGCACTGCGGGATTTGATTCCCTGCCGTTGTAGTGTGTTACTGATGGTGACCTTTGTTACTTTGGTCCCAGCTCTCTGCAGGTCATTCACCAGGTCCCCCCGTGTGGTTCTGGGATCTTTGCTCACCGTTCTCATGATCATTTTGACCCCACGGGATGAGATCTTGCGTGGAGCCCCAGATCAAGGGAGATTATCAGTGGTCTTGTATGTCTTCCATTTTCTGATGATTGCTCCCACAGTTGATTTTTTCACACCAAGCTGCTTGCCTATTGTAGATTCACTCTTCCCAGTCTGGTGCAGGTCTACAATACTTTTCCTGGTGTCCTTCGAGAGCTCTTTGGTCTTGGCCATGGCGGAGTTTGGAGTCTGACTGTTTGAGGCTGTGGACAGGTGTCTTTTATACAGATGATGAGTTCAAACAGGTGCCATTCATACAGGTAACGAGTGGGGGACAGAAAAGCTTCTTACAGAAGACGTTACAGGTCTGTGAGAGCCAGAGATTTTCCTTGTTTGAGGTGACCAAATACTTATTTTCCACCCTAATTTACGAATAAATTCTTTACAAATCCTAGCATGTGAATTCATGGATTTTTTTTTCACATTCTGTCTCTCACAGTTGAAGTGTACCTCTGGTGCAAATTACTGACCTCTGTCATCATTTTAAGTGGGGGAACTTGCACAATCGGTGGCTGACTAAATACTTTTTTGCCCCACTGTACGTGAACGTCAGGTCCTAGGAGGTTAAAATACTCTTACTTTTCCGTAAGCATGCTGCGTTACTAAACCGTGATTTTGTTTGTGAGAGTGTTTCATGACAATGATGTACGAACGTGCAACGTCCGTGGCAGCAATAGACATGTGTAGATCAACAATGGATGATACGGAGTGCGGGAGAGAGTACGACCATGCAGCGTTTAAGCTTGGAAGTACTGACATTACTTTGACTTTAATTTCGTAAAAAGGGACATTAACATCCGCTGTACACTCTGCGTGGGAAGAAAACTTCTTTCTGCAGCAAAAAATGAAACTTCAAATCTGAGCAAGTACCGGGCACGCTGCCACGGGAATGTGAAATTCACAGAGAAACTCCGGATCCCCCACTGACATAACCACTGCAACCCCAGGCAAACCTCCACCCGCCCCACTCCTGCTAAACAGGTGAAAATAGATTTAATGAATCTTTGATTTTATTTATTTACTGCTGTGTTTTACTTGCATCTATTTGAAAGAGTGAGTATAAACACAAAACACTGTTTTTATTTTATATGCTGGAATATGCAGCAAATATAGGTTTAAATGTTAAACAAATTCTTCAAGTCAAAGACTGTTGCCTATAATTTCAATTTTTCTTGATGCATAAAGTTAAAAGATTAAAACTAATAAAACAAGTTTGAAAAAGAGACTTTTTTCATCATACTGGTTCGTGTAATTTGAAAGAATCTTAGTTTTCATTTTGTTCAAATTTAAAGAGGTTCTGGAATTTGGGTTGCATATCTGTTGTGTTATATACAATTCCCAATGACAAAACCTTTTCATACTTGTGTTTTTTAGTAAATGTGTAGTCCAGATTTGTAAGTATTGAGGAACGTACAATTATCCTATATAAGCCACTTAAGGACAGCTACTCATCTCTATTTTTTATGATGTAGAAACCTTCTGATATTTATAATTAACTTACATGAACAAACATATCTGTTTATGAATAACAGGTACGCGGAGGTTTCTGAACATATTGTTGTAATAAGACAAAAGTATGCATTATCCACTGTTCTTCAGGAGTCAGTACTCAAAGTACATCCAGTTCAGAACAGACTGTCCCAACTGCAGAAGAAGCAACTGTACAAGAGAAGGGTATGCTTCAGAAATCCACAAAACATTTTATCTCAAAATGACAGAAAATGAGTCAATTTAAATATCTGTACATGACTAACACGTTTATGACCAATGTAAACAAATTCCAGACAATTTAATGCTTTTGTTACATTTTTAACACTTACTGTGTAAGCCATTTAAATGTTTTTAATTATATGTATAAAATATCTCTTTATTTTATTTATAAAATGACAGTGTGAAAACCTTATGTGCATGTGTAGCTAATGTTACCAAACCTGCTTAGAAATAACAAATGTGCTGAGATTCTGAACATATTGTACTGTGATAGAAGTATGTATTATCCACTTTTTCCTCAGGAGCAAATAATGAAAATACACCCAGCTCAGAGCAGACTACCAAACCAGCAGAAAAGGCACTTGTGCAAGAAAAGGGTATGCTTAAAACAAAAACAATATATTTAATCTCAAAATAATAGGAAGTGAGTAGTTTGCTCTTTATTTTGTATAACACTACTATTTTTTCACCATAAACTGTATCTGTTGTGTTATCTATAATTCTCAGTGACAAAAAAATCTCATATTGATGTTTGTTAGTAAATGTGTAGTTGAGATGTTTTAAGTTTTGAAGATCCTACAGCCAACCTATGTTAAGCCATTTAAGTCCAGCTAGTCGTCTTTATTTTATTATCTATAGTTCATGATGTTCTCATACTTTTTAAATAACTTACATTACCAAACATGTCTGTTTGTGAATAACGAGTATGTTGAGGTTTCTGAACATAATGTTGCAATAAGATAAAAGTATCTTCTTTTCTTCAGGAGTCAGTAATCAAAGTACATCCAGCTCAGAACAGACTGTCCTACCTGCAGAAGAAGCAGCTGTACAAGAAAAGGGTATGCCTCAGAAATCCACGAAACATATCATCTCAAAATGAAAGAAACAAGAGACCATTTAAATAATATTTGCACAACATGACTAAAAACATTTTAATTACATTTAAATTGAATAATAATAAATTGAGTAATTTAATACTTTTATAAGACATTTTATGTCTTTTTGAGAACTTGTGATCACCCTGTGTAAATAAGTGCAATTTTTTCATCATATGTGATATGTTTAGACAAGATAAACTTGCTTTCATGATAAAATACCAATCAATCAGGAGCCAGGAATCACAGTACATCCATCTCAGAGCAGACTGACCGGCCAAGAGGAAAAGGACCTGGAAGAAACAAGGGTGTGCTTCAGAAAACTACATCTAATTCTGAAAGTGAGATCATATAAACTGATATTTGATGTATATTGTTTTAGAAAATACAGTTAAAAAAATCTAATTTTAAAGTGGTCATAAGTAAGACAACTTAAACATAACAAAGCTTGGAGATCTAAATTTTCTGCATTTTATTTAAAGCTGACATATTGGCACCCAGAGGTTGAAAACCAACACTATTGGAAACTATTGATGAAATAATCTAGCATTTACTTTCAGTTGAGAGGGGCAGTGATGCAAAGGAAGACATCATATTTAACATCATTCTGCTGGGACAAACTGGGACTGGGAAGAGTGCGACTGCAAACACCATCCTGGCTGCTGGGAAGCACCACAAGGACAAAGGCCAGGGTTTTGAAGCCAAGCCAAGCTCCATACCAATCACCACCAAGTGTAAGGACAAAATAATCGAGATATGTGGAACAAAAGTTAGACTGGTCGACACCCCAGACTTCTTTTATGAAGATAAACCTATAGAGGAGGCACAAGTAGAAGAGTGTAAGAGGTACTGTCAGGAAGGGCAGTGTGTAGTGTTACTTGTGATACAGTTGGGCAGGTTCACAGATGGTGAAATAGGAATATTAGAGAAACTGGAAGACAAGCTTGGCTGGAAAATCAGGAAAAACACAATTGTCCTATTTACACATGGAGATGATTTGAAAGGCACAGTGGATCAGTTTATCGGCAACAGGAGTTGTCTCAAGCACATTGTGAAATCTTGTAACAATCGTTACCATGTATTCAATAACAACTCCAAGGATACTAAACAAGTCAGGGAGCTCTTTGATAAATTTCGTGAAGAAAGCTTTTTAAACTCAAAACCACATTCACAGTGCCCTTTATTCTAGCTACTGCTGATTCAGGGGTGTGAAGTGCAATTTTCTGCTGGCATGTGAACTAATTTTACATTAAACCTAGATATCATGATTTGCCATTTTGTTTCATCTTGAATATTTAGCCAAACTGAAAGGACATTAGTAAACAATTTATAATTTTTCATCAGACTGCCAAAGTTGGTGATACAACCTCTAGCTCTTATGTATGTATATGAAATAGTGCAGTCAGTTATAAAGACTAACTTTAAAAGACTTAGAAACATGCTGAGGAGAGCTTGCTGTGAAATTAAAGTGGTTCCTAAGCAACATACAGATTAAATGTTTATGAATAAATTGAATACATTTTTGATTTTATTTACCTATTTTTTTCTGTGACTGATGTTTGGACAACACAAAAGACTTCAAACAGGAAATGCAGTGAAAAATAAATTATACAACACACTCACATAGCCTTAACACATGTTAAAGCTATAATATATTCTACTTATTCCATTACTGGCTCATTAGTGTGTTCTCGAGTTTTTGCTGAAATGCGCATTGGGGAAGTGAAAACAAACTGAAAAAATAGAAGCTTCAAACTTCTACTTTCCACTGTATCATCATATGAAAAGTTGCAACTTTTTATGTTTGGAGCCTGATAATTCAAATTTCATTAGATCTGACTGTTATCCCTTCCATATGGCGTGTATTTATATAGCGCTTTTCTAGTCCCTAAGGACCCCAAAGCACTTTACATATCCAGTCATCCACCCATTCACACACACATTCACACACTGGTGATGGCAAGCTACATTGTAGCCACAGCCACCCTGGGGCGCACTGACAGAGGCGAGGCTGCCGGACACTGGCGCCACCGAGCCCACTGACAACCAACCAGTAGGCAACGGGTGAAGTGTCTTGCCCAAGGACACAACGACCGAGACTGTCCAAGCTGGGGCTCGAACCGGCAACCTTCCAATTACAAGGCGAACTCCCAACTCTTGAGCCACGATCGCCCCAATATCACATCTACCTCAGTGCTTTTTCTCTAGCTCAGTGAATTCCTCTCTAGTCCCTAAATGGATCTTTCAGGCCAAAGCCGCCTTCTAAAAATGCATGGGCATCTGGTATTCTAATGATAGCTTGTTTTACAAAACAATAAATGTACCAATAGCATACAGAATAAATAGGCTAAACACAAATAAAAGTTATTATTCAGAGGACAAAGGTGACACGTGGCCGTTTGTAATTTGCAGGTGTTTGTCAATTTAAACATACATTCAGTTTCTCCTCTGAATGTGCAATGAATGTAATATTGTAGAAAAAAAGTCATCAATATATACATTATCATTTGGCATTAATTTTCTCACTGTTCTTTTTTTTTCTTGTTTCTGTGCAATAAACTGCCACTGCTACCTGTACTCTTGCTCATGAACACATTCATTTATGATTACTACTACCATCAGTGAAAAGGTACTGTTAACCGTACTGCTTTATTTTGCAATGGACATGTAACTGTGTATGAATATTTTGCTAAAACTGTCAGGAGTGTCTGAACTAGAAAAAAGAATGTTTGCAAAAGTTAATCAAACATCACATCATCAGCTAGCTATAAAATAATAGACCATTATTAGCCAACACTTTAAAGTCTTTGTTATATTTGTCAGAAAGCAATGGTTGAAATTATGTTTTTTTACCTAATAAAAAATGTTGCATAAACAGCTGATGAAACCAAATCGATCCTGATATTATGCATAGCAAGAAAATAGAATATGCTTCTAAGTTAGTAAACCATCTGTCTGGATTAGTCTCAGCCAACTGGAATGTTCACTGTACAATTTCTTAGGTGTTTGCTATTTCTTTCAACATTTCTTTCAACACAGTAGGTTAGTTTGACAATTTCAGAAACATATGTGGTAAAGATAGTGTTGCTCAATGGCCGCGCCAAGTCATAGAGAGCAGATACTGCTTCCTGCTAATACTGAAATAACAACAATAGGCAGTGGCTCTGAGTTACTGATGAAAGTGCATCTCAGAAACAGTTTACTGATAATGAGGAAGCTTCAATAGGCCACAGACTTAATTTTGTGGGAACACCTGGATATTAGGTATAAATATAATTTGTCTAAAAGTAATTTTAGGTAATGAATTATTTCTTAAACAAACATAATCATAACTTTACTATTACTTAATAATGAATGCATAACTTACCCTTTTATATAAACTACAAGGCTAAGTACAAACAATAGTCAGCTTTAAAAAAACAAACACCATTTGTTAAGAGAACAAGGGCGACACCTGGTGGTGATGGGTCTGAGTGAAGTACATACAGTATCTCACAAAAGTGAGTACAAGTACACCCCTCACATTTTTGTTATATCTTTTCATAACAAAACATTGAAAATATGACACTTTGATACAATGTAAAGTAGTCAGTGTACAGCTTGTATAACACTGTACAAAACTGAGTACACCCCTAAGTGAAAATGGCTAATTGTGCCCAATTAGCCATTTTCACTTCTGGTGTCATGTGAAGTCTAACACGGCACATAGTGGCAAATAATTCTCTGAGGATCTGAAAAAAGGATTGTTACTCTACATAAAGATGACCTAGGCTATGAGAATATTGCCAAAACTCTGAAACTGAGCTGCAGCACAGTGGCCAAAACCATGCAGTTTAACAGGACAGGTTCCACTCAGAACAAACCTCATCATGGTCGACCAAAGAAGTTGAGTGCACATGCTCAGTGTCATACCCAGAGGTTGTCTTTTGTAAGATAGGTGTATGAGTGCTGCCAGCATTACTGCCGAGGTTGAAGGTGTGGAGGGTCAGCCTGTCAGCGCTCAGACCATATGCCGCACACTGCATCACATGGCTGTCGTCCATGAAGGAAGTGTCTTCTAAAGATAATGCACAAGAAAGCCTGCAAACAGTTTGCTGAAGACAAGCAGACTAAGAACATGGATTAGCTGTGGCCTGATGAGACCAAGATAAACTGATTTGGTTCAGATGGTGTCAGGGTGTGTGGTGGCAAACAGGTGAGGAGTACAAAGACAAGTGTGTCTTGCCTACAGTCAAGCATGGTGGTGGGATGTCATTGTTTGGGGCTGCATGAGTAATGTTGGCACTGAGGATCTACAGTTAGTTGAGGGAACCATGAATGCCAACATGTAATGTGACATGTACTGAAGCAGAGTATTCTTCCTTCCCTTATTCCCTTCATTCAGAAACTGGGCCACAGGACAGTATTTCACTTCTCTGTACAAGTAACTTACCAGATGCAGCTGATTTGTTTTTCATATATGGTTTAATTTGTTAAGGTTTGTTTGTTTTTAAGTGGGCATGTGCCCCTGCCTTGCTCCCACCAATATCAACTGTGTCTGAAATCACTCACTCCTCACTTAACAGAACATGAGTGGTGGGCAATTAATTTTCCCATGAGAAACTGGGATTGTTGGGACCAATATGCTGCACTCAGTTCCGCTCGGTATTAATTTTAAATCTTTATAAACTGCTACTGGTAATAGTAGATGTTACAATTAGAAATTGTAAAATTAAATTAATGCGATTTACATGTAATTACATAATAGATGTCTTTGAGATCATTCAGTTATTCACTGCTCCCCAGAAAGTGGAATTTCTGATAAAACCAAAAATGAAATTTTACAATACAAATAACATTTACTCATATATCCATGAGTAAATGGTTAGGTTATTTCTCATTAACGCAAATATCTAGTCAGCCACTCGGGATCGGGGGAGATTGGTGATTTAAGACACTTTAAATGTGGCATGGTTTTTCATAACAGAGGTCAGGGTAGAATGCCCAAACTTTTGGAGCTGACCGTAATGAAACAACAACTTGTTACAACTGAAGTATCCTCAAGAGCATCTCTGAATGCACAATATGTCAAACGTTGAAGCAGATGGGTTACAGCAGCAGAAGACCAGATTGGGTGCCACTCCTGACAGCTAAGAACAGGAAACTGCTACAATTCACACAGGCTCACAAAAATTTGACAATAGAGGTTTGGAAAAATGTTGCCTGGCCTGATGAATCGCAATTTTTGCTGGAACGTTTGGATGGCAGGGTCATAGTTTGGTGTAAATGCATGAAATCATGGATCTATTCATTTTACATATCAATATTTGAAATAATCACAGAACTGTTACAGTACTTACCACGGAACGTGTGCTCAGGAAATCCGGAATCTGTTGTTACCACAAACTGCCACACGAGGGCGCTCAAGTAGAAAACAGATGATTTACAAAGCATTTTTACAAAGTGATTTACACAAGACAAACAAATATGGAAGCCCGTTTCCACCACACAAAAAAATGTAAAGTTTTGAGTTAATAAGTCGAAATTTCGAGAAAAGTAACTCAAAATTTCAAGTTACTTCTGCCAATCAGTAATCTACATGGAAAGCACATTCAAAACTGGATCGCAACAAATTGGCGCTTTCGAGAGTACGTTTGGTGATATTAACGCCATGTGATTCAGCTAATAACACAAGGATTTCATCAGTTGTGAAGCCACACTGAAAATAATCAGCAATTTCTGCATTCATGACTGGCTGTAATACTGGTAGCTTAGCTGTAGCATTTGTAGCTGAGGGCTTCAGCTTCCGGGTAACAAGGAAATGACGAACTCGAAATTTCGAATTAATAACTCAAAATTTTGAGAAAAGTCAGTCAAAGTTTTGAGTTATTAACGTGAAATTTCAAGAAAAGTAAGTCGAAATTTTGAGAAAATAACTAGAAATTTTAAGTTATTTAAAAAAAAATTATTTTTTTTAAAAAAAAGCATCCATGACTCGAAATTTCGAGTTTTGGATCCTTTTTTTTTTTTTGTGGCAGAAACGGGCTTCCATACCTCCATACTAGCAGATCATGAAAATCATATGAAAGATTAAAACAGCAGAAGTAACATTTATCATCATTTTAAAAGGAGATTTAAAAAATGACTAAAATAAGAGGGGGAAACTGGGAAAGCTTTAAAAGAGTTGATATCTATGTGAAGCTTTATCTGAACTGCTTCACTGCAACTGTTAAATCAACCACCAGAAGGCGACGGGAAGCCTGTCGCTTGATGCCGCGTCATCGTTCAGTCTCAATTCAAAGATTATTCATGATAGAAGACGGATCACTCCGATAATTTATTTAATTATTTTTCAACTTTCTCTTTATAGATTTTGTCGTTTTAAAACTGTAATTGCAGTAAGTTATTTCCTATAAATATTTAGAAGTTAATGTTTGACCCAAATGTTGAACACATCTGCATTTTTCTGTGGGAAACAGTCTTGGAATATCTGAGTAACTAGAATAAAGAAAGTGATCTTTATCACAAGTAAGTGGGGAATTTTCAGTCATCATGGCCGGCGTCAACAGAGGCAGCCAAACACTAAATCTATGTGAGTGGAACATAATTAACTACAGAAACAAGAGCAATGCACCAGTAATATCACACTGATTAAGAGCCTGTAGTGTGCACTACTCTAGAAAAGAAATTCACAGCATGTGACAATAAACTACTTCTTCTTTTTTTTTCCTGATCCATCAAACCTTTCACCAGAATGTTCCCTGAATAGTCTTGTCAATGCCACCATGCTTTTGATGAGATGTTAGGGCAAAATTACATGTATTGTTTATTTATTTGTGCTAAATCTGACTGCAAAGTAGGCTATAATTTGGTTAGGCCAGCCACTGTAGATCTGAAACATTTTATGATATGCTGCACCTCAGGGGCTGAAAAAAATATCTTGTATCCTGCAGTTTTATCAGTTATAAAAACAATAAAAAGGGATTCCATGTGAAATAAAGATACACATAGAATAGAATAGAATAGAATAGAATAGAATAGAATAGAATAGAATTCAACTTTATTGTCATTGCACATGCACAGGTACAGGGCAACGAAATGCAGTTTGCATCCATCCAGAAGTGCTTTAGTGATATAGATATATTACAATATATATTAGCAATAATATAGATATGTGAGTATATTACAGAAATGGGTCTATTATGGTATGTTATAATGTACACGGTATGAAGTATGTTGTGAATATTCTATAACTATAAGTATGTACAGGCTGTAGTGAGTACAAGCTATGTACAGGATATGAACAGGATATAAATATGAAAAACTATACAGAATATGAAATAAATAACTTTACAGAAATCTGAGATATACAGTTATACAGAAATGGGAACTATGCAAGTTGTAAACAGTTGTAGGATTAAAGATTATCGAATGTACAGAATGATTATTTACACAGAGCTATACAGTAGTGCAGTTAAGATAAGTGAGGGTGTAGATAGTTTCTACAGAGGCTATATAAAGTGCTAGTGGTTGTGAGTGGTGGTTCAGTCCATGTTATTATTGTGTTTGAGGGTACAGTTGTCCATTGTGGGTGTGTGTATGTTCAGTCCATGAGTTTAACGTGGGTCAGATGTCAGGAGGCAGAGTTCAGGAGTCTGACAGCTGTGGGGAAGAAGCTGTTCCGGTACCTGGTGGTCTTAGTCCGGAGGCTCCTGTGGCGCCTCCCAGAGGGCAGGAGGGTGAAGAGTCCATGTGATGGGTGACTGGGGTCTTTGATGATTTTCCCAGCCCTTTTCAGACACCGCTTCCTGTAGATGTCTTTTATGGCAGGAAGTGGTGCTCCGGCGATGCGCTGGGCAGTTTTCACGACCCTCTGCAACGCCTTCCGGTCCGAGGCAGAGCAGTTCCCGTACCAGACTGTTATACAGTTGGTCAGGATGCTCTCGATGGTGCAGCGATAGAAGTTCACCAGGATGTCTGAGGACAGGTGGTTCTTCCTCAGAGTCCTCAAGAAGAAGAGGCGCTGGTGAGCCTTCTTGACCAGCTTGGAGCAGTTGGTCGTCCAGGTGAGATCCTCGGAGATGTGGACTCCCAGGAACTTGAAGCTGCTCACACGCTCCACAGCCGTCCCCTTAATGTGGATGGGTGGATGTGGGTCAGCATTCCTCCTGTAGTCCACGATGAGCTCCTTGGTCTTCTCGGTGTTAAGCAGCAGGTTGTTTCTGTCGCACCACTCAGCCAGACGATCCACCTCCTCCCTGTAGGCGGCCTCATCGTTGTCACTGATGAGGCCAATCACCGTGGTGTCATCTGCAAACTTAATGATGGTGTTGGAACCGTCAGCAGGTCTGCAGTCGTGGGTGAAGAGGGAGTAGAGGAAAGGGCTCATCACACAGCCTTGTGGTACACCGGTGTTCATTGTGATGGTAGATGAGCAGCGGTTATCCAGCCGGACATGTTGGGGGCGGTTGGTCAGGAAGTCCAGTAACCATTTGCAGATGAGGGAACTGATACCCAGGTCTGTCAGTTTCCTGATGAGTTGTGAGGGGTGGATTGTATTGAATGCTGAACTGAAGTCTATAAACAGCATTCTGGCGTAGGCGTTGTTGTTGTCCAGGTGTGAGAGGACAGAGTGCATTGCGATGGAGACTGCATCCTCTGTGCTCCTGTTCCGGCGGTATGCGAATTGGTGGGGGTCCAGGGTGGGGGGGAGACAGGATTTGAAGTGTGCTAGGACCAGTCGCTCTAAGCACTTAGTGATGATGGGGGTGAGTGCTACTGGGCGGTAATCATTGAGGCAAGATGGGTTGGAGTTTTTGGGTATCGGGACGATGGAGGTGGATTTGAAGCAGGCCGGTACCACAGCGTGGGCCAAGGACAGATTGAATATGTCTGTGAGCACTCCTGCAAGCTCCCCAGAACACGCTCTGAGAACACGCCCGGGGATGCCATCAGGGCCTGCAGCCTTGTGGACATTGATCCTGCTCAGCACCGCTCCTACATCGGTGGGGGAGAGAGTCCACACATCATCCACACAAGAGCGTCAACAAATTCATTTTTGGATATTTGTTTCAACAAATAATAATTTCACTGTAATTTCACTCAATATTTTCACCTGGAAATCCATGACGTACCAGCAGCAGTTGACAGTCCCAGAACCATTAAACTATGAGGTTTATGAAGATGACAGTGTTGTAGCTACTTAACAAAAAAAGGGAAGAAAAAAACAGTATTTCATATATTTGTGCATTTTAATTTAGAGAACTGGAACATTATAGGCTGGAACCGAAAAATAAAACCAATAAAAAACAAAAAATAAAAACTTAAATGAACTAATCAAAGAAATGAAGGAGGCTTCATCTTTCTACCAAACGATCTTCGATTGTCATCCTTCCGCTCCGGCTCGTTTTGATGTCGTCAGCAGTGAGCGACGGGACAGCAGGCAGGCAGACGGCAGAGATGGCTGCTCCCGGGGAGCGGAGCGGTGGCGGACAGAGCACCGGCTGTCCGCGGGCGGTGAAGTCGTGGTGGCGCCTCGCGGTGCTTCTCTTCTCCGTGTCCTCCCTGCCGGCGGTCTCGGCGTTGGTGGAGGGTCTGTACTGTGGGAAGGAGGTGTGCTACGACGTGCTCGGTGTCACTCGGGAGACCTCCAAGTCGGATATCGCCCGGGCTTACCGTCAACTGGCCCGGCGGTACCACCCGGACCGGTTCAGGCCGGGGGAGCCGGGCTTGGAGGGGGAGACCCAGGAATCTGCACACACCAAGTTCCTGCTCATCGCGACCGCGTACGAGACGTTAAAGGTTCGTCCGAGAGTGTGGGAAGTTTGAAAGCTTTACAGTGTTTTTTTGTTTTGTTTTGGTTTTTAATTTCCTCATAAAAGTTTCATTTGTTGTAATATCCACCCGGAAACTATTTGTGCCATCATGTCTACTTGATCCAATCTTGGATTACCTCAAACTGTGCTGCAGGTTTAAGTCTTCACTGCTCCGATAGTCCTAAAATAGACATGAAGTCAGCTTGTGCTTCCGATCCTGTAATATATCCTCTGATATTTGACCATCTTAATAGCGCTCCACTATTTTTAAGTTATTTTTATTTCCATATTTGTAACCTTGAACTTTTCTAGAGTAACCTTGCATGATTCATACTCCAAAAACTGGGCCTTTGTGCTGGTCAGTTCATCCTGTAAGCAAAGAGCTGTCTCTTTAAGGCCATTTGTTCAAAAATCTAACTTTCCTCTGATTGGCCAGCTTCCAGAAGTCTGCAGAGGGGTAGAGACTTGCGCTTTAGAGTTGGGATATATTCAAACCTACAAGCAGAAGTTTCCCTTTTAAACCCATTACAAAAACATGTTTAAACAAAATAAATCTTGAAAACATGACAGGTTTTAAAGTAATAACGTGGTAAAAAGCTTCAGACAGCTGGGCGAGGAGCACAAACAAATTAAATGCATGCAATACAAGCACTGATATTTTCTGATAACAGATTTTATCAAAACTGGGGCTTACAGAGGTTGTCTTTGAGTATTCTGAGTGTCAGACTCTGTATTTCTTGTATTCTGGTGAATTTTTGTGCAGCAGTTTGTACAGATTTATGCATCCATGTACAAATTTATGAAAAATATATTTCTTTGGGTAAAGGAAAACACAAAAATTAGACACCACTTGTCAAATTAAAAAAAAAAAAAAAGTATAATGCAGGCATTCTGTCATTTTCACGTCAATGAGTCACATGAACATGAATATTGTTTACTTTTCTCATTAAATATTATCAGAGCTGACACATGCATAAACATGATGTATTTCATAGCTGATTTACACCCATGTTCAAAACTTTAAAAGTTTCCGCACATACGTGTATTTTTAGGACTCGTGTTCATCTTGACTTTGTTATTAATAAGTTGTGAGCTGAAAGGCCTGACATTTCATCATCCGGCTGTTCATTTTATTGGTAGTTACTATAGAGATAAAGTACTTAATCTTAAATTCAACACCTTTGTCATTTACATTCAACCAGAGTCTAGAGTTGCAGGTAAAGTTTAATAATCACAATCAATTGCATAAAGTTCAGTAAAAAAAAAAAAAGAAGAAAAAAATAGAATAAAATAAAATGTGTTGAACAGTTTAAAATTATTTCTGTAATTGACCTCAGTGTTGCTTTTAACGAAAAATGTAATTCTTTAAGAACTAATCATTTGTTCCATGTTATACTCTATCCACTGACGTATGCTCTATTGCCAAAAGTCCCGCATCCAAATCATTGAATTCAAGTGTTCCAGTTGTTGCCATGTCAATGGATGTTGAGGCGGACAGTTCAGAGAGATCAACAACTTACTGTAGCATCAAACGCTGCAGACCTTCAAACTTCATGTGGTCTTCAGATTAACTCATAAACAGTGTGTAGAGAACTTCATGGAATAGGTTTCCATGGCTGAGCAGCCTCATCCAAGCCTAACATCACCCAGCATGATGCAAACCGTGGGATGCAAGTGAAAGGGACCCTCAATGCTTCAGCGCTGACTTCGCACCAGTGCATAAAGCAAGGTTGATGTGGAAGAACTTGACTGCCCCTCGCAGAGTCCAGACCTCCACCTGACAAAACACTTTTGTGATGAATTAGAGTTGATTGTTACAGTAAATTTTTCAGTGCAGGGGAACTGGCTGATAAAGAGTTAGAAGGACGGATACTGTAGCTTTATTTTATTTGAAAGAAACACATTTAGTGTCCAGTGATCTGTCAGATTATAAAATTATAAAAGCAATTTCTGCCAGTTAATGTGCTCTAATATATGCTTTATATTGACTGGCAGAGAAAATGAAATGCAGCATGAGAGAAGTAGGATGAGTGGAAACCAGTATTTGACTCAGAGCTTGTTAGCTCTCCTAAGACAGAAAACCAGTGTTTTCCTCACTCCGGATTAACAAACTCAGTTCTCATAGGTGTTTTAATTCTTGGAGGAATTAAAACCTGCTGATCTTTGTGTGTGCAGGATGAGGACACGCGGCGGGACTACGACTACATGCTGGACCACCCTGAGGAGTACTACCAGCACTACTATGCCTACTACCGCAGACGGCTCGCTCCCAAAGTGGACGTCCGGGTCGTCGTCCTGGTCACCATTTGTGCCATCTCAATCTTCCAGGTAAGACCGCACACTGAGTAAGCCATGGTTTGCTGAACATCATCTGACTTATTTACAAACCTGTTCCCATCTCTCTGCAGTACTACAGCTGGCACAGCAGCTACAACGAGGCCATCAACTACCTGATGACCGTTCCCAAGTACCGCATCCAGGCCACGGAGATCGCCAAGCAGCAAGGCCTCCTCAACCGCACCAAGGAAAAAGGCAAGAACCGACGCTCCAAGGAGGAGATCCGGGAGCAGGAGGAAGAGGTGATCCGCGACATCATCAAAAACAAGATAGACATCAAAGGGGGTTACCAGAAGCCCAACCTGTCGGACATCCTGCTGTGTCAGATCGTGCTCTTCCCGTACTACCTGACCTACTACGTGGCGTGGTACGCGTCCTGGGTGTACCGCTTCACCATCTGCAGAGAGGAGTATGGAGATGAGGAGAAGCTCTACATCATCAGGTCAGCTCAAGCTTAAGCAACAATATGAATGCCGGGATGAATGACATGAAACATGTTTAGAAGTTTCTCACCTTGCTTTATCCTCAGGAGGTACATGAAGCTGTCCCAGACTCAGTTTGACCGCCTGGAGGAAAGCACCAAGCGGACCTTCCTGGACAAACAGCTCTGGATCAAAGAAAACTTCGAGGTTGGTCGCAGTCAATTCTTTCTTTTGCTTCTTCCCTCCTACAGCCTCCTCCTTGGATATTCCTGGTACGTTTTTAGTGTCTTTGGCCTTACTTACTTCATGGATAAAGCTCCAGCTCCATCCTTTAAAGGCAGCTGGTGTTAGTTTGACCACAGGTCTTTCAGGTGTTGCACAGACTTGCAGCTGGTGATGATGGACCTTGTCCTTTTCTGCAGCCTCAGTAAACTCTGCATAGCAGGGCCAGGTTCAGACTACAGTCAGCAGCTGCAGTCTAAGACAGTGGTGCTCTACATCCAAACTGTGAGATGAAAGATTTGAAACAGTTTAATGATATCAGGGAATCACCTGACAGAAAGGAATGGAACTAGCCAGACTGGACTTTTAAAGTAAAGGCCATTGCATACCGGTGATTGGTCAGAGTAGTTTATTCAGATCGCTGCAAATTCATCCAATAAAATTATGATGTCTGTGTGAGCGTCTTTTACGTGTCTGATGTGTAAATACCTTAAGAGTGTGGCAGCTTTCCAGAAGTCAGTCATGTTGTTGTCGTGTAGTCAGCATCTTTCAGCAGTTACTCCTGACCAGTCAGAAACAAACCTACCTGTAGCTCCTGCTTCCAGCTTCACCTCGTTTGCCCGTGCAGAATCAGAATTCTTAGACCCAATAGCTGTGATGGGAAGAGCTTTGGTACAGCCTTATGGTTTCAGATACTGCGTCCTCTGTCAATATATTAGCCCTTCGAGGATCCTAGTGGGACATTTTGTGCCATTCCGTTTTTTTATTTTTATCCTATTTTCGCTGTGCTGAATTAATTTAGTGAATATTTGTTCAGTTCCATACATTATCTTAAAATGTCTTTGTCTTTCAGGTGTACAGAAAAGAGCAGGAGGAGGAGATGAAGGTGAAGATGGCAACCGACACGAGGATGAAGCGGTACCGCCGCTGGATGAAGAACGAGGGGCCGGGCCGGCTGACCTTCATCGACGACTGAGCGGCACAGAAAGCATCCTCGATGACAGACACGCCTGCCTCGGTGTCAACACACACACAGAGGGACGCCACGCTGTGTGAGAAACGTACCTGTACAGAAAGATTATATAGCAGAGATATTTTCATAGCATTCGGGCCTCTGACAGGACGACGGAGGGAATAAACTGTGAGCTGAAGCTTGAGATTTTCAGTAATTTTTTTTATATCATGGCTATTTTTTATTATGTTTTTGTTTTCCAAACTAAGTAGAGGGAAGTTTAATAATGATTCAGTAATTTTTTTATTAGTATTTTTGGTTTTCTCCTGCTGGTAAAAACACTGAGTGACTTTTGGAGCCCGAAGTGTTATTAAGTGATTTTCTGTTGGATGAATAACCAGGCCGCTGCTGGTTATTATACCAAAGTGTCCTTTGGTAAGACAGCGACGGTTAGAAACATCAATCAGAAGCTGTTTGAGCGCATAAGAAACAGCTTCAGTACGTTATTTCTTCCAGGGCTTTTCTGTCTCTGATGTGCTGCTGAAGCTTTTTTTATCTGAAGAAAATGAGACGTGGTGTTTTGGTATACATTTGTGTAAATGGAAACCAAAGTCACAGCTGCGGTTTCACAACAGCTGATCTTTGTCACTCGCTGACTCTTTTTCATCATCGCTCTCCTCAGAAGTTCAGGTGGCTGCTTACTGTTTACTGCATTTCAGAGGTTGATTTTACTCTGTGTTATTTATTGTTTCCACGTTTCGTTTTAGCGAAATTAAAGTCACTCTGAAATTAACCTGCCCTGTGGTTTTTGGTGTATGAACACAAGTTTTCTGAGAGCTAATCAAACACTGCAAGGAGAATGCATAAAATTGTCATGCTATATTCAGATACATCTCTACTCTATTTGACTCATCATGAGTTAAAGAGTGTCTGGTTATTTTAAGTAATTTGTGGTTAATGAAGTTGCTTCATTAACCACAAATTCAGTTCAAGTCATGCTGGCTTGCTCTCTTTTTCAAACTTTAACGGAAACACTTGTTTCCTCTTTCACATGTCAGAGGGGTGGAGCTTTAAACCCTCAAGCCTGAAGTAAAGCAGCTGCTGTTTAATAGAAGTACCAGAACTGCAGTTCCTCTAATGTCCACTGGAGGCTGGCTCCAAAAGTGAATGAGTCCACAGTTAAAACAAACATGTTTATAACTTGATACTAAAAAAAAAAAAAACTGTTCTGAAATTAATTTCTGCCTTGAAAACAACAGCATGATTGGTTGGATATGTAGTACCAATTAGCACTGCCACCGCATACCAAGGACGAGTCCTGATTCAAACCTCAGCTACTTGTTAACCCAGATATAATTATCAGTCAATGTCAGGCATTTGGTCATGGTGAAGACAAGGTGCTGAAGTTCAAATCGAGCATCAGAGTGAAGAGAGGTGATTTACCTGACTTGCATCTTTGTTGGTGTCACACAGGCTGTCTGAATATATCAGAAGCTGCTGACCTGCTGGGATTTTCCCCCAAAAACATCTCCAAGGTTTACAGAGAACGGTCAGAAAAACAGAAAATATCGAGCGGTTAAAAATGTCTTCTTGATACCAGAGACCAGAAGACAATGGCAACTCAAACAACCACTCATTACAACCATGGTATGCAGAAGAGCATCTCTGGACTACAGCAGCTGAAGACCACACTGGGTGCCACTCCTGTCACCAAAGAACAGGAAACTTTGGCATAAAAAACTTAAACATGGATCCATCCTGCCTTGTATCAACAGTTAAGGCTGGTGTTAGTGCTGTGATGGTGATGTTTTCTTGGTACACTTTGGGCCCATTAGTACAGACTGAGCATTATCTAAACACCACAGCCTGCTTGAGTGTTATTACTGACCAGATCCATCCCTTAATGATCCCAGTTACTGGATTCTGGAATATGACATATAGCTCTGTGTACTCAAGTAGAGCACCTTTGGGTGGAAAAGGAGATTCACACCATGGCTGTTTAGCAGTCATGTGACACCATCATGTCAATATGGACAAATTTCTGAGGAAGGTTTCCAGCACTTTGCTGAATCTGCCATGAAGAATTAAGACAATTCTGGAGGCAAGTGGGCTTCGATCCAGTACTTGCAAGGTGTACTATAAGTTTATGGTGAGCATATAAATTAATATATTTTAATATCCTTCACAGACCTCCATATAATGCGAAAACTAAAACAACCATTTAAAGCTTTAAAACAAAAAACTAAACTGATCTAAAATCAGAAACTGAGAAGAAAACTATAACATCTCTTGTGACTTACCAAGCTTCACGAACCATTCTGTGTTCAATCTGAAGAGCTAGACTATTTGATGTTTCAGAGTGAAAAATATAAAATAAAATCATTTAAAAATATATGAAATGGCGATGTGGCTCTCTGGGTAAACATTGCTCTGCTTTTGTTTGAACTATAATTAAATCACACGGGAGCATGTGAGCACTACACCTTCATTGCTCAGTCTGAGCTCTAAATCACCGGAAAATGAACGATGGTAGAAAGAAGACGACGCACACCGTGTCAGGTTTTCCATTAACAATAAAAATTATTAACATACATTTTTTTAAACATACAAAAACAAACAATACAAGGCAAAAGGATGATAGAAGGCCCATGTCATTCCAACATTAACCACAATAATCTGGTATCATAATAAGAGCAAAAAGGAACCAACATAACCTGGCTGGGAGTCGAGTCTTAGCAACGACGCGTTATTTAGTTAACTGATTAAAATAGTGCCAGCTGAGATGATCACAATCATACTTCTTTTTCAATGAAAAACTAAACAGATACACAAGTGCAGAGACTTACAGACCTCACAGAGGGTCTGTCTTCTTTTTTCTTTTTTTAAAGAACGGTTATAATAATAATAAGAGCTTTAATCTGCCTTTGCAACTAACTACATTACAGGAAGTACACACACTGAAGGCTTCACAAAGAAAAACTGTTCTGTACATCGATTCAGCCAAAGCATCCAAGCACATTTCCACCGTCACAAACAGCCTGAACAGTGCAATCAAGTCAGCTGGCTGCCCTCGTGTTTGGAGTTCACCGGCTTTGACAGCAGCCTGTAGGAGATCCCAGTTTATCCCACAAATGTAGACGAATGACAAAACACTGACTCAGAACAGACTCAAGTATTTTAAAAAGAACCTATTATGATTTTCCTTTTTTTTTTTTTTTTTTCCCCCCCATCACAGGTGTACACCTACAATTCAGCACCAAACTGCACAGACTCGATCAGACACACAGACGCTCACGGAGCAGCTGGCAGAAGGTCAAATCCTGAGAAACCACCTCAGGATTTGACTCTGGAGTGACTCAGTCTGATTTTGAGAGGTTTTCGTGTGTGTGTGTGTGTGTGTGTGTGTGTGTGTGTGTGTGTGTGTGTGTGTGTGTGGGGGGGAAGTGACTCTCTCCCAATTAGTGGGCAGTTGCCATGGCAACAGAAACATGAACACCAACAGCAGTAGTAAATAAACTGCAAACCGTTACAGTCAGCCTGGATTGTTTAAGATAATATCATATGTGCATTTGTGATGCAATAAAAATGCTATTTTTAAATACTGATTATGATCATTATCAGTTCAGTAGTGTTATATTGTGGCACTTCTTATCAAAACCATTATTGTTTATAAATCTGAGGCAAAAGTTTAAACTTCAGACTGCTTTAAACTCAGTTTTTTTTCTACTCTTGGCTCTGCATGAAGTCAGAGAGAGTGGATATCCCTAATATGGTCATCTGACAACAGAAGCTCCAACCACCTGTATAGGGAGAGTGGCAATTCAGAACAAAAGGGGAGGAGCTAAAACTGTTTGTTTCAGATAAGCAGAGTTGATTATTATTATGCTTTATTTTAAGCTTTCAATTATTTTATTGAATCTGTATGTTATGGAATTAGCTTATGAGTTTCATAATTTTTTACTATGCTATTGTTGCTCAGTTTTTCTTTTCCCATGCTAAAATTCACAGCCTGTACAGAGGTTTGGCAAGAACCAGTACATCCTCGTGGAGGGAAATCTGCAGTATAAATGATGTTTGCTTGCTTTTTAGGGATTATTTTATAATTCTGAATCACACAAAGTGACTCCAGTAGCAATAAACAGAATAGGTTCCCTTTAACTTAAGTTCAAATAAGTACAATAAACAGTAGTTTTTAGAAAACCTTCAGTCTGGAGTAAATCCAAATAAAATAAAAAGTACATCTGTGACAAAACAAATTCAAACCTTCACTGGCTGTTAATCTCTTTATATACTAAACACGACCAACTGTGTCCTCTCTTACTGCATACATGCTGTGAAGCAGACCGGATCACCTCGTGAGCACCCACAGAAGCTCTTTCCAAGACGTCCAGGAGAAGATCCGATCTGCCCACGAAGAGTCTGTGATCTTTTGGTTTGTGTGTAAATACAAACTGGGATATTTTCAGTTATAATGTTATCAAGCCAAACATGGAAGTGAACCGGATTTAGGCTCCCAGCGCTCTTGACAGAAGTTTCAGGTCTCACCAATGGTTTCAAGGTTGGAAACATGACTGTAGCGCTACAGCAAATCTGTCTGTCCTTGTGCGTTCTAGTGACTTCAAAAGTCCAACACACAATACAAAGTGTCCAGGAAGCATTCTTCATGCCTCCATCCTTTCAGGTTTAAGGAGCATTAAGTCAGGCTTTCTGCTCTCAAAGTCTGTTTTTCCATGAATAGTGACACAGCCAGGTGTTTGCCTGCTATCCATGACAAGTTTTTTTTTGTTGTTGTTTTTTGTTGTTTTTTTTAAACAAACTCCAAAAGGACAGAAAGGGCTTTGGCCATGGTTCAGTTTCGTTTTCTCGGCCCCATTTTTCCTTCTTTTTTTTTTGACGACTTAGAAAAGACAACACGAGAGTAAATCCAAAGGCTTTAGTGAAATCACGAGAAAAAACAGAAAACAAAAAGCAATCATCTTTAACATCAAACAACTTCACGACAAGAAGTGGGGATTTTGGCAAAGACGAAAGCAAAAAAAGAACAAAAACAAAAAACTTTTTTTCTTTTCTTTTTTTTTTTTTAAATCACAGTTTGGAACTGCTGGAGTTTTTTTTTTTTTTTTTTTAAACATGGGGTCTGTGTGAGTAGCACACAATGTGATGAAAATAAGCTTGGTTTTCTCTGTACAAGAGCCAAACAAAAAATGTAGTTTTTCCTTCATCCAATCAGATGGGCCACAAATTGGCGTTTAGGATATTTCCAAAGGTCATTTTGATGTTTTCAACAGTTCCTTTTTCAGAGAGATGTCACCAAACCACCCGGCTTGGATGAAGTTTGGGCCAACAGTTTCCAGGGCTTTACAAAGTCCAGCTTTGACATTAAACTGTCAAAATGGAACCAGTTTGTTTCACTTCCTGTCTTATGGAGTTCTGTTGTATGGAAGCCCATTTGTACCAAGAAAAAAATGACCATTTAAATACAACAAAAACTAACCAACAATAAAAGCCTTGCTTAGTCAGACTTATGAAACATGACCCTGTTTTAAAGTCAAAGATTTTATCTCACTGAGCAAGGATTGTATATCATTAGTTTAAATATTAGCTAGCAAGTCAAAGTATTATTTAATCTGATCTTAAAATGAAATACTGTTTACTTAGTTCAACATCAACATAATAAGTGAATACTTTTGGCTTTGTTTGTAAAAGTTTGTAATATTAAATAAAACTGATGTCGGAAATGAATCTAAAAAAATAGTCAAGATTCTGATTATTTTTTTTCCCTATCATTTTCTTTGAACAACTAAACTAACTAAACTTGTAAATTGTGAAAATGATTGGATGTTTGTGGACGTATTTGCTGAATTAACCCCTGGGAACAACCAGCATTTCTGGCTGTCATGTTCTAAATCACTGTCAGACAATCCTCACTTGCTTTGCTCTGTTTACCTTCGTTACTGGCCAACAGAGCCTGAACTACAAATTCTGCATATTCACACAGAAATGCGAATGTATGAATTCATGATTCAGTGACGCGTATACCAAACGGCGCATCTAGCTACCCTTCAAAACTATCTGATTATTCGGATTTAGGGCGTCATAATTTTTACTTAGAAATATTGTAATACTGCCTTTAGCATGAGTATTTTTTAATCATGGCAGAAATGAGCTTCCATACATGGTAATGCTAGGCAGATGGAGAAGTTATCGTCAACACTGAGATGTGGCGTCTGAGTCCAAACACCAACTCCTCCTTCATCGTGACTAGAAATGTTCCAGTCCAAGAATCCTTCTTCTGCTTTATCATCTTCATCATAATCATCATCTTCATCTTCTAGTCTGTTTGATTTGTTGATTTCTAGTCAAGTCCCTTCCAACAACCGGCTTCAGGCTACATTTCTTCACTGGGAGTCTGCTTGTTTTTCTGTGGCCAGGTGAGCTTCAGTAGAAAACATGACACAGAAATCTTTCCAGAAGAATCTCTAAATGCTCAAGCAAAAAAGAGATGACTACTATTGATCTATTCACAAGATCGCTGTTTAGTACAAAAAAAAAAAAAAAAAAAAGGAAGCCTCTTCTTGAATCTAATCCATGTTGTATTATTTTCTAATCTAAAATTGATCTTTTACATAACTTTCTTTTTTTCCAGAAATGTAATACAGGGCTTCAAAAGCTTTTAGACCTATTAAAAGGTAACTTTTTCCTATTATTTTAAGGGTTTAAAGAAGGTCTTTTTTCCATTTTAAACCTTCCTGCAGAGAAACAAGTTGACTCGCAAAAACAGCCTTTGTTCTAATTTCCCGCTGTGAAAAATCTTCTTTTCAGTCTTTATTTTCATCTTTGATGGTCCGAAGAACAAGTCCGGGTTAAATGCTTCAGATGTCTTGACGTGTGCTGCATTTTCTTTCCATCTCACTGGGTTTGGGTGGGCTTCAGGAAATCCACAGAGTCTTACGAAGTTTTGACCAGGTCATACACATAAATGAGGAAGTCATCATCAAACTTGATGAAGTAGACGGACGGCTTGGCCTCTACCTGGTGGATGACCATGCCTGTTCGTTTGCCGCCGTCCTCTTTGGCGTACTCGACCTGTTTACCCACCAGACTGTCCACCACCTCGCCTGGCTCCCTCTCTGTTGGGACGCTGTCATCTGCAGGAGAAAGTGAGACAGGTGCTAAAACAGATGTGTGTGTTTGTTTGTTTTCTTAAATAGGTAAAAATGTTACAGATTCACCAACATGTTTGCATTTTAAGGTTTTAGCCCATTTTGCAATGTTGAGGTTGCACCCATAACTCACAGTTTATCGTTTTAAATCGGTCCTAACACTGAGACAGAAAGTACTGTTCCACTTTAAAGACCTACAAACTCCCGCTAATAGGGGTGGACATGAAGTCTATTTGGACATTTATTTTTGCACTTAGTTTTATTTTTTCTCCATCTGCTGTATAGTTTCATTTCTATGGGCTTTTTATTCTCACTTACTCTTTGGGTCAGGTTTAGGCCGGGCTCTATGGAAGGCCTGATAGTGACTCATTATGTTCCTTTGTGTGTTTCTCTATCCATGTGCCAATCCTTTTACTGCATTGGCAGTGTATTTGGGATCATTGCTTTTCAGATGGTATTGCATGGTGATTCAAAATCTAATGGTATTTGTCTGGATTCATGATTCCATAATGTCCAGTTACAAACTATGACAGAGGCTCCACCATGCTTTACATGGCTCACTGTTGTACCTCTCCCAACCTCCTCTGTACACACTGACAATAAGTTGAACCAAAATATTTCAAATTTAGATTCATCACTCCGTCAGAGCTGTTGCAACTGATTTTCAGTTCAGTTGTTGTGTAATGTGTCTCCCCGTTTCCCTTCAGTAAGAATGGCTTCTTAACAGCCATCCTTCCACTTAAATCAATTCTGATGAGGCTTCAGTAAACAATAGATGAAACACCTGAAGCTCCAGATACATCTCTAACATCATGTGTCAGGTCTTTGCTGGATTTTATTCCTCAAGGACATGATGTTCAGTTACTGTTTATCTCGTGTCTATAGTCTTTTTCAGATATTTGAAGAAGTTTCCAATGTCAAAAGAAAACCTGAAAGATTTCCAAAAAGCCTCATGATGAAGAACTACTGCTGAAAACCGCTTTTTCAAAAATCAAAAGAAAGTCTGCCTCCTTAAAAGCCATGTAGTTAAAAATAATAAATAAATAAATTAGGGTTGAAGCAAGACTTCTGCACAGTACTGTGCTTGGTTAGGTTACTGTTAGGGGTAAATCTGACCCTTTACACAAGTAATCCTTCAAGATTACTTTACAAAAACTAGTTGTACGCAAGCAGCTTTGATAAAAGTGCATTTTTTCTACAGTCCATGAATAAGAACAGCGTGAATGGGGATGGACGATTTCTCCCAAAAGCCAATTGCTGCCCAACAACTGCAGCTAACCAATGTATATATAATGCATGGAGGTGAGACTGTGCAGCACAACTTTTAGACGAAATTAAAAGCAGAAATATTAGAAAATATAGAATAGTTCATTTAGAATACGATCCTTACCACATAGAAAGCACATCAACTTTCATTTTGTTTAAACAGAAAATGGCCTTTAATGTGGACAACATATGCAAATATGATCCAAATGCTCGGCAAAGTCTCTTTAAAAATTAATTTCACTCACTAGAGTCGGGCATGATGCGCAGGTCTCCTTCTTTGTAGTCGTCCAGCAGCTGGTACATGTACAGGACAGGGTCTTTCTCGTAGGTGATGTAGAACCAGCTGGTCATGATGGGAGCCCGGGCCAGCACCATACCCCTCCACTCCTCCTTCGGACCCTCCTCCGTCTCAAACATGTGCTCCACCGCTTTACCTATCATGGCGTCGGCCAGGTTGACGTCTGTCAGACGGGACTTAGCTGATGGGGTCAAAATGAAATCACGACTCATGTTACTTGTTTACATGTCTGCTGTGTCCTTTAGACGAAGAAGAAAAATAAAAGGGTTTAAATTATGTTCAGCCTTACCAAGTCTGTCGGGGAGCACTTCCAGTCCCTGAACCCTCTCATCTTTATGAAGCTCCAAACCATAAACACAGTCAAATCCATCATACTTTATCAGATAGAGAGACGGGTTCACAGGCACCTGTGGGACACAAATACCCAATTTTTGTGCTTGTGTCCACACAACCTCATAAATTAATGCAACAGTAACATAATAATAATATTTAATAATATGACAGCAACAGAAAAATTAAGGCCAAGTGCCTAAAACTGCAGTTTTTTAAATAGTTTACTAATTAATTA
Source organism: Aulonocara stuartgranti (assembly GCF_965226115.1). Classification (NCBI taxonomy): domain Eukaryota; kingdom Metazoa; phylum Chordata; class Actinopteri; order Cichliformes; family Cichlidae; genus Aulonocara; species Aulonocara stuartgranti. Next base: position 37,618,053 of record NC_138945.1, on the reverse strand, counting down.
TGTAAGTTAGGAAATGCTTTACCACTCTGTTGAGCTTTACCTTAAGTCAGGTATAGGCAACTCCAGGCCTCAAGGGTCCATGTCCTGCAGGTTTTAGATGTGCCCTTAATCCAACACAGCTGATTCAAAGGGCTAAATTAGCTCCTCAGCATGTCTTGAAGTTCTCCAGAGGCCTGGTAATGAACTAATCATTTGATTCAGGTGTGTTGACCCAGGGTGAGATCTAAAACATGCAGGACACTGGCCCTTGAGGCCTGGAGTTGCCCACCCCTGTCTTAAGTAATTCAAGTCACTGAAATACACCTCTCTATAGGGTGTGTAGTTTCTGTCTCGCAGTTACCTCAGAAGTAAGTAGCAACAATAAATAACAAACAGACCACCCATTAGTGTGCTCTAGTTCTGGTGAGTGAAATCCAAGTATTTCATTTGCAGGCATCTCTCTGTGCAATGCTAACCAAGCAAGCCAGCATTAGCTCCAGTTAAAGTCAATTCTGGCTATCAAAAAAAATAACATGGCAGCTGCCAAAACGTTAACACTGAAGCTTCAAAAGTGGTGGTATCAGTGGTCACATTGTTCTTTTATATCTTTAACACAGAAGAAAGTGAGCTCAGGTGTATACAGACAGAATGGAGTGACATATGATTGGACAGTTTATAGAAACCTTTGGTTACCTGGTCGAGTACAGTTCCTTTCCAGATCACATGTCCTCCTCCTTCCTTCCAGACGTGTTGGATCCGGCAGCCAACGATGTTGCGTCGAGGCTGCGACAGGACTTTGGTGGGCGGGCCGAGGCTGCTCTTATGCTTCCTTTATGCAAAACAATACAATCAATGCTCCCTGCCCTTAAAAAGTTGCACACGAGAGCAAATATTCAGGCCGGATAAAAATAAATGAGCCGCAGCACGTCTTTACTCACTTGTGCGGGTTCTTTTTCTTCATCATATTGGCAGAAACACCTGCATGCCCTGAGGAGAAACACACGATACAGATCATTTACCAAACGGCAGCTTCCTGCTCATATAAAATGGTGATGGTTTTATGTGTTCCAGCCTATTTACTCCAAGTCCTGGATATTTCCTGTTACTGCTCGCCTTTATTAGAGACATTTGAATTAAGGTGGAAAAACGCCCAGGCACTGACTCACATACTGCTGCATCACTTTGTAACAAACAGCACGTCTTCTGATGTAATTCGGGAAGCCACAGTTATTACCAGCTCTGAGCATTCATCAACCTCCTCTGAAAGAAAACTGGTGTTTCTGCTCTAATGCTTTTAAAACTGGACAAAAAAAAACAACAACAAAATCACATTCGATTAGAACTGAACCATCCAAAGGCTGCATTTATAGCCAGAAGAGGGCAAACCAACAATACAAAAGGCATATCTATCTGTAGGGCTGTTGGATATAACGATATATATCAGATGACGATATAAAAACGTCTGTCGTTTCATTTTACGCTATCGTTTGTTTCGTGGTGTCGCAAAATAAACTGTTTACGGCAATATTTTTTTCACCGTTTTGATGGTCACTGTAGCGGCTATATTCATTTCTTAAAGTTCTCTCTTTCTCTTATATTTTATATAACCACACTACGGACGGACAAGCACCTGTTTTTATGCGTTGTCGTTAGCAACAACAACGGTAGCACCATCGCGTGTCCGCTTGTTTATGTTCCACATAAACCTTTCACAATAAAGCTCAAGATCCTGTTGAGACTTTTCAAAAGAAACTGAATGACGTGAAAGAGCAGATTATTTACAGATGAGAAGTAAAAAAGAGCCGCCAGGTGCTAAAAACTAAACCTTAGACTCAAACGTTAGAACAGGCTTTTCCCCGCAGCACGCCGTGTAATAAATACTCACAAAGAAAACGGCGGCCGTTACAACTTATGTCTAAAAATGTATCGTTTCATGCGTCGGTTAAAACACTCGACTCCAGCTACATGACGCGCAGCTGGAAACACTTCCCGCAAGTCGAGCTGCCCGAGATTCACAGAATTTACAGAAAATGTTACATTTTTGTGATTTAAATCGTTATCGGGACGATAGATGTCTTAATATCGGGATATGAGATTTTGGTCATATCGCACAGCCCTATCTATCTGTAAAGGTGTATTTTTTTATTTCTTTTTGAAAACTGAGATTTTCTGTTTTCGTTTTTTTTTTTTCCTCCATATCTCCATTCACATGTAAACACTAAAAACAAAATGTTGGCCAATCAGAAGTCTAGAAGCCTGGCAGGGAAAGAGTAAACAGGGTTTTGTACCCTCACAAAACCTTAAGTACTAACGAAAAGTTTTTGTTTTTCTGGAAAGGCAGCTAATTAGGTGTTACTTTTCAAGTGCCTTCATCATTTCAAATATTAATAACTAAAGACAGTATTTTGAGTGTTGTGTGGACTCACAACTTAGGAAAGAGCAAAATGCATACAGCATACATAGATTGTATTATTTTTTTTTAATTTAATTTATTCAAAACCAGCACCAGGATTTGGGTTGTGAGAGCGTCTGTGTTGAATGTAGAAGCCACGTCCGAAGTTCACTCTGTTAGAAAGACAGTTCACCTCTGTCTTTCTAACTGGAGGGGCAGTAACTGCGTTTTTGTATGTAAGCGTGTGAAACTGCAGATAGTAAGATTAACAGCAACAGTATTTTGTTTATGTCCGCCATTGAAGAAATTCATCTCATGTAAACAATTACGCGCACGCTGTGACGTGAAAAACGGCGCACACCTTTGACATTGTGTGACTGAATCTCCGTATTCCTCGTCCACACGTAAACGCAAAAACAGTTTTTGAAAATCTCCAGCCTGGCAGGAGTTTTTAAAAAATTCTGTTTTCAGTGACCCAAAATGGCATTTACGTATAGAAAAATCTGCGCTTTCAAAAATACCCGTGTACGTGTGGACGTAGCCTAAAGAAGAAGATGTGATGATCACTCATGTTCAGCTGATAGCGCTCCACCTTTGTTCCCTAATTTAAGTAGGCTAGATTCCTAAACTGCTTTTACATGGTAAAGTCTTTGCTAACCCTTCAACACTGCTGTTTCAAACTGTGATATGATGTCACCTCAAAGCTTGCCACCGGGTCGTTTCTTCAGATTCTTTCTAGATACTTCGCCTTCCTCCCACAATCCAAAATTATGCATCTTATATCACTGAGCGAATCTAGACTGGCCATTGCAGTGGATTTGACAGTGTGTGGTTGTCAACATGTGGTTGTCTCTGTTAGCACTGTGACTGTCAGCTTACTACTCTGCCGTCTGCCCTGTGTAAGTTTTGACCCCCCCCCCCCCAACCTCAAGACAGATAAATAGTTAAGAAACTGGAAAGACGGATGAAGTTTATAATTCATTTAAAATATTCACCTGCTTTAATTTGAGTCTCATATACAGTCCAAACTGAATATTTAGGCTCAGCCTGTGTTCTTCAGTGGCTACATTAGCCTTTAATTTGTGAACGCTGAGACATTTAAACACAGTGACCAAAGCTTAGGGCTTCAAAAGTAAACACTTGGTTATGTTGGACTCTCTCTTTGCAGCAAGTTTCAAGGAGATTTTAAATGAATGAACCCTCTGAGATCCAAACACGCCTAACCCAAAGAGGCGTGTTATAGTTTCTGTGAGTCTCTAAGTTTCATGAACTTCATCATTTCACAGTGAGTTCACCGTCATGCACTTCTGCATGACTGTCAATTTCTTTGTGGCTGCGTGGCCCACAGAGACTTTGTACCACAGTGCAGCAGCAATGCATGCACCACTCAGGCTGACTTCATTAAAAGTACAACAGGAATTTCTACTCATCACTGCTGCTTGCAGTTGTCAGTATCTCTAAGTCACCACTACAACCATCTTTGGATTTGAATGACAGGTCTTACGAGGTATGATTAAGACTGGTCAACTATCTGTATTCATTTCTAACACACTGGACTTGACTGGAAATGCAACAGAAAACAAACACTATTTCTGTGCAGCAGTGTGTGTCGGGGCAGTGAGGGCGTCCTGACCTGTATCAGCTGTGTCTCTGTGTCCCGGAGTGTTCTTCATTCATCTGGAGGCAGGAGGGCAGCCAGGCTGCCCGGCCACACAGCTACAGCTCAAACCTGCCAAGGACAAAAAACAAAACAAAACACAGAGGAGTTATTATCTGTGACTTTACTGACATCTAGTGGTGGAAAATGTTTGTACATGATCAACAAAACATGATGTCAGAGCCTTTCTGTTTTGGGAATTTTCCATTCAAACAGGTCCAACACAAGTAGAGCTTGGTGGGGCACAAAGACCAGATGCAGGGGGGGGAACTCAACAACTCTGACCCCATTTAACTGCTTAAGTATTTTAATACTAAATATAATACTCCTTGATCAAGCTGCGCTAACTACTATTGCCTGTATAATACATGCACATATCTTTACATACATAGAACATGTTGGTATCAAATATTATGTGCACTGGGAGGAAGAGGTGAAGTGACATTTTTATACTGAACTTTTTCCTTCAGCTCAAATCACTATACACTTCATCCAATCACACACCCACTTGCACACAGCCTCAGTCTTTTCTTCCTTCCTTAAGCTCTTTATCTATGGTGCACACACTTACACCTAGAGGCTCGGCACCTTGATACCGTGACTGTTTTCATTTGTATTGTTCACGGAAGACAAAATGTTTAATAAGCACACAATTATGCAACCAGATCCCAGACGTAAGAATCAGAAAGATGATGGGACACAACTAAAGTATTCTTACATGTGAAGCTGAGGATGAGTGTGGTCCAAATCTATGAAATAACATCCCACTTTCTACTAAATAGAAACTTCAAATCACCAATATGATTGGTGACAAGCTTTATTAAATTGGGGTTTCATTTCCTTAGGATTAAGAGAGATTTTTCTGACAAATGTCAGAAATGACAAAAAAACACTCATTTCTGTTAAATACCGTAAGATTAACTTGTTGTCTTTGCTGGATGTCAGCCAGTTTTACAGTCCTGTGAAAAACTAAATTCACCCTAAGTGCTTGCATAGGAATTAGGAGGGTAAGTAGCATCAAGGTGTTGTTAATCAAAAACAGAATGGTCCAAAACTGGATATTTTGTAAGTTTTCTGGTCTGGAGCACTCAAGTGTGCACAGGAACAAATCAACAATAAAATGGCCGAAAAAGAATCGAGGTGATGCAATGGCCCAGTTAAAGTCCAGACCTCAACCTGACTGAAATGCTGTGGTGGGACCTTCAGAGAGCTGTGAAACAACAAATGCCTGCAAACATCAATAAACTGAAGCAACGTCACAAGAAGTGTGGGTCAAAATTCCTCCACAAGAACATGAGGGACTGATAGTCAAACATTACTTCAGGTTACTCCTGCTAAAGGTGAGTCTACAAGCCTCTGAATCACAGGACACACTTAGTTTTTCACAGAGCTGCAGAGAGTCCTGTGGAAACTTTCTTTCACACACGACTGAATGTGCATCATCAATCCACAAAGACCCAACAAAAAATTAGTGTTATAATTATCATCACATAATGGCTTTAAAATTACACCAATTTTATCTAAAAGTAGAGACAAACTGAGGCGGTTAATGAGGCTGTGCAGTGGTTACCCGGTCTGCAGTATTCAGCACAGTTGATGAGCGGTTCAGCAGGTCGCTTTCTAGGACCTGGAGCTCGTTTTGCTCAACCCTCTTCAGCAAAACCAGATTCAAACCTGTGACAGAAATCATTTCATTAAACAATTATTCAGCACCGATGGCTTTCTCGTATTACTCAGAAAATAACCCTAAATGTTTTTGATGTTACAGTAAATGACATGTGTCATAATGAAGTTCCATGCTGTGATCACATCACAATAACATCTTCATATTTAAATTCTCTCTCTGTTAAGGTCTGACAGATCGACCAGTAAATTGACGGCGTTGCCTTCGGGCTCGGCTCTTAGTTTACCACAACAGACCCAACAACATCTGCATGACTGCAGAATATCGCGAATAAAAACAAATAACAAAGTAGAAAAACCTTAAAAAGTGAAATCTAGACAAAATATGGAAGATTACATTCAGGCAAAAGCATCGGGACACACCCAAGAGCCAGAGCTGACCCACGAACAATCTCAATACCGCCTTCAAAGAAAAATAAACAGCCACAAAACCCTAAAATATTAAATAAAAAGAAGCATGTCAATGGATCTTGACTTACATGATTATAGTAAGTCGGCACTTCAAACTAATTTTCTGTGATAAACTGTGACAATTTTACTTAAACACGTAATTAAAATCCACCAGTGAAAGTTTTGTAAATTTGGTAGTTACTAGAAGTCTTCCATTTGACAGCCATCTTCAAAGCACACCTGTTCCCTCAGATTTTATTGATTTATAGCAAATTCCAGGTGAGGGACAGGATATTCAGAACAGGTTTAAGGGACAGAGAGATGAATCTGCCATCCAAACTGAGCATCGGCCCTGAACTCTGATCGCAGGCTGCAATATTTATCAGACCCTCTTAACTTTGTTTTATTCATCAGACGGGAGCTTGAACCAACACACAAACGCTGTTTCTGCCAGAACAACCAGTGGGTGGATAACCGCCTTGCTCACAGACATGCCTAAATTAGACACGGCACGCCGCCTGACTGTCAAACACTTGAAGATGACGAAAGATCGTGAAATCTGTAGTCAATATCCTGATCTGAAAACTGACAACACAAGTGCTCATTTATCCACCATCAGGCGGGAACTGGTCAAATCAGTAATTAGAATTAAAGACCTACCTCTATACATGCACTACAAAAGCTTTTCCTTGAATATTACAGATTTTTTCCTAACTGGCTACAGGCCACGCTGCACCTTGTATCTCACGTTGGAAAAGAGAGAGCAGGTTTCATGTCCTGAACATGAGACTTCAATTATTAATCAGTGGAGCCTGGGAGGAAGGCCTGCAGTGTATTATTTAACTGTATGCGGGTTGTTACGTATCACATCTGACCCCCTAACTGCTCACTGTCTGCTGTGCTCAAGACTTCAAACCTACACCTTCAAGACTTGCCCCGACTGAACTCCACTGCCATCTTCCCAACAACGTGGGAAATCTCTGTACGTCTGTCCATCCCTCGCTTCTTCATCGATCTTGACAACGATTTTTCGAATCTACTTCAGGCCTGGTGGTTGAGCTGCAAAATAACTGGTTGTGACATGAACTTTTCCCTGCTTTGAGGCGAGCAATTGAAGTGACTGCTAATTGAGATTTGATTTTCAAAATAAGTTGTGTTTCTCTTTTAATACAAAGAAGCGGCTTGTTGCTGCAACATTCTTGCCTGTGCTGGATTATGGTGATTCCATTTGCCCGAACTGAACTTGGTAAAAGAGCTTTTGTCCATTTAGCCCCCTCGGCTTGGAACAAACTGCAGAAGGAATGGAAAATGACTGAATTCATTTCATTAAGTGCTTTTAAATCCAAACTACGAATCCTTGAGGCCAAGTCCATAACTTGCAAGTGTTTCAATTAGATTGATTGTCATTTTAACTGACTTTTTTATTTTTATTTGAATTTTATTAAATTTTATTTTATTTTATTTGTATTCTTTTACTTATTGTTGCATGTGTGTTGTTGCTGCCTGTGTTTGAGTAATTTCTGTAACTGTGAGACATCTGCTGCTGCCTATCTTGGCCAGGCCTCCCTTGAAAAAGAGGTTTTTAATCTCAATGGGATCTTCCTGGTTAAATAAAGGTTAATAAATAAATGAATAAAAATTAGGGCTGTGACACATGATGCAGTCTACAATAATACTGCTATAAATTTTAAAGTGATTACAAAAAGGTCATATAATATAAAGGTGGTATGAGTTTATGTTCCCTTAAACATAAAACGAAACTTCAGACATCCGTGAGAGCGAGAGCAGCGTCTCAGCCTCCATAAATAAATGCTAATAACATTTGTTTATGTTATTAGCATAAACAAATGACTAATAATAAACAACGGAGCACTCGCTTGCTGGACCAAATTACTGATGCAGTTGCATGGTAGAAAAGGAGGGCTTTAAGTAACTGGTTAACAGGAAACATCCCAGGTACAAAATATTTTTCAGTTTCATTATGTGAAGGTTACACTACCTGAATTATTATTATTAAGCAGTATTAAGCAGTTTTACTATACTTTTACTTAAAGTTTCCATTGAAAACGCAACATAGGCAACTTCTGTTCTTGACTGTTATTTGACTTATGCTTCATCACTGCTATAACACAGTAACGCTGCTGCCTGCAAGCTGCAATCACACAAAAATATTGTTCAGTATTTGTTTTTACCTATTTACATCATTATCGCAAATTTCCTTGAAATTTCAAATAATTTTGAGGCCATCAGTGAAATAACAGACGCGTGAAAGCTAACGAGCTAACAAGCCAGATGTTGACTTTGTTTAAAAACAGCAGTCTGATTTTATACTACATTTTATTTAACATTGCCCAACGTTTCCACACTGTATACTTCTGCAGAAGAATGAGCCATTGTGAATCTCTATAAACGCCCACTTTAGCAAAAATGCCATGATTTACTACTAAACTGCCCGAATCTGACTGCTGACATCCTGTTCACGATCTATCCACAGAAACAAAAAAATAAAAAACCCCACCACATAACCTCAGCACCATTTTTAAGCGTTTTAAGCGTTCCCTGTGAGCTTCCTCTTCTTCTAACCAACATTTTCTACTGGGGTAAGCAGCTGGATGTGTTCTTTCAGTATGAAGGTATTCTATTCGTTTTAAATCAACCATAATCAAGCTCCATCTTTGTGAAACCGGCCTCAGAGGCTGTATGTTTCCTTCACTACTGATTGCTCACTCGTTGGGTTGATCCATCAGCACACGTTTCACAATAAGAGAGCAAATGGTTTGGTGCTGGGCAGCAGAACTAGCGAGGAAAGAAAAACGGGTTTTCTGATGGTTTTATCAGCAGAGCAGATGTTCAAACACGCTCCCGCTCACCTGCAGAGGAGACTAACCCACCAGAAACACCAGAGACGCTCTGCAGTGCTTGGCTGCAGCTGGTGATGATTTTCCTCTCGTTGCCTGGAGCAACACAGGATTAGTCATCTGCCGTCCTGAGGGGAAGAGGAAATCTGGACAGCAACGAATCAGCGTCATTCGGTCCAACTAATAGCTCACTTGCATTCATTTCCTGGAGAATTACCCCATCAGGGCTGACAACATTCCCGAGCTTAACCCGTAACCAAGTGTGAACCTTAAAGATTTAACACCTGAGCTCACGGGGACTGGAAAGAGCTGCACATCCCCGCAATGTGACTGCGTGAACAGATCCGTCTCCACAACAACAGTAATACGAGTACTCACACACTCTGTAGGGGTACCGTAAGGAAACCCAGACTAGAAAAATCTATGGAGGAATTCTGGGGTTCTTTCACCTCCCAAAACATCTGGATTACATCAAGTCCCAGCACTGCCCAAACTGTTCTTCAGGGTCCTGATTCAGAAAGTAAAATAAATCTAGAGTTTCCCTAACATGTGCTTTTAAACAGTGTAACACTGAGCTCAAAAAGGTTTCTGGCAGGTTTGGTGTTCTGGTGTCTTTGACGGCATAGCCACTCATTTAGATTCTTATTATGCTGACTTTATATAATTTATTCATTTTCTTCATGTTTTTTTAAATGGTTTTCTTTCATTAATAAACACCAGAAGGGCGACTGTATGATCATCACTGACCTCTGTCAGCTTGTGTTACAGACTACAGGCATCACTGACAATGATGTCCCATGGACAATGGGACATCATTGTCCATGATAACAATGATGTAACGTGGAAGTGTCAAAAACTGCAATTCCTCTAATGCCCACTAGAGGCTGGTTACAACAGAGTCAGTCCTCATAGACCATCATGTTAAAATGTTTGCAACCTGATAAAACAGTTTTGGTCTTTATGGATATTTTCCACCTGCATGGCAACTATACAGTCTACATAACGTTTATATAAGTCACCTGTTGTGATTTTGCTGAGGTTTAAAGTTAGGGGCATGGCCTCTTTGACGGACAGGTGAATGCTGAAACAGGTGACTGTAGCAACATTAAAGCATATTAGCTTTGAGCTTAGCAACCTTTCACTTGCTAAGTGCACAAAGTAACCACGACACTACTGGCTTCAAGAAAATTTGTAAACTGTAAAGTTGGCCATTTTAACAGCTTTAACAACTGTTGGAGCCTCTAGTGGCCATTAGAGGAACTGCAGGGTTGTTGTTTTGTTTGTTTTTTTGCTTCATTTTTCAGCACTGGAGGTCTGGACCCTGACATAAAATAGAAAAGGAAGAGGGAGGAGGAGGTGCAGTGACTGGCTTACTAGTGCAAAAATACATCAGAGCAGATAAACAACAGGAGAGACACACAGGTAGGCTAAAATTAAAATAGAAATAGAGAAACTAAAAGGTAGAGTCGGTGTCACCTTCAGGTTACACAAAAAAGCAGGACTGGAAAATCAAATATTTAACATTCACTGGGGTGCTAAGAAAACAAAAAGACAAAGACAAAAATACACATTCACTCCCAAACCTTACTGATTTTCTGTTCAGTGAGGGAAGCAACAGCAGGTAAGCTACAGCTTTACCTGGGGGACCAGCCTCCAGGTGACCTTTGCTTTGATTTGGTTACAAGTTGGCACAGGGGGCGTAGCTACCATCAGGCTGGAGGATTTAAATCCGCTTCCAGTAACATGCAAAACCAATTACTTTATTGGCTGCATTTGACTGAGACAATGCAGCAAACCCAGAGGCTGACTTACACACACTGTTTTTAATCTGCAGCATGGCAGCAGCAGCACGAGCCCCCACACCTCTTCCTTTATTCTCTGCAAGGGAGTCTGATGAGCATCGAGCAAATCTGCTCAGTTAGAAAAAATATGTACACAATAATCATCATACAGTCATCATCTGCACTGACAAAACGACCAAGCAGGTTCTGCAGGGCCAGCGTCAGCCATGTTGCTCGGTTTCTTTTATACTCACTATTATTTACAGCTCCAGATGAGAGGGGAAAGGGGCGGATAGGGGCCTCAGAGTTGCAGAAGACAAGGGGGCGTCCGGGAAAGGCATTTCTACGGAAAAGGCAGCAGTGTCCCAGACAGAAAGGCAGCAGCAGCAGCGGCAGACGGACCTAACCCAGTCTGCCGCTGCTGCTGCTCCCCCCGCCCCTCCCCCTCGGCGGGAGAACGTAACCAACAAAACGAGCGCTCACGGTGTTTTTGTTTCTGCTTGTTTACCTGCGCGCTAACTAGCTAGCTAGCTAGCAGACACGTGCATGTTTGTTTCCGTCTTACCGTTGATATCATTTAAAACACGGAGGCCGAAGAGGACCGTGAACGAGGGACTTTCTCTCGCCTCCTGCTGTCTGTCCACAGAGCCCGTTTCGACTTCACAGGAACCTCTGAGACTCCACGGCCATCTCACCACGAAGAGATAAGCTAAAGGCGGCCAGGCGCCATGTTTCCGGTCAAGCCTTCCATAATAAAAGCGCCCAAAAGAAAGACGTGCAAAACTTTAACCACACGAACGAACAAGCAGCTGTTTTGTGACGAAGTTATTGGTGCCACTGGAGGAATTAAAAATAAATAAATAGCTAAAAATTAGGGGCTGGACAAGTAGAGACCAAGCTGGAAAAGTTAGTTGAAAAAAACAAATTTTCATGAATTGTGTTTGGGTCATGTATAAGAAAAATAAGCACATTTGCAGGAAAAAACAGCCACATTTATGAGAAAAGGCCAATTTATAAGAGAAGTAAAAGAAATTGACTCACTAGGGAGAAAATGTAGGAATATGAATGTGGAAACGTGTCAAAAAAGGGGGACATTTACAAGTAATCTGTAAACTTATTAGAAGAATGATACATTAATGAGAAAACCGTTGACAACAAAACACAGACAAATGTATGAGGAAAAGCAAGAAAATTTGCAAGAAAACAACTGCCACATTTACAAGAACTAAACAGGAAAATTCATAAGAAAAGAAATCTGCCAAATTGATGAAAGAAAATTGGTAACTTGAGAAAAAAAACTAAGTAAATTCATGACAAAGTTTAAGGGGAAAAAACAGGAAAATGTGCAAGGAAGAAATTGCAACTTTATGGTGAAAAAACGTAAATTTTCTAAGAAAAAAATAGTCAGAAAAAAAGAAAAGGTAAATTTATAGATAAAAGTTATAGTTAACTTTGCAAGACATAGACATGATATTCTTTATTTTCTGAGGTTGCATAGGAAAGAACTCACATATTGAACTTGAATCATACAAAATATTATTACAACACCAGCAAATTCAAATCATATCAAAAGCATTTAAAGAAAGGAGAAGCTGTTACTCATAGTCCTTCTATATTTATTTCACAAAGGTATTTTTTTCTTAATTTTCATATGTAAAAAAAAATCTAATTTCCTATCAATTTATTTAATTTAACTTAATAGTCATACAGGCGAGAATAAAGCCTTTATTGTACTCCAGAGCCACACTTCCGGCAGTATTGCTGCTGCCTTCACTCTTCTCACTCTCTCTCCCCGCCCCTCACTCCTTTTGCCAAATAGTGCAACCGAGAGGAAATTCAAGTACACCGACTGGCGCATTACGCTGTTTTTCCCTGCTTAATAGTGATCCGTCCTTCTGTTGAATGCGACAGTGGAGGAGACAGACAGAGACAGCCAGAAACAGGGACAAGCAGGAAGGACAAACGGACAGACAGACCAATAAACTGGCTTGTTCTGCCCTTCCTGTCTGGACTATGTTGCTCTGTCTGTCAGTGGAGTTTGTTGTGCTCATTTTGATGGGTTAATTTAAAAAGTCCATTTTAATGTCTGCTGACAGTCCTGCAGCTGTAATAAACTCACTGACCACTGAAGTCTGAAAGGTAACAATGTGAGGTTTTTTTTAATGATATGGAACGACAGGGTGTCAAATTCACCAGTGTGCAATCCAAAAACTATGTCTTGTACACCGTCATGGACAATTTGGTCCACATTAAGGCAGCTAATATTGAATCCAGCATGCGCTCAGATAAGAGATCTCCCACACCACTAAGTCACAGCAACCCGTTTCACAAACCTGAATTTGACAGCTGCTGGCACCCACTGACTCCACCATGTTTGCTGTTTGGAGCCAGAAGTGACTGTAATTGGATGAGAGTTTTGTGTAGCAGTGCAAAGCCTAAACACAGATCTGTTAATGAGTGCTAATGAGTAACAGACTAATAAAATACTGAAGTTTCCCTTTCTAAAACTGGAGCCCTAGACAGTCTGTACCACACAGAATTTGATCATGCCATTAAAATGCTCCAAAAAGCTCCAACAGCACACAGTGGAGAGGTCCAGCTCAGTGGCACACGCTTCCAATCCAATCGAGGCAATTTAGGATGGCCTGCTGATCACCTGAGGACACTTTAACATGTGCACTGGATTAGCAAGAGATCAAACCATCAGAAAAGCATTTTAAAAAGGCAGTGTGCAGTCAAAGCTGTGGACAGGATGCTTCTTGGAGCCAAAGGAGAGATTTGGTAAGAAGTGCTACACAGCAAATCCAGCATGTCCAAATTAACACTGTTGGATTTGATTTCAACACTATTAAAGTGTCTATATGGGTCCACACCAGAGAGTGTTAATTTAACTCTTTTTGGAGAGTTGGTACGTTAACTCTGATTTAGTGTTAAACACCAAATCTGTCTGGAGTTGATAATTTAACACTTGGTGTTAAGAGTTTATATATTAACTCTCAAAGAGTATTTTAGTTTAACTACGTAAGAGTTATCTTCTAATTCATTCTAAAAAGCGGGAATTTTACTGTTCTGAACTTCTAGAAATTTCTTTTGGAAATAAACATTTACTAAAAAGACGCAATGGTTTTTGAAAAACATTTATTCTGAACTGTGCACCACAATTTCAAAACATTTTCTGAAAGATGTAACAGTATACATGTTCTCACTTTCATTAGAATTTTGTTTATCAAAAGGTCTGACATAGATGAGCTGGTAAATGCAAATAACAGCATTCTCATCACTTATTTCTTCAATACAATATACATGTCCTTCATTCATCCCTTTGTGGAACTTCAACGCACTTCTGCTCTCCCCCATATTCCATCTTCACAAGCATATCCTGTGCGGAGATCGAATAAAAATTAGTTGACATTAATTAATGGCACAAATAATCCAGTAAACAATTGCAGCACAGTAAAAAATAAAAAAAAGGAATCCTCTTTGAGCCATTACTTATGTAAAGTATTTTCCCAAAAGACAAAGACACAGGCAACAGGTAATACTGAACTAAATGTAAAACCTCAACCTTTTTCATTTTTACCTAAACCGTGTGCACAAAACTCTGGAGGGATCTATGCTAACGTAGAACCCAGTCAGGACGTCTGCTACTGCTGTTTGCTCGTTTTTTTTATGGGCGATCGTTTTCAGGTAGCACCATTATACCAACATTTCACATTCTAGACATTGTTTTAGGTGTATTTGACCAAAAGTTTGACTGAAAATTCACATGCAAGCTTTTTTTCAAGGCTGTGGTATTTGCCCGCAAACAATACCTTTCAGCTAGCTAAAACAGAATATTATGCTATCACCGAGCAACATGGCTAATGCCTTTCACACAGCTTTGTCTCAACTCCAAAGAGCCACAGAAGTAAAAGCTAATAGAAATAATTGAAACAATCTTTGAAAAAATGACTTACCAAGCATGGCAAACAACTCAAATATGTAGAGCAAAATGTTCTGAAACGGCTTCACTTCAGCTTTGATTGGAGCCGTGCTGGGGGCGGAGTCTGTGAATTTACTCTGTTGGTGTCATAGCCCCTCTAGGAGTTCAGAGTTAAGAGGTCAAGAGTTAATGTTTCCATTGTAACACCTCCAGATTTGACAGAGAAACACTCATTTTTAACACTCTATTTTAACTACTATCATTTTACGCCTCAGAGTTACATTAAAAGAATGTGATTCTGCTTAGAGTAAAATTAACTCTACTTTTGCAAGAAGACTATTAACACCAAAACATTTAACACTTTTGAATTTGCTGTGTAGGAGATTAAACAAAAGTACTACCTCTACTACTACACTCCTAAGCAACAGAAAATGATATACAGTATGTCATCATTTATATACAGTATAAAGCAGGGATGTGAAACTCATTTTACATTGTGGGCCACATGCAACCTGCTTTGAGTGGGCTGAGCCAGTGAATCTCCTGTTTCTGTCAGGGTAGCAAAGTTTAACTTCACATTTAATCTGTGTGATGAGCACAAGTTCAACAATGTGCTTCTTCTTCTACACGATAAAGAAATGCTGGTGACACTAATCACACTCTTTCTAATTTAATAATACATTTAAAAGAGTTAATTCAAAGAAAACGAAAATTCCTTTTAAATATGGACCCACTGTTTAAAAAAAAGTCACATTTCTGTAATGAGAAATAAAAAAAAGGAACATCTGGCATTTAATTGTTATCTGTTACATGATTACCTTGGTGTTGTATGAATGGCCATGAAAGTGTTTTGTTAGTAGTGTAAAACTTATGAAAATACAGTTGAGAGTACAAAATTGATGCCTTCTTTCCGTCACATTTTTTAAAACTGTCCAGAGGGCCAGATTTAAGTCTTTCCCAAGCTGATTATGGCCCCTGGACCTTATGTTTGACACCACTGGTATAAAGAGTCATTTCAGACATCGAACAGTCGAACAAGTAAGAATTCTAGTTGACTTTGTCTTCAAAAAATAATATTTTCTAGCTGGTGTCACCATCTATACTGATTACCATCAAAAAATTACAAATGGGCTTTATGAAAAAATATCACATGTACTCATGATATGTGGCAGCTACCAAATAAAATCATATAGAAAACAGAGATAACCACTTATAATTAGAGCTCGCTATCACACAGTTAAAATGATTACAAGATCCTGCTGTAGAACTTGTCACAAGTTCAAGCCCATCTACTCATTCATCACTTTATTTTGACTCTTTTTCCACAGTGCAGTACAGAACTGAAGTCAGTGGGATAACAAATGTTTGTACCGAACAACAGAAAATGGAAAACAAACTGGGTTTCATATTTAAGATTCTCCTGATTCTTCACAGTCGCCCCCTCTTTGCTTTGATAGCGGCTTTGCACCACTGGAGCTCCTCCAGCAGCTTGGAAGGAGTTCCCACGTCTGCATGCCAAACCATCTCAGCTTGGTTTAGTTCGGCTGTGTTAAAAGGATTGTAGTGGTTTCTTTGCAGCGGTTCCACCAGGAAGGTTTCATCCAAGGTCTGTGGTCTCTTTATGCTGCTGGCTTCTTTCTTCTCTTCCCCTCATTCATCAATCAGTCAAGGTTACCTTCATCTTTTGTCTCATCTGTGTTCCTGTGTGAACAGCCTGTAAGTGCATATTTGTCCAGCACAAATATATACTTACTGGGAATTACTAACTTTCATCTTAAATTATAATGTGGATTTTCTTTAACCATTACAAGTGACTACTTCATGCACTCAAGAGAAATACTGACTGCTTTAAACAATCCAAATTATGAAACAGTTTTTGCCCTGTGACATTTTTGCTGCGATAAGCTCCAGCCCATGGGTGGATGGATTGATGGGTGTTTATGTGGAACAGCTTGAACTTCCCCCTTTAAAGTAGAATAAAAGACTTCATATCCACGGTTTCATCAGATAAACAAAATGTTCTACAGGTGCCTTTTTACTGTGCTTCCAGTAATTCTGCTGTGAATCATGCAGCTGTTCTGGAGCTCGTCATGGTTCAGCAATTTGTGTACAGACAGACGACAAAAAAGAAAAAAATCACCCTGAAACTGGTTATTGTCTTCTTGTGAACACTCAGATGGTGTCTACTTTTCCCAGCAAACTACGGTGGCCCCTAGAGACAAAGCACGTACAAACTTCAAAACACATGCAAATTCCAAAACACATGCAAACTCCAAAACACTTGCAAACTAAAGAACACGTACAAACTCCAAAACACGTACAAACTCCAAAACACGTACAAACTCCAAAACACTTGCAAAACCCAAAACACGTACAAACTCCAAAACACTTGCAAAACCCAAAACACTTGCAAACTAAAAAACACATGCAAATTCCAAAACACTTGCAAAATCCAAAACACTTGCAAACTAAAAAACACATGCAAATTCCAAAACACGTACAAAATCCAAAACACTTGCAAACTAAAAAACACATGCAAATTCCAAAACACGTACAAACTCCAAAACACTTGCAAACTAAAAAACACATGCAAATTCCAAAACACGTACAAAATCCAAAACACTTGCAAACTAAAAAACACATGCAAATTCCAAAACACGTACAAACTCCAAAACACTTGCAAAATCCAAAACACGTACAAATTCCAAAACACGTACAAATTCCAAAACACGTACAAATTCCAAAACACTTGCAAACTCAAAAACACATGCAAATTCCAAAACACGTACAAATTCCAAAACACTTGCAAAATCCAAAACACTTGCAAACTAAAAAACACATGCAAATTCCAAAACACTTGCAAAATCCAAAACACTTGCAAACTAAAAAACACATGCAAATTCCAAAACACGTACAAAATCCAAAACACTTGCAAACTAAAAAACACATGCAAATTCCAAAACACGTGCAAACTCCAAAACACGTGCAAACTCCAAAACACGTGCAAACTCCAAAACACTTGCAAACTCCAAAACACTTGCAAACTCCAAAACATGTACAAATTCCAAAACACTTGCAAACTCAAAAACACATGCAAATTCCAAAACACAACGGAAGTGCTCCAGGACGCTAGGGGTAGTGTTGAGCTCGATTTGCAAAATAAACGGCAAGTTTGTCTGTATGGGACAGTCTAGTCTCCGTCGCGCTTCCCAGGTTGCCTAGCAACCGTGATAATAACCGCTGGAAACGTGTCATACAACTTGGTTTGACAGAAATGAGGGAGAACATATTTTGTTCATTTGTTTGTTTGTTTCTACATGAGCTTTGTGTGATTTGATAAGTATCTGAGGCTGAGACCACAGGACAGTAAAACATGATTTTTGGGCTTCATTTCTGTACTGAACAGTCATTTCAAGATTAATTAGTAAATAAGAATTAGCTGATGTTGTTCATGAGACTAAAGTCATATCACTTTGGTAATGTAAATATAATATGGCCAATATTCTAGTTATTATATTAATCATTATTAGCTATTACAGCAGTGAACATGAACTCTGTGTCAAATACTGAGCTTCAGTACAGATTCAAGTTGCAGTTATTTATATGTCTTATCACCTTAAATCTTCACTCAAAGACAAGTATCTTTGACAGTGCATATATAGGTGTATCATTGTTACGGCCCGGCTCTGCTAGGCGGCAGCGGACGTAACATAAACGAGCCCAGAGACCAAGGAGTTAGATAGGACGACAAACATAAGGTTTATTAACACAACTGAAATCCGTTAGTGAAACAACTCACTAGGCAGCAGAGAAACTTTAAACAAACACCACGATTAATAACACCAGTAGAGCACTGCTCTACTAAACGTCTCGCAGGAGGCAACACAAAACACAGGCAGAAGGCAAAAGGGAGGGACTCTCTGTACAGTCTGTTCAAATCAACAAGTCCCTCGACGAATGAAGACTCCTCAGCCTTTTATACTATCAGGTGACTGCAGTCAGCTGTGTCACTTGTCATAACTGCAGACAGCTGTGTCACTTGTCCGTCGTACTCCAGGCTCCTGCGGGAGCCAATGGTGTGTGTAGTCTGACAGGCTCGGATCTGCATGAAGTTGGGGCGGGCATATGTCCGGGCCAGCCAATCCCCCGTGAGTCCTGGAGCACTGTAGATTCCAGGGAGGAAGGCGGGGCCACCTGAGGCCAGCGGCCGTAACAATCATATATAAGAGACAAATGTTGTTCCTTCAGTATGTTGGCATTACTAAATTTGGCTCATTGCTTACATATATTTATTAAAAGAAAATGTACAAGCTGTGATAACTGTTTCTGATAAAATGAAGAGTAGACTGATATATGAAATATTCCTTTATTGGGTGAGAAAATCAGACCATGTCATAACTGCTTTAAGTCATACAGAATAGATATCAGAGCCTTAAACAGGCTGGCTTCTGCTAAATGGGTCAAACTGGGCAGAAAGTCTACAAACACATAACATCCTTACAGAATATGATGTAACACTATAGATCAACTTACCTCAGAATATATAAAGCATATAAACAATTACAGCAATATGATGCAACAAACACAGCAGTGCTACTGATCCAAAATACTCAAAGCTTCATAGAACTGGAACAAACATTTATTTTTAGTTCCATTCTGCTGCTGATACATACTTTAGGTTTCTGAATATTACACTTGTTGCTGCCTTTCATAGTGTGTAACTTGAAGGCCCTGAGTACTTTCTCCCACACTGAAAACACTGGAATGATAAAATTATTTGAACATTACCTAATAAGACTGATTCAGGACAGACAATTAGTTATTTTAAACTTTTCTAGCAGTCCTTCACAAACAGGGAACAGTCTGTCTATTCTCTCCGTCTGTCAGCTGCTGCTGGCTCTTCTTCCTCCTCTTCCTCACACACTGTTGAGTTTGTCCTGGTGGATCATCAGGGGTGCAAAGCCTCACAGATGATGTGCAGCAGTGGGTCCCTCAGTCTGTCCTCACTCTGGACACTTGCAGTTGTCACACATGGAAATCAAATGTGTGATAAGCTGCAGGATTCAAACACAAGTGTGACTTATAAACACATGTTCATATTTTTATTACACAATCAGAGAGAAAGAAACAGAGAGAGAGTGCAGGACAGACAGACAGGTTAAAGTCTCAGGTGTATACACTGCTACAAAACAGCACAAAAGAAGGAGGATTTAGTGTTTGTGTTATTACGAAACAAGAGGAGTTCCCAGATGGTACAGTGGACACACATGTGTGACTCCTGTGATTAAAGCATCTTTCTTTCAGCTTAACGAGTGAACCGTCAGCTCGTTCAAACACACGTTAAAGTCCGTTTGGCTCGACACCACCGAACAGAGGCAGCAATATAACATAGCTAACATTAACAGTGCAGTGAATCTTCCTTGTGCTGTGATATTCAGGACTGCAAACCGAGCAGCATCACTGACTTTCAGCTTGTTGTGTTTGTGGATATATGACTGACTTTAATTATCCACAAAATCATCACAATCTCTGTAAGATTAAGGTCGACTATATATATTTTTTTAAAGTAAAGGCTTTAAAACCAAGTTAATTCTGAAAGTACAGACATGACTAATGTCACATAACTTTCCCGACATGTGGCCAACAATAATGGTTTAATGTTCTTCATTAAAAAAATATTTGCGCATAAATAAGTGACATAATATTCAGTACTTACTTCTGAAAGTTTACACTTCCTCCGCTCCGCTTCCACCGTTTTTTTTCGGCAAAATTATCCACACCACCACCGCACTATGAAGTCTGGGATATGTTGGGCCATGAAGGCTACACCGACCCATCCTTAAAATTCAGGGAAATTATGGACGCATTTGAGGGCCGCATTTCGAGCAGCCTTTGAATTGGGAAAGCCTTCTCTTGTCGCTGTGACGTAATCGGCCTTAAAATGCGGCCTTTAAGGCTGCAAACCCCAAATCCGGTCATTGGTACTTCCTGGCTTGTGTAGTTACTAGGTAACAAAAGCTCAACACTGCCCCTAGCGTCCTGGAGCACTTCCGTTGTGTTTTGGAATTTGCATGTGTTTTTGAGTTTGCAAGTGTTTTGGAATTTGTACATGTTTTGGATTTTGCAAGTGTTTTGGAATTTGTACGTGTTTTGGATTTTGCAAGTGTTTTGGAATTTGTACGTGTTTTGGAATTTGCATGTGTTTTTTAGTTTGCAAGTGTTTTGGATTTTGCATGTGTTTTGGAGTTTGCATGTGTTTTTTAGTTTGCAAGTGTTTTGGAGTTTGCATGTGTTTTGGAATTTGCAAGTGTTTTGGAGTTTGCAAGTGTTTTGGAGTTTGTACGTGCTTTGTCTCTAGGGGCCACCGTAGCAAACAAATAAAACAAGAAAACAAGTGTGAGCTGCAGTTCCTCCAGTGTCCACCAGAGGAACCAAAAGTGAGTCAATCTCCATAGAGTTAAAATATTCAGCTTTACAGCAGAAATAAACATGTTTACAAAACAGTTCTGGCCTCTTAAGTTCTCCCTTTGTCTAAATAGAGTCACTGGAACTCAATAGCTCAAGTATTTCATGGCATTTGTGAATTTTGGATATCTAAGGAGCTTGGAAAGAAAAGCGTCTGGACTTCAACATTGTTAAGTTTGTGTGTACACAAACTTAACAATGTGGTGTATGCTGTACAGTGTAGCGAGGAATGTCCATACCTCTACATTGGAGAGACCAAACAGCCACTTCACAAGCGCATGGCACAACATAGAAGAGCCACCTCCACAGGACAAGACTCAGCAGTCCATCTGCATCTTAAGGATAAAGGACACTCTTTCGAAGATGCCAATGTTCACATTTTGGACAGAGAGGACAGATGGTTTGAAAGAGGAGTGAAAGAAGCCATCTATGTCCACTGTGAGCGACCATCTTTGAACAGAGGCAGTGGTTACGACACCAACTGTCTGCCATCTATAATCCAGTTTTGAGATCCCTTCCCAGACGCCTTAACGCCCACTCACATCCTGGGCCATCTGACCTCAGGAATTCGCATGATAAGGTGGGGCTAGGTTTCACAATGAGCTCACCCGAAACCCTAGCTAATTGGGACCCACACCCAGTTTCACACCTTGGCTCGTGATTAGGTAGAGGATCATCAGGGGTCCTTTTGTCCCTCTGTGGGGGGATACTCCCACTGGGTTTAAATCTGGGACTCTCCACCATTTGACCTTAGAACTGAAGAAGCTTCTCGGATGAGAGGTGAAACGTCTTCAAGCAACCGAAAGAAGTCCAGACGCTTTTCTTTCCAAGCTCCTTAGACTACGATGACCTGGATGACTGAGAACCTTCACAGATGCCTTTTGGAGATCTTTAGTCAGATTATCTGACAGAAAAAAAAATGGCTTTCTGTGAGGGACAGACCATCTGAGAATTTCATGCTCCAGAGTCAGTGCAATTCTACTTTTTCATCAGTCTGTCATTTAGCACTACTCAGCAGGTATCTGTGTGGGCAGTTATGGGTGTAGCTTGCTAAGAAAACTGTATTTTTCTAATAATGCAGCACTCGACCCTCTTGTCTAAGTATGATTACCTCTGGCTCCAAAGAAACAAAAACTAACCAAAACTTAAGAAAAAAAAATGAAAATGTCAGTGACCATAAATTTAGAGTCAAGGCTTCAAAATATCAGAAACATCATGGTTGCATCCATCCACACATCAGGCTAATAAACACTGGGACTAACCATCAGACGCTGCTGCAAGTGAGGCCATTTTTTTTATTCTTATGGAAGGCTGTTTATGTTGCTGGGGGGGGGTTGCCATTCAAAATGTTTAATTATTTTCTTAGACGTTTTGAGTTAGTAAGTTAAAAGTTTTAGATACCGAATACAAAATTGTAGATGATGACACAAATTTTCGACTTATGATCGTAAAAATTGTTTATTTCTCTCTTTCCATCAATCTATCCATCTATCTCACATTCCTTTGAACTGCTGCATGATGGAGAGGAGGTGTTCGCTGCGTTTCTGGATGTTGCTCTGCTCCTCCTTCAGTCTCTCCTGCTCCTGTAACACCTCCTCCTGAGGAGAGACACATCACACACATCAAATTTAACACTCCCACGTATCTCAAATAATGACTAACTGATGAACAGGACTGCATGTACAACAGTTTACCATGGATTTTTGTCTGCTAAGCTGTCATAAAGACACCTTAAACTGAAAATAACATCAGTGATTTCACATTCTGATCGTTTCCCAAAGCCAGCGCTGGAAACAGTGAAGCTGTGATGTGCAGCACAGTGTGGACGTAAACCAGGAAGTTAGAAAACTTATTTTATTTGTTTAATGACTGTCTTGTTTCCTGTTTACATGCATGAAATGCAAAAATATGTTAGTGAAGCAGAGTGTGCTTGTGTGTTAGTGTGTTTGCTTGTTTTACTGACTCTGAGTCTGCAGAGCTCCCTCCTCTCTCGGTCATTCTCCTCAGCTCTCGCTCGAAGCCAAGCTTCATTCTGAGAGCGATGTCTGTCCAGCATCTCCTGCAGCTCCTGACACACACACACACACACACACACACACACACACACACACACACACACACACACACACACACACACACTTGTGTAAATAAAGTATATCCTGGGTCTAAACACCTGAAATATGAACATGGCAGACGAAAGCAGAATTGCACAATAAAATTGCTCTATTAAGTAAAATAAATCATAAAACAGATTAAAACATCTTACAAAAAATATTAGAAACAATATATCACTGATTAACATGTGATTAGGTTTAAATAACGAGATCATACGGGATTGCACTACATTTACTGACTTCCTCTCATGCATTGAATTATGTTAGTGATCAGATAAAAATGTAATGGATTCATGGTAGATTAGATTAATGGGTTAGAGTGTGTAAGAGGTTAATGGGTTAGATTAGGATTAAATGAACTTAATGTAACAAGAACCAGGATAAAGTTCCTGATTTGTTTTTAAATTCATTTCCAGTTTTTACTGTTAAACTTTGAAAGGTGTTTTAACTTTTGGGTCTGAGCAGCTTAAATTTAGTCCTCAAATACTGTTCCAGCATTTTGGGATCCCAAGCAGAAACTTACAATACACCAATCACAGGTGGTCCACTCAGGGGGATTCACAGGACTAAAACAGGAGTCACTAGTGGTCCTGTGTTCACTTCCTGCCCTCTTGTTGCTTTAGAGCTTGATGCCAAACTGCACATACGATGACCTCGCCTTCTTGGGTCGTTTTCGTAACATTTCTGCACAAGCAGATCAAAGCAGCGGATCCATAATTTGGCTCGGCAGCAGCATGAGGTCACTCCATTCAAGGAGGATGAGAGGTGAAAGGTTCAGGTTTGAGGCCTGAAGCCTGTACATGTAAATCTAAAGAGAGAGGCAGGTCAGCAGAGTCACTGACCTCTTTTCCATCTCATTCTTTCCGGAGTTTACTCGATTTTATTGCCCTTCTTGTATTTATCCGTTTAAATAATCTGCTGTATATTTTAAACAGTATTGTTTTTCCTCTTTTTTGATTTTATAATCTGCACCCTTGTCTTGTGTATCCCAAGTTTCTGTAAATATTCTTTGTAAATAATAGTTAGTTACCAGTTTCAGCTTAGATTACATTCACATTGACCCCTTTATCTGGAGCTTTTACACATTAATAGCACCATCCTTATACCAGGAGTACAGAATAACTGTAAAGACTATATATCTACAAGGTTTCTGAAACTATACTCATGTAGCATGCAGCCTAAACCTGCCCCAGCCCCCAGGGACTTCACTGTTGACTTGGTGGATGTTAGAAGGCTGTTGAACCTGTTGTTGTTGTTGTCTATGTGCTTCATGAGCATCTTTCTCTCTTTGCAGAGCAGCTGCAGCTTTAGTCAGCTCTGACTTCTCTCTGAAAGAAAAAAAAACACATTCAGCCATTCAGGATGAGCACAGGAAATACGATGTTTAGAGGTGAGGCAGTTAAACCTTTAGCCTGATGAGCTCCTACAGTGGGTCACCTCATGCATGTTCTTGCCCTTTGAGTTGTAGTTAAATGTGTAAATGAAGATGTGCATGTACCGATCTAGTTTGTGGAACTCCTGGTCCAGCAGTGTGAATGCTGTTTGGATCATTGTCATTGCCTGATCACGCACTGCGCTGAAGTCTCTGTGGACAAACACCTGCAGCAGGAAATGCAATTTTATCTGCGTTGCATAGTAACCAGAGTTTCACCCTGGTCTTCCAACCCTCTGAATCTGCATGACTTTTTACCACCATTTGAAAAGAATGAATGAAGGCGAGTGTATTATGTTGACACCTGTGGATTCACCATCGTGTTCTTCTGCTGGACGGATGGAGCTGCCTCGCTCAGCTCGTAGCGGACGTTGGGAACTTTTGTGGGAGTGAAGCTGTTAACGGTCAAAACCAGAATGAAACCAGTGAGTTAAAACCGAGATATGAGACTCAAACAGAGCATGACAAGAGGCTCAAATGACACACGCACACACACGCACACACATTAAAGAGAGCCGGTGTGCACACACAGACAGCAGCTGCTGACCTGTGGCTGATACCCTGGAGACCAAACTCTGACAGAATCTCCTTCATCACTGTGGAGACAGAAGTTTTTTGTTTTTCAGTCTGACACAAAGTTCATCTGTGAGTTCTCATGGAGCAAGTGCAGTGCTGTAAATGATGTAAATGTAATGAGAGCTATTAAACTCACATAATGATAATAAAATAGATTCCCCTCAGTTTATGCGCGCTCTTCTTTGTTGTATGCTTAATTTTAATTGGCAGTTTCAATAATCATTAAGACTTCATGATTGAAAACTTGTATTTCAGTGTATTAAATGAAAAACTAAAATCTTCCATTTAAAAAAAATAATCCAGCCTTTTGCTGTGGCTCCAAACTGTGAGCAGTGCATCTTGTCTGTTTTAAATATCCTCGATATGTATCTCTAACTTGGAGTCCATCTGTGCTAATTTAAATGAGTAGCAAACAGTTCAGAAAAACCATGTCTGAAGCTCTGAGTGTTCTCAGAAACACAAGGATGTTAGTATTCGTAAAGTGGAGGAAGTTTGTAACCACTAGGACACTTTGTTAGGAACACCTGTCCAAACTCAGTAAATAAGGAGTTACTTGGTCAGCGAGATCAAGAAACAATTTTAGCAGCACTCCTTGACTGAAGCAAGGTTGAATTGTCTCCACTATGGAGAGGTAACCAGATGGCTTTTAAAGAACTCAGAGAGCACAAAGACTTTTTTTTTTTTTACATTTTATTATAACTACTCATTGTTAATTCCTGTGTTTAAAAAATGGCTTGAAAAGAATCTAAAGAAACAGCTACTGTGACTTTAGTCCCAAAAGCTGCATTTAATGTAGAAGACGACATACTGTGGTTGTGGGGGATGTGTGAAATTGAAAAACTTTTCTTTCTTTGTCTTTCTGGAATGAGTTTGATGTGACGTTTAAAAAAAAAAGCAGTACTTTTGATTTTAAATTTATCAACTTAAAATTTAAAAGTACTGCAGTGCACAAGAAAGTGTGTAAAAACAGAATCCATTCCTGTTGTGCCTATTTAAATGACCATTGACCTCTCCTCTAGCACCATCCTGTGGACAGCTTTGCCACTGCAGCTCCTGTGCTCTTTAACAAGAGCCAAATATGTTTGCCTTTACAGTTTTTTCTGATGGCTTTAACCCTAACTGTGATTCCTATAGCACAATTCCTAAAAGTATTAATGCTTATAGCAAAACCACTCACTGAGTTTGCAAAACTAAAAGCACAAACACTGCTTTGCACTCAGTTTGCAATTTTGTAACACACACTTTGCAAAACTGTAGGCACAATTCACTGCACAACACTCTTTTTGCAGAACTTTAAACACTGCTTACACTCAATTACCAAATTTCCAACACACTCCTAGCAAAATTATACACATGTATGGCTATCATTAACACTATTTTGCCAACTGTCTGGCACACTTTCACATGTGAAAACAGTTTTAGATAATTAGTCCACTTTGCAATCAGCCTAAGTACTATAAACAGGCCACAGGTAAGCTGTCTATGTGGAGTACAATGGAAGGAGCAGTAAGAGTGAGAAGAGTGAGAATCAGAGGAGGGAGAGGGGGTGGACGTGGAGGTGAAGAAGTTGGAGGAAGAGGACGTGGAGGTGAAGAAGTTGGAGGAAGAGGACGTGGAGGTGAAGAAGTTGGAGGAAGAGGACGTGGAGGTGAAGAAGCAAGAGGGTTAGAGGATGTTAGAGGAAGAGGACAAGGAGGAGCAAGAAGAGGACGAGGAGGGGAAAAATACTGAAAATTGTTACTTTACAGAATTGCTAGACGTCCAGATGTTGGGGGCAGAGGCAGAATGTTCGCTCCAGAGCAAGAGACCCATATAGTGAACATGGTGATTGCCAATAATGTAATAAGACTGCGCGAAATACAGCAGCGCATAATTGATAATGACACCATCTTTCAAAATATACACAGTGCAAGCATTTTTGCACTAAGTCGTGTACTTGCGCGCGCCACAGAATAAGAATGAAGCAAAGTTCCTTTCGACAGAAACACAGAACGTGTAAAGCAACTGCGATATGACTATGTGCAGGTAAGCTAGTGTCATTGGTTCTGAATTTGGAAGTGCATACTGTAGTGCTGTGCATGGGCCTGATGTGTTGCATTTGTTTTGTCTTGTCCAGAGAGTGATGGAACTAGAAGCAGATGCAATGGGACATGAGCTACTTTTTGTAGATGAGGCCGGTTTTAACCTCAGTAAAACCAGGAGACGTGGCAGGAACATTACTGGACACCGTGCCATCATCAATGTCCCAGGACAACGTGGTGGTAACATAACCATGTGTGCAGCTATGACCCGATATGTCATCATATGGGACAATGTTAGTTTCCATAGGGCTGCTTTGGTCCGCAACTGGTTTACAGACCATCCATCCTTCATGGCACTCAACCTCCCTCCATACTCTCCATTCTTGAATCCCATCGAGTTCTTCTTCTCTGCCTGGCGCTGGAAAGTGTATGACCGTCATCTTCATCAACAGGTAGCCCTTTTACAGGCAATGGAGGAGGCATGTGGAGATATTGACCAGGCATCATGTCAGACCTGGATATGGCATTCAAGGAGATATTTTCCCCGGTGCCTTGGACTGGAGGATATCGCATGCGATGTGGACGAAATTTTGTGGCCGGACCCAGAAAGACAACATGATGTAGGCTGATTGTCTTTTTTTTTTTTTTCCTTTTTTTTTTTTTTGTGAAATTCCTATTTTGTGTTCTGACTTTGTCTTGGTTTTGATGAGTGTGAATAAACACCAATACTTGAAGTTTGGATCCTTGTATGTTTACATGACTATGACAAAAGTGTGACCTCAAATTGAGATGTGTTTTGTATTCATACCATCAGTGTGCAGTTGGCGCATTGTGTGCTTGGTAGATGATGGCTTGTGTGTACTGTTTGATACGAAAACACCATTTTTACGAAGGTGTGAAGAGTTAATCTAGCTGTGTTCGCTTTTGCAAGAGAACTACAATGTTTTGATAATTGGGTGACAGGTTTTCTTATTTGTGTGTAGAGTTTTGCAAAAATAGCCAATAGTTACCAAAAATGTGCTTAAGCAATCAGAAAAAACTGTAATACACTATAACGTACCTGGTTGCCTCTCTGATGGGTTAATGAGCTTCATCACCTTTAGGTCATTGAAATTCTGCTCTTCGTTCTTCCCTCCAAACACATACAGCTGCCAATCAAGTAGGCACAAAAAGAAC
Organism: Aulonocara stuartgranti; assembly: GCF_965226115.1. Classification (NCBI taxonomy): domain Eukaryota; kingdom Metazoa; phylum Chordata; class Actinopteri; order Cichliformes; family Cichlidae; genus Aulonocara; species Aulonocara stuartgranti. Next base: position 37,589,607 of record NC_138945.1, on the reverse strand, counting down.
ACTTTATTTCACATCACAGTAATAATAAAAAAAAAAACCTCGATAATAATATATTTTATTTTTGCTGACATGGCTGTGAAGGATGAAGGCGGTGTGTCCATGCCGACGTGTTGGAGGAATCCCGACGTAGAGCGGGACCTTCCACTTCGTCTTCGCTGCAGACACACAGTGTGAAGTATTTACACACTTTAACTCTTCAGAATTACACGAGTCAGTTTTAACTTCTCTGCAGCATCCAACCCACCAATACTGAGCTTGTGGATTTCACTGGACGACGTCACTGTGCCATCCTCATTGGTGCTTTTGCCACCAAACAGGTAGATGTCCTACATGAGATTTTTCCAAAAGTAATAAACAACAAAAAATAAATACAAAAACAAAACATTGTATTCAGGAGTCAACGTGACTGTTATTTAAAGCTACAGTTATTTTGCTTTACAAATAATATATTTTGATAATTGTATATTTCTGTCTTAACAGCTTTTTTGTTTATTTTGTTTTGTCCATTTTTCTTGTGATTTAAAAAATAATATCCTACTTGTTTTTATACTGTTATTTTTATACAGCTTTAAGGATATAGCGGCTATAGAGGCTCGCATATAGCAAGTATCAGTTTTCAGTAGCTAAATAAAGCTACTTTATTTCAGTGTTTTTAAAAACACTGAGAAAAGATTCACTATAAATAACAATAAAGAAAAATAAAGACTTTGTGGCAACACCCTCTAGTGGTCAGAATAATTATGACAGGGGGAAAAAAGAAGGACGGTGAGCTCATGGAGGCATACAGTCAGGTCAGGGTGGATGGATGATAAAAAATATTTAACCATGGCTGATCCAGAACCTAAAGGGACTATTATATATTGCTGTGAGCATGAAAACGGAGGTCCTCTAATGTAATTATATGCACACATGCAAACTGAATAAAGTTAAAAATTTGTTGCATTTCTTGCTTCTATAATGGGCACAAATTCACTGCACTGTCTGTTGCTTTAGAAGGATGACTCCATCCTCATCTACCGTCACTATTTCTGCTCCTTGCAGCTTCACTGTTACACCTTCTCTATACCAGACTTGTTCTTAAAAATCAGTAGCAGTATACTTCTCCAGTCCTCAGGCATCCTCATTTTCCAAGGTTATATTAAGTATTCTGTTTAAAAGTCCACTGTCTTTTCTCCTGGACATCTCCATACCTCCACAGATATGTCAACTGGACCAAGTACCTTTCCACAGCTGCCCTCCCTTCCACTTGAGAGAGGTGGCAACTGTCCAGCTCTCTCATGTACAGTGGGGCAAAAAAGTATTTAGTCAGCCACCGATTGTGCAAGTTCCCCCACTTAAAATAATGACAGAGGTCAGTAATTTGCACCAGAGGTACACTTCAACTGTGAGAGACAGAATGTGAAAAAAAAAATCCATGAATCCACATGGTAGGATTTGTAAAGAATTTATTCGTAAATCAGGGTGGAAAATAAGTATTTGGTCAATAACAAAAATACAACTCAATACTTTGTAACATAACCTTTGTTGGCAATAACAGAGGTCAAACGTTTACTATAGGTCTTTACCAGGTTTGCACACACAGTAGCTGGTATTTTGGCCCATTCCTCCATGCAGATCTTCTCGAGAGCAGTGATGTTTTGGGGCTGTCGCCGAGCAACACGGACTTTCAACTCCCGCCACAGATTTTCTATGGGGTTGAGGTCTGGAGACTGGCTAGGCCACTCCAGGACTTTCAAATGCTTCTTACGGAGCCACTCCTTTGTTGCCCGGGCGGTGTGTTTTGGATCATTGTCATGTTGGAAGACCCAGCCTCGTTTCATCTTCAAAGTTCTCACTGATGGAAGGAGGTTTTGGCTCAAAATCTCACGATACATGGCCCCATTCATTCTGTCCTTAACACGGATCAGTCGTCCTGTCCCCTTGGCAGAAAAACAGCCCCATAGCATGATGTTTCCACCCCCATGCTTCACAGTAGGTATGGTGTTCTTGGGATGCAACTCAGTATTCTTCGTCCTCCAAACACGACGAGTTGAGTTTATACCAAAAAGTTCTACTTTGGTTTCATCTGACCACATGACATTCTCCCAATCCTCTGCTGTATCATCCATGTGCTCTCTGGCACTTCAGACGGGCCTGGACATGCACTGGCTTCAGCAGCGGAACACGTCTGGCACTGCGGGATTTGATTCCCTGCCGTTGTAGTGTGTTACTGATGGTGACCTTTGTTACTTTGGTCCCAGCTCTCTGCAGGTCATTCACCAGGTCCCCCCGTGTGGTTCTGGGATCTTTGCTCACCGTTCTCATGATCATTTTGACCCCACGGGATGAGATCTTGCGTGGAGCCCCAGATCGAGGGAGATTATCAGTGGTCTTGTATGTCTTCCATTTTCTGATGATTGCTCCCACAGTTGATTTTTTCACACCAAGCTGCTTGCCTATTGTAGATTCACTCTTCCCAGTCTGGTGCAGGTCTACAATACTTTTCCTGGTGTCCTTCGAAAGCTCTTTGGTCTTGGCCATGGCGGAGTTTGGAGTCTGACTGTTTGAGGCTGTGGACAGGTGTCTTTTATACAGATGATGAGTTCAAACAGGTGCCATTCATACAGGTAACGAGTGGGGGACAGAAAAGCTTCTTACAGAAGACAGGTCTGTGAGAGCCAGAGATTTTCCTTGTTTGAGGTGACCAAATACTTATTTTCCACCCTAATTTACGAATAAATTCTTTACAAATCCTACCATGTGGATTCATGGATTTTTTTTCACATTCTGTCTCTCACAGTTGAAGTGTACCTCTGGTGCAAATTACTGACCTCTGTCATCATTTTAAGTGGGGGAACTTGCACAATCGGTGGCTGACTAAATACTTTTTTGCCCCACTGTATCCTACATTCATGAGATCCTGAAAGTACTCCTTCCATCTTCTCAACACAGTCTTTTTACTTGTTAGTTCATTTCCATCTCTGCCATTAATCACTCTGCCACGTTGCACATCCTTTCCAGCTTGACTTCTTAGTAGTCAATCACTAACAAGTCCCTTTCTACTTCCTTACTGTCCAGCCTCACAACTCCCTATAAGACCTTACCCTTTACTCTTCCCACCTCTCTAACACTATATTTTTTATGTGTTGTTTTTTTCTTTTAATATTAAGGCCCAAGCAGCCAGAGAAAGGAAGGCCTGGGTATTTCAGACTGTTGCCTAGATAAACTGCAGAAAAATGGATGGTTGGATGGATAAAAATATTAATATTATGGTAATATTAATTTTAGTACAGCTGGTTCTCCAAATCATGGCATAGGTAGAAACAAATTAATTATAATCACACCAATTCAATAATAAGTAAAATATATAATAGTGTTTTTTTTCTTTCCAGCACCTCTGCTACTGCTACTAGTACATTCATATAGTTCATTTCAGTGTGTGTGTGTGTGTGTGTGTGTGTGTGTGTGTGTGTGTGTGTGTGTGTGTACTTTATCATGGTGTGCAGTCAGTGTTTGTCCGCTGCAGGCTGCAGGTGATTCTCCTTTCACCTCCATTTTCTGCCACTGCAGGTTCTCTTAAAACCCAAAGGACATAAAGGTCAAAGGTCAGATGAAGTCATAAGAGTTATGTGTTTGACTTAATTTGTATATTTGCTGTATATATAAGCATGAATGATCTTTTCTAGATACACCTGTGATTTCTGATGCAGTTCAACATACACTGTTTAAATCTCTGACATTTGTGTAAATAGAAACTTTTTGTTTGATCGTGTGCAAGAAATAAAGTTGCATAAATAAATCTATCTGGTCATTTTAAAGAGAGTAATTCAAAGCTGCACTAATATTTAGTCGATCTCTATGATCATCTCCATCTCCCACCAAGTGTAATTATTATGTGCTATGTAAAACTAACTGGAAAATGCCTCAGCTTGGCTCTTACCTGTATTGAGAACATAGAGGTCTTTACAGAACTCTCCTCCTGCTCCATAACCTCCAAACATGAACACCTGATCTCCAACCAGAGCACAACTCTGACCCCATCTACACACAGAAAAAGGACATCTGTCAGATTCTTTGGGTTTCATAGATTAGTATGCTGCCAAAATAGAATTGTCATTGTTTTTATAAAAATCTGATAGTCGTGGTCCTGGACCTTGAAGTTTTGGGGCCTAAAGTATTATTTAGATTCGACATTTTTATTATCATGTTCCTGCTCCTGAGTGTGGTAACGGTTTATCTCAGTGTTCAGTTAGTCACTTCCTGTTTTATTTTGGTAAATCCATCTCTTTTGTGCTCTGCTTTTAACATAAAAAGTATTTGCCCCCTTCTTGATTTCTTTTTTTTTCATATTTGTCACACTTACATGTTCAGCCAACAAATTTTTCATATTGTACAAAGATAGCTGAGATTTTAAATGATGATTTCATCTATTAAAGGATGAAAGCTATGCAAACCTATCTGTATTTAGTCAGGTTATCTTTTTATAATATTAAAATTAGTTTCACAATCTGAAACATCTAAGTGTGAGAAATATGCAAAAAAAACTTAAACTTAAAAACTGGGAAATGCTTTTTCATAACACTGCATTGCTTCTCTCTCGTTATCCTTGTTCAGTTCCACCTGTTTCTTGTCACCCAGCTGTTTCCTCTGCCCACGGTACCCCTCGCTGTGTTCCTGTGTTTGTAAATCTTTCAGCTGAGCCCTGTACATGTAGCTTTCCTCTCACATTTCTCTGAGGTGTTTGGATTTTGTTATTTTGCCTCAGCTTTAAATTTACGTGTTGGCTTTTTATTAGCTAAATAAATAGCTTGCTTTTTGTTTCTGAATGCTGTCTTTGTGTCTCCAAATCATGACATCTGATGCTAAATTCCTTCACTGAGTCATGATTGTGAAGCTTGAACTACAGTTTTTGGTGACAGTGTGTCAGAGAAGAAGTCTCACAGGGCAGGAGGCAGAGATCCACTCGTTTTGACCGGTGTCCAGGTGAGAGACACTGAAACAGAGCAGAAAGGACATCAGAATCTAAACTGTAAAAACATAAATAGGGTGATTTGTTTTTATTAAGAAGAAGAAGAAGAAGAAGGAAGCTGAAAGCTGCATAAGTTTTTTGTTTTTTTTTGTAACCTGTGTTGAACACCATGAGGTCATCAGTTGGATTCCCCTCCACAGCACCTCCGTACACGTAGATGTTTTCGCCACCAGCAGCAGAGCAGTGTCTTAGAGCTCTGAGGGCCACACCCCCAACCGCTAAGCACTCCCAGGTCAGAGTCACTGTCAGGACATGGAAACCTAATGAAGTATGGGCGTCACTATGGGGGGCCCATTCTGCGTGCGACTTCTGTACCTGAGAAGCCCATTTAGGTATATACACACTCTATGACATCATACAAAGCCAAGAGTAGAAAAAAAAAGTGTCTGACTTTTTGGCTCAGTCATTACTTGTGCAGACCCTAACCTCACTATTTGAAACTTTGGTCATGTTTTATATGACCCACACACAACACAAATCAAACTAAACTAGTTCATTGTTTCTTCTAGCTGCTGTACATCCTCACCTATATCAAAGCTGTAGACTCCTGGGAGACACTCAGTGGCTTCAGGACTGGACGCTCCTCCAAACAGATACAGCCTTCCTTTCACAACACTGAGAAGGAAACAAAACATGGTGTTTACAGTAAAAATGCATCAGTGTGTTGCAGCATTGCAAGAGCTACAACTGTAATTATGACTATTTTGCTCAACATTTGTAACCTTGAATATTCAACAGAACTATTTATTATAACATAGCCTAATGTGAGTGTCCTGGCCCAAGACAGATCACATTAGTCTGTCTGTCTTGGGCTTTTATAATGGTGGGAGAAGCTCAGTGAGAAGAAAACATGCACACGGATAGGGGAACATTACAGTCATTGTGCTATCACTGAACTTAAAAAACTGTCTTTTTACAGGAGAGTTCCTTGAGCTTTGAATATAATTCAAGAGAAACACAAATGAATAAATTACGATGGAGGCTTCATCATAAGATGGAGTTTGTTTTTGACAATAAAGCTTGTCTTGGAAAACCAGTTGCTGGTTCCAGTTGCCACCATGACATGTCTATGTGTGCAGATAGAGCACCAAAGGGCTTGGAGGCAGATTTACATAATACATGGAAAGCGATGGAGACCGAAGCTAACAATCAACAACTAACTCAAGTAACCAAACGTGAACCAGGTGAGAGATCCTGTGCAACCATTAATGAGCCTTCTTCAAGTCCAGCCGGAGAAACCTTATCAGGAACTCCACCTCCTCTAGATCTTATTGACCAATCAATAGGGAAGCACAGACAACATATGCACAAGGAGGATAACGAGGGAACAGGCCACAGGTGGGAACACAGCTGACACTAATCTGACTGACAAGACAACGAAAGCAAAATTGAGCATAATACACATGAAACATAAGACTATTAAAATAAACAAGAAGTAGAAAGAATGAGATCGAGACTAAGATACATGGGCTTGACAGAGCGACTGGGGAGAAAACAGACATGGGTACATGACTGGGAAGGCTGAGAAACACAGGGATGAGACTAGGGAAGACTGAGCTCAAGAAACACCAATATAGGGCTAGAACATAACAAATAAAAACTGGGTCGAAGACCCAAAACCATGACACCTTTTTTTCTAACTATAGCACACAGCAGGAGAAAAGGCATCTCACCACTAGAAACTCTTTGGTTTTGGGTGGTGTTCAGAGCAAGTGTGCAGGAGAAGGACACACAAAGTCCACTTGATTGCTTTGAATTCTGAAGATAGTCACCTCATTTATTGTTATCTGTCTCGATTCAATGGAGAATATGCTAAATGTGAAAAGAATTTATGTAACGTTATTAAAAAAAAATGTCTATTTCTTTCTGACACTGACTGATTTCAAAATGTTTTAAACTATCAATAATTAGAGTTCAGAGTCAGTGCTGTATTTTACCACAGAGTGTGCCCTTCTCTGGCCGAGGGAACGTCGCCGCTCTGAGGAATCTCCTCCCAGGTCACATCTTCAGGAGTCACTACAAACAACACCAAAACATCAAATGCAAAGGCCAAAATAACTGATCTGATAATGTCATTTAAAACCAGTTAGTAAGTTAAGAGGTCATAAAAACGTGCTGTGACCTGTGAGGGTGCTTTCAGTTACTGTGGTCATGTTTCTTTGGAACGAGCTGCCTGCTGACGACCCGAGGTCAGTTACATCTGTGCATACATTCAAAAATAGACTTGAAGCCTTTTAGTTCTCACAAATCTACACTCGGTGTCTGTGTGTGGCTGTGCGTGTGTGTATGTTAACTTGTGTTTTACTTCTTTGTAACGTTTTATTTTGCTGTTTCGTTGTAAAGCTAAACCACTTTGTATGTTTTTAATCTTCTGTTTTAAACACATTAGAAATAAATTTGCTTTTGCCAAAAAGTATTTAGAAAAAACCCTGCGAGGCTTTTATTTTGGTATTCATGATATTTTATATAGCGTAAATAAAACTGACCTTGCCACTGTAAATGGACATACTGATAATTTTAATCAGATGCGATAATTATTCCAAACCACTGGAAAAATATAATAACTTTCTTTCTTTTTATTTATTTATTGTAGCTTTTTTTACTCCCAGTTTTCTAAAGCTTATGGTGCTTTTTAGGTTGTTTTCCTGTTTTTAATCATCATGGTACAATTTAAAGAAGAAGATTTTTTTTTGTCGTGGCTTTTTAATTGAACTGGGCTGTGTGTGAACTTAAAATTGAGTTCAGTAAATGGGTTTTAAATTCAGCATTATTAACATCCTAAAACTTTGCTCAATACCACTTGCAGAAGTCCAAACCTCCAAAAATGCATGCGAGAAAAAGCACATCAGGACTACAGCTGCATGTTGTACCTGTTAGCATGTAGAAGTCACTGAAGTAAACAACACTGCCCTCCTGAATCAACCAGAAAAGACTGATTAGCAGAAGCACAGACCACCCAGGCTCCATGCTTCACTCATGTTTCACTGTGACTGAATAAAAAAGAAAAATAAACAGTGGTCTCACCTCTTGACTGATGCTGCAGGCACCTCCGAAAAGAAAGGCAACGTCTCCAGCCACGGCTAAAGCATGGCCGTGTCTGTGGATTTAAAGAAACACAGAAATAGAAGCGGGTCAGACATCATCTTCACTGAGCTTAGTATTATGTGTGCAGCAGTTCTTCACCAGGTTGTTTTTTACCAATATGATGAACTTTAGGCCGCCTTTGAACCTTAGTCTTTAATGTCATCTTACCCATTGTCTCTGTCTCTCTCCTAGTTACCTTTTTGGACCCTTTCCTGGAAACATTTCTGTTTGGAGACTCACCTGCCCGTGGACTGTAGACACTCCCAGCAATGCCGATTAACCTGTAAGGGAAAGACCTCAGCAAACTTGCCTGCCCGCTGTTCATTCCCAGAGTGTCTGAATTTCCCCCTGTTGAGCTGATGCTCCTCTTAGCCCCAAAACCACCTCTGAGATATGTAAGGCAAAGGTCCAGACTCAGAATACTCACAGTCATATTCCTTCTCCTTTGGAACTACAGTTAATGCAACTCATTTCCAGCAGAGCTCGTCTGCACATTGTTGTTATAAAGTCTCTCTCTCTCAGTCCCACTGGCAGTCATCAATAACCATTGCCAACTGTAATAAGCTACAAAAAACTGCCAATAGCTGTTTGAGTCTGCTCACTGAGTCCATTTTGAGCACAATTATTACAAGAATGAATTATGATGAGGTGGATGAAAATGTTGGCACAGCATTAAGTTGGGCATTCCTAAACTTAAGACTTTTACTTATTACAAGCTCATTTTGAAATGTAAAAAATCTTCTATAGCCCACCAAAGTCTTTATTCACATTAGCATAAGAAGACATATTTTCTGCTTCATGTTGTCATTGATTCCTTTTGATCTTCTGATGTTTGGTTTGAGGCAGATTCTTTATCAACAGCTTTACTTTGGCCAATAGTGCTGCATTTTAGCTCTTACACTAATGAGCTATAGTAAAGAGATCAGGAGCCAAAATAAGCCAGAAATCAAGAATAATGTAAAATTTGTGGTAATGTTTCATTTTTAAATCTTTTAAGTTTGTGTTATGTAATATTTCTGTTTTTATGGTGATAAAAATTAAATTACAAATTGAAAAAATGACCTCTTGCGGCCCACGCCATCTAAAATCACTGGACTGGACTTATGGTATATAAACTGACGTAGCCATGAGTGACATCATCCACTGATATCCACTGAAGTACCCTAATGCCTAAATTATACTTTCAACATCCATGAGTTGACATAAATTTTGTCATCAGACGGTGACAAGCCTGTTTTGTGGTTTCCCCCACAGAGAATGTGAATTTCAATGCACCAATTAGGCATGTTCTCGAATTCCAACAGGAATGACTCGGTTGTTGGGTCTCCATCTGTCCATGTCAAGAAACCTCAGGACAACCAAGCTGACCAAGGAACCTGGAACACTTCAACAAGCCAATAAAGTCACTAAACTATTTAAAAGACATGCAGCAATGGAACTGGGGGCTTCCCATAAACTTCTATCCAACCAAACTTACTTTTGCTACCAGAGGAGTTGCAGGTTTAAGGTTTTAACGTGATTAAACTCAGTTTATTTCATTACTTTAATGGTCTACTGACCTGATCGTATCGTGTAAAACAATCTTCACTATAACAATGTCACAATATACTACTCCTACAATATATTATCATATGTTAGCATTTATACACTAATCTTTCAAGAGTGATTGTTACCTGTTTATTTGTGGTATATACTGCATCAGAGCACCACCTTTATATTATTTAGGTTGGCGCACTCACCTAGGACTTGGGGCTTTTCCTTTTATCTCCTTCTCCAACCAGTGACCGCTGGCCAATGCCATCTTCACACCTACGGTGTCTCCGTCTCTGTCTCACACACAGTTTTGCTTTATTGGGGTAACAGCTGTAACAAGCACATAGTTTGTTTTTCAATCATGAAAATATGTAATTTTTCTAACTGAAAGTTACTGAATCTGTAAGAACAAGTAACAGCTGCTAATAAAGGCACAGGTACCAATGTGTTGTTAAAGAGCATCACACCAATTTTTGCTCATAAGCCCTAAAAAGTGAAATAACGCAGCCGAAGTTTTTACTCGTTTTCGAAAACATATTATGAGGATTGTCATTGTTAATACAGTCTGATATTTCATACTCATATTCTCTATACAAAATTCTTCCAGGTGTGCACATAATATATCCTTACTCAAAACAAATTGTGGTTCTTGCAAAATTCAATTCTTAATGGTGACCAAACCTTAAATTTTCATGCAGTTTCCCCTGCAGGTGGTGCCACAGATGCAAGGTAATCTCAAAACGTGCCTTTTTGTAGCTCCAGTTACGAACACCAACAGCAGCAGCGGAATAAAATCCACCTGTGGAGGTGTTTGTATCTGCCAGGAAATCGGCTTCTTCCCTGTTATTTCGTTGTTTTATTGATGCTGGATTAAGCCCACAGATGAGTCATCTCAGCTCCACAGTCTGACAGCTGCTCTTTGAGTCTCAGCTTACAGGTAAGCTACACTTCCCTCTGCAGGTAGACCGTTACCCAGCAACACCTCCAAACACAGAGCCGAGCCAAGCAGGTCAGCATTTAACAGGATGAGAGTGAGAGCAAAGTGCAGAAAAAAGTGAGGAAAACACTCTTTAATATACACGTAACACGAAATCCACTCATGTTCTACACTTTGCTTTAATATTCTTTCTTATAACAGCTTCTGTACAGTAGGTGGCGCTCACTTATTGTATTTGAGTTTACTATCTACGTTTTTCTGTCTGGTTTTCCACTTTTTTCCATAACTGCAGTGTATGAGACACAGTAGTGCAACAAAAACTCATGACTTTATGTTTTTAAAACTCTTTAAAGTTACATTTATGAATGTTGACTATATTTTTCTAAATGAATATAACATGAAATGGATTGAACTTAAAATTAAGTCCATGTGACTTATATTCAATGCATAGTTAAGTAATGCACAGTTAAAATAAACCAGTTGGTGCAACCTGACCATCTTTAGCTGAAGTCTTACTTTTTCTGAGACAGGTTTGTTTACATTAAACATGAAACACAGCAGCAGTGTGCCAACTTTATCTTTGATTTGTTTCCAGGTGCTTCAAATTTCAGCCCCTTAAAAGCTGCACTAACTTCTAACCGAGCACAGTATTAAATTGTAAATGTGTTTTTATAAAGACCTTCAGCTGCAGTATAAATCTAACTGTATCTAACGTGCAGACATGCAATTAGAAGTGAGGAGAGACAGGGGGCGACAAACTCACAAAGAAGTAAAGATGACAGGAGGTGGAGAAGGGCTGAAAGTGAGAAATCCACCGACATTTTTAGCCTTTGTTACCTTTCTGTTATCTATTACTGATAATAAAAATGCAGGCTTGAATGTTTAGTGTTTATTTGCTGTATATGCTCAAATGTGTGTTCAGGCTAAAGGAAAAATTAATGCAATAGCCTGTCATTGGCACTCACGGGGTAATAACTGATCACATTTATTGCTTCACTGCAGAGAAAAGATAAACTACTTTATCCATACTTACTACAGAGTAAGGGCCTGTCAGTCCTGTTGTTTGGTGTGTTAACGTGGCTTATGTTGTTTGAATTATGTACTTCACTAAATTTGGTCCAAAATCTGCTTGTTATTTAAAACAGACTGCCTGAATTTCCACTCAGGCTGAATTTGGGCCATTGAAGGTTTTATAACTTTGATCATTTCAGTATTTTAGGCATTTTCTAACCAAAAAACACAACTCTGGGCTCCATGGAACAGGAAGTTCACAGCAAAACGACCTGCACCACATCACTTATGAGCATGTCAGAGACAGACTCTGTGACGGACCAGCACACCAGATCAGCTGGGAGTCACCAAAGAACAGCAGAACTGGCAGGTCAGCCACTGGTGCCCTGTTTTCTTAACAGGTTCACACTGAACACATGTGGCAGATGTGAGAGAGTCTGGAGTGGGGTCTGTCGCTTTGATTTTCAGCACAGCAGATGAAATGGACTCTCACTGGTCTCTGTTTCTGAACCAACTAATACCCATGAAGTTCAACCAACTCTGATCAGTTAATCATTTAATTCTTGATTGCAAAAGTGTTCTTGCATTGGCTGGCAATGAGGAATTCCACATGGATGTGGTTTCCGTTTAAAGGTCTAAATGAAAGATTAAAGGCTTCTGTAAATACAGCATGTCCTTTAAATTGCCCAAAGCCAAAGATTTGGGCTTCTGGTGACTCGAAAACAGATCAAATGGTACATACATGTGTTTTTGCCAGAGAGACGCTGAGTCACCTGCATTTATCTCCGGAGTGTATAAATATGTGTTCTTTCAAATGTATCCATGGAAATATGATTTGCTTTTAACTGGTGGAAGCTCCAAGATGCCTGGTTTCTCCTCAGTGCACCAGCTGCTGCAGGTAAACACAGGGCCAGAGAGAAAATCTTTGATTTCATTTCTCCAGACACTGCCTCACATCTGTTTTCTTTTTTGGAGCATGATCACAGCTCATCTCTGCCTCTGAGGCTCTTCATGTCCGTGTACATCATTCTTATGATCTTTTTGGCCTCACTGGGTAGATTAAGGCACTAAAAAAGTGTAATCACGGCTATCCTTTATGTGTGGAGGCAGAATAATGCTTCTAAAATAAGATGGTGATCACTTTAAATGTTTCAATCTGCGTCTGCTTCTCTCCTGATTGATGATGCGAGTCGGCCGGTCACGTTTCCCACCGTCACCACTCTTTTTTTGTCATGTTTTATTCATACAGACAGTAACACACACACATACATAACGACCACAGCCACAGACACGTGAGTCTCTCGTTTTTTCACCTCCGTCTGCCACTGTCAAAACCAACCGGGGTCCAGCCTCGTTTTCAAAATAATACACACACGTTCCCCCAATTTCTCAGTACTGGTCTTAAGGCTGATGAAAATCTACTGATTTGAATAAATTATGTATTTAAATCTTTAATTAATTAAATGTTGCGAATAAAAACTGATTCTTTGATTTTTCTTTTTTTTTCTATTCCGCCTCTTCACTTTTAGCAGCACTTTTATTGTGAAAGGATTATATCCGGTCTTGTGTTATTGTTCTGCCTTATATAAGACCTTATTGTCCCAACTTGACTTGAAAACGTGCTTATCCATGGGGGTCCTGGCCAAGCAGACGCTCTCACAGTCCTTTTTCAGTCCCTTTCTTCATGGCTTAAATCAAATAGATGGTCCGGTTTCTGTTCTGGCCCCGTCAGGCTCAGGGAGGCTCTAAGACACAAATATCTCCAATGGACCGAACCGTACTCAACTGATCATCAGTCAAGTTTAGTTTATCAGACAGGAAATAGAGTTCGGCTTTCAAAGTAAAAGAAATTACCGATTAGTTTCTGTTAGTGAAATGTGGAAATAAACATTTGTATTTCTTTGGGTCTTTTTAGCTTAAAAACAATAATTAATTCTCTTGTAGTTCTTTTTTAAATTTTTGAGGATTTTATCCAGGCATGCTAGATGCTCTAAGGCTGTTAATGTTCATTTTCTCTTTGTAGTAGCTAACTCTGTCCTGTGTTTTAGATATTAGCTAGGAAAACACAATTGCTTATTGCTTTTCTGTACTGTACATGAGTATGTCCATTTTAATATTTCAATTGCGGCTTATTTTATTGTGATGTATTATAAATCTAGGTTTGTTTGTTTGTTTTTCAGATACTTTTGTATTATTGCTCTAATAATACACTTCAGTTTAGTTTGTGTATAATTGTTTAGAAATTTATGCCCCTTGCCTTTTTAATTCTAGCAGTCTCTAGGGGTAATTACTTTGTCATAGAAGTTGACTGACTGCAAACCCAGGCCTGGTATTTAACTGTGACTGGCTGTGGATGACTTATGAGTTGATATGCTCCAAGAATAAACGTTACCAAAAGACATAGTTCCTCAGTAACCCTTCTTTGATGCTGAGTCTGCATCCACTCGACTGAAGAGCATTTTTTTTTTCTTCTTTGATATGAGAGTAACAGCATAGTTGTAACTATAGTTAGTAGAGCAGGACGATATGACCAAAAATATTTATCACGATATACATTTGAAAATTTGCGATAACGATATAACTGACGATATAATTGACACTAGACAAAATACTTTACAACTCCACAACTTTATTAGTGCAAAAAAAAAAACATTAATGTATTTTCACTTAAACAAGCAACTGTTTTTTTTATCTGCATTAAAGTTAAATAAAAACGTAACAGTGCGAATGTAAATTCCTTGCTGACACTTTAACCAAAAGACATTTCCAGTGGAAACTGGCCGACATATCCTCAGCATAACCATGTATAATATCCACAAAACTTAAAAAGAGGTTATACACACACAATACTGTAATATTATGTTGAAGCACAGTACATATCACTCCGCGAGGCTCCTGCCTACGGTAGCCATAATGCTCCAACAATCCATCAAGCGGTGCGGCTTCGTAGCTTAGCAAAGTCGTACTGAAACATTTGACAGATTTTCGAGCGCCGTGTACGACATAAAATCGTTTCGAGGTCAGTAAACAAAACCAGAATTCATACATAAGGCACACGGGATTATAAGGGGCACTGTCGATTTTCAGAACAATCAAAGGATTGATTTTAAGTGTGCCGTATTTTCCAAAAAACACGGTAATAACGACGGCCCGCTAGCATGCTCTACCAAAAATAACGATCCGCTTTCGCCCTTCTCATTCTCCGTCACCGCAACCATGCTTTTTCGGCCATGTGCATATGAAAACAAAGGCACTGCGCATGCGCGTTTTACCGATATTCTATTGCAATATTTCATTTTCTTATCATTGCCCAACATTATACCGGTATTACCATGAACGGTATGATATGGCCCAGCCCTAATAGTTAGTACAGTAATCCATTATGTTACTGTATTACTGAAAAGGTAATGGTAGGAAAACTGAGCCATACTGTTGAAATGTAATCTGTTAACTTTCCCTTTGCTTGTGAAGAAAAATATCTGAATCGTTTAGCAGAGGTGGGTCGAGTATCCAAAAATTGTACTCAAGTAAGAGTAGCATTACTTTAAAATATTATTACTCAAGTAACAGTGAAAAGTAGTGTTCAAAAAAGTTACTCAAGTAAGAGTAAAAAAGTACTTGGAGAAAAGACTACTCAGTGAGTAACTGTTTGAAATGTCCGATTTATTTTTTAAATAAATGCTATCAGACAAACAAAAATAAATAAATATACAAATTTTTGTATTTTCAAAAGGAATATATGTAAAAACATCAACAAAATAAGGCACAACAATTCTAATTTCCAGATTTCAGTTTTTCACAACATAAGGCTTTTTTCACCAATGCCTACAGTAAATAATATAAACAGTGCAAACAATTTCCAGTGACAAGATATGCTGTAAACTTTACATTCACTTTTGCTCCAAATGGCACAGCAGCCTCAGAGAAACCATTAGAACGAGGCATCTTCAACATATGTCCATACAAGGCAGCTCAGTTTACCATAAATTGTGTGGGTGTGCATCTATTACTGCATATTTAGCAAAAACGGGCCATTTCTTCACTCAGTGAAGTGATGGTTAAGCTTCAGCAGCAGTTTGCTCTCAAGGTTCTTTCTGTGAAGCTGTAACTGTTTAGCAGTGAACAGGAGTCCTGCATGACTAAGAAGTCCTTCACAAGCTCCAGATGCAGGAAGAGCTGTACTGATTTTGATCGAAAGCTTCTTGATGTGAGGAAAGCCATGCAATAGATCCACACCTCCAGTGAATGGGCATGAAAGGTACCTCTCCAGCTCCCCTACTTCTGGCTTTCCTGACCCCATGGACCCATCATCTTAGCCAGTTAGGCTGCTGTTTGTGCTGGACTCATCCATCTCTGTGTCTAGGTGATGTCTGATGAAGTTGAGACCTGTGGAAAGATGTATGGTTTTCAAAAGAATTAGGTCTGGTCATTATAGTAATGTATACACTGCCAAGCTGCAGCTGTTTGGCAAGAACATTTGATCACACTGGAGATGTTTTTTACTAACTCCTGTTGAAAAACAAAATCTTGTCATTCATATCCCACACAAAGAGTTTGCAATGAATTCCAGATTAAGTTTAAAATAAGAACCAATAGATCCTCCTTGCACTGTTTGGCTGTTACTCTGGGGAAAGACAGTGATGGAAGCCGTGACCATTGCTGGACTGGCCATCGGCCCACCGGGTAATTTTTCGTTTTTATGGGCCGATGATTTTTTTTTTTGTAAGAGTATAAACAATGAGAGGTGGTGGATTGGCCAGATGCTGGTCATGTGTAAAAAATAACTCAATTGTTTGGTGGTGGCTATGGCGGAGCTTCCACAGAAGCCAGCAGGTAGATGAGGGAAAGGTGAGGCCGGAGGAGGAGAGACCCGAGGCGGCTGCAGGTGAAATGAACTTCAGGTAAGAAGTTATGACCTGCAGTCTATCTGGGTCAGATATAAACCAAGTTCAGGTGTAGTTTATTTTCGTTGTGCTGACTTTTTACAGTCAGTTACAATAACTCTTACTAGCTAGCATGACAGAGTTTCTATACAGCTGGTGGGTGCTATGATGTTACTGATAGTGAACTTTATTTTATTCATAAGGTTAGTAGAGTTTCCAACCATCCTGTACAAACAGAATCGTCCCGCATTCAGAAAAAATATTACGCGTTTCGTATTGAGCTGAAAACAAACAGAGTTTGTCCTGTACTTCAGCTACAATGGAAAAAGACACAAAGCTGGAGGTATTCTGTCTTTACGCTGCCAGCTGCCTCTTCTCCTCTCATTCTCTCCCCCTCCCTCTCCTGTTGCTACTTCAATCATGAAACTGATCAATGATCAGCTGATCGGCTTTTCTCTCTTGTTTATCACCCACTTTGTGCCAGAAAGATGTTGCGCTTGATCAGCTGTTGTTAGCATTTATTTAATATTAATTTCGAGTATCAGCTGATGTTTGCTGGAGCCAGGGCTGTAAAAGCTGCTGGTCATGATGTCGGTTTGGTTATCTGGTGAGAGGGAAACATGAAGATGAAACCAGGAGATGTTCTTACTGAATCATCAGAGCTGAACAGGTGATGGAGAAACAGGTTTACCTTTTAGGTGACATGAATGAGTTGAAGGGAAGCTATGAACTGTTTCTGAGAGACAAATAACACCAGGATCCTTTTTTAGTATCTAACAGCTGGTAACTGTACAGGGGCGGGTCTAGCAAAGTTTTCCCAGGGGGGCCAGGTAGGGCATTATCAGGGAAAGGGGGGCACAAAGAAATACTTTTCTTTCTTATTCTCATTTAAAAAGTTTTTATCTGACGTAAAATGTATAGAAATCATACATATACCAACAAGACAGTGTACATCACTGTCACAACAGCATCTGTTTTCATTCAAAGGCTTTATGGCTTTTCCTATAGCCTAATACCTGGTGGGCCGGTCTCTAGTCAAAATGCCCGGACCGATTTTTTGTCCCAGTCCAGCCCTGGCCATGACTGGAGCTGCGATGTAGCCTCTAATCTCTCCATGGCCCTCCCGAGAAGATAAACACCTCAGTCTGCGTGGCTGCAAAATTATGAAAAACACCCCTTCCAACCACAGGGTAGGGAGTTGGATGAAGCTAGCCTCCAAAAGCTGGGCATACACTGTGCAATTTTTTTGGCCCATTTTGAGCCGATTTTTCAGTCGCGCAACCGTTTTTTGGGGATCGGCCCGAGTTTCGCCTTAATCGTGTGTCATGCATCATGTAGTATACATGGGGTAACGAAAAGCGATTAACACCTCACGACCAGCTCCAAATCATCAATCGTATGGTCGCAAGAAAATCAAACCTGTTTGAAATCCTGTCGCCCCTCAACGCAGCCTCTCACACTGCGCACGCACAAGCAGAAATGAAAGTGAAAAGGCGGAGCAGCATGGCAGTGGACATGAGATGGAGGCACAACTTGTAGAACTGTGGCAAGCTTATCCGAGTACGGAAGCGTAGAGCTGCCACCCAGGCAAAAGAAAAATAGAGCTATATCACGTTATAACGTGAAAAGTTTATTGTTCTAACAATATATTTTTCATGTTAGCGCAATATACCTTTCATGTTTGAACAATATCACGTTATTGATATTGTTCAAACATATATTGTTCAAACGTACAATATTATATTGTACGTTCGTACAATATAATATTTATATTGTACGAACGTGATAATTATGTATATTGTAATAATGTTGTTAGAACAATATACTTTTCACGTTATAACGTGATATAGCTCTATTTTTCTTTTGCCTGGGTGGCAGCTCTACGCATCCGTACTACGCTTCCGTATTCCATGAAAAGAGTTGGATGGACATTGCTGCTCAATTGCAGCTGCCTGGTCAATGTGTTTCATTAGTAATTTAGCAAAGTTGATGGTGGTGGTGTGTGTCTGTGTGAGTGAAAGACAGAGAGGGAGAGCGAGAGACAGATTTTGTATGATAAGCTTCATGTTATGGACGCACAGTTTGAGCACTCAAGTCGCATCAGAGCATCAGGCCGTATAGTGCGAGACCCTGCATCGTGACCTTTGAACTTCTAACCCCTGAGATTCAATTGTACAGTTTGAGCAGGAGCTGAATAACGCGACTGAAAAAAAAATCGCATGCCATGTTTTCATGTGTTTCTTTCCGTGTGTCCGCTACTTTGAAACGCTTGGCCCGCTCTGCCTTCCACAGTTTCAAACTGGTCATGTGACTGCATGGCCACATCTGATTGGTAAAAGAGTTACTGGAAACTCCACTGGCGGATGTTATCTAATGTGTTAAACGAATTCTTTTTTAAAAAGTAACGAGTTGAATTTTGCAAATGTAGTGGAGTAAAAGTATTGTTTCTCCTTCACAAATTTACTCAAGTAAAAGTAAAAAGTATTGTGCAAAAAAGGTACTTTAAAAGTAACTTTTTTTCAAAAACTTACTCAAGTAAATGTAACTCAGTAAATGTAACTCGTTACTACCCACCTCTGCCGTTTAGGCTCCAAAATGCGAACTTTATGACATTACAGTGAGGGCTCAATCTTTTATATACAGTCTATGGAATGACGTGACTATGTTCGGCTTTTATTGTGAAAAGAGCACCAGCCGGAAGTCCTCTGGGTGTTGAGTGTCAGTGACGTCGTCTCCGAGCTGCTGCGGACGTTTCGGTGCTGAAGAGAACGGAGGATCCAGGGAAAGAGGTGCTGTGGATATTACCGGTCACCGTTTCTGTAATCGTTATCCTCCGTTAGCTCGGTTTTAGCTTCTGCGTGGGGACTCATTAAGTAGACACCCTGGAAGCGCCCGGAGAACCGCGGATATCCACGCGGCACGGATGCTTCGTGACCCGCGGCAGGTGCGAAGAGACGTCGGGAGAACCGGCGGCAGCCACCGGCCGAGTGCTGTTGGTCAAGAAGATCATCATGAAGGACGGAGCTGGGGTGGGTGCACGACCCGCCATTTTTACTCGTATTTTATTGCTCATTTATAAACGCACAGCTCTGTTTGTCCAGCAGGTGTTTTTAGATATTGATAATCAATGACAATAAATGACGTGTGTATTCAGTCCAGTTCAATCACCCACGCAACCATAATAATACTCAATTCTCAGCAAATAAATAAACAATTAAAGGGCTGTATGTTTATGACATAACAGGGAATTAAACACATGACGTAAGGCTGGTTTATCAAATCAGTGCAGCTTTAAAAAGAAGATTGTTTTTAGTGTTTTTCACAGCAAAATGCCAACAAAACGTGGAAATTTCTGCTTAAATCATTTATACTTTACTGTGTTTACTGTTCAAATGATTAAAAACCTAAAACGTAACAAATCTAAAAGGGGAAAAGGCAAAAATGGGATGTTTGAGTAGTGACAGTGTTGTTATTTTAAAAATAATAATAGCAATAATAATATTAATAATAATAATCAGCCGTGACAGAGCAGGTCTGGTCCAAAATGGCTGGAGGTGAGTGCACAGTAACGGGGAGAGGACAGGGCAGGTTTAATGTGGCACACAGACGGCTGCAGCTTAGTGCATGCTGCTGTGGTCAGGACGGATCCATCAGCTGTTACATAACAGCTCCATGCGTGAAATTCACCCGGGGAGGGCGCACACTGCAGACTCATCGCTCCGCAGCCTCAGCGTCCATTTTAACATCCCTCATGAAGACGAGTCAGACATTTACAGAAGCTGAAGACCCCCACCATAGCCACCAGTGATTGTGATGCAAGTGTGAACAATTTTCTGAGATTTGCTGCTTTTCTTCCTCGGTGAAATGAATATCTTCAGATTTAGTAGGGAAAGAAGATATCTGGGAGAAATCTGATGAGAAGATTTAAGACAATAATAAACCAGGAATAAAACAGCAGTAGTATTGTTTGGTGCATAAATACATCACCTGTGATGGACAGCACATTCACTGTTTTCTGATATTTTCCTGGCCAGGTGATTAAAGTTTAATCAATGGGAATAATTGTTTGAAGTATGGTGATCAAGGTGTGCCAAAATTAAGAGTACTGAGAGGCCAGAAGGACCTCTGCCTTAAAGGGAAAAAGCATCTGCCTTCACAGATATTTCAGACTACAATTTGTTTGTTACTATTTATCTCAAGCAAACAAAGCGATCCTCATAAATATGTTTCTTAGTGGTTTATCACCAAAGTGTCTCTGAACACAAACAATAATAGACAATAATAAATGAATTTAATTTAAACTGGTACCATTAACTGGAAATAATCTTTTTGGATTTAAGCTTTTCGCTTGAATGCGTCACCTATAATTGACAGTATAATTTTCCACTATTTTTTCATATTTAACAAGCTGAATGATTAAATTGCTTCTCAGTGGAAATCACTGAAACGACTAAATGTATGTGGTGCACAAGATTAGCTAAGATTGCTTCATTAAGGGGTTGTTTCAAATGACGGTTTTGTCATGAGAGAAAATTTGTTGTTAGTTTATTGGGGTTTTTTGTTGTTTATTCCAGAGTGAGACAAAGAAGTCTTTGTTATAATTAATAACTGTCGTAATCCTAACCTTGTTAATAATCGGTATCTTTGAATAATCACTATCAAGTTCATTAAGTTGAATCCAAGATATGTGGTACAAAATACGAATATTTTTTTCCTATAAGCTGACAGCAGTCAACATAGCCAATTTTTAGCCAATAAAGCTGCACATCCCTGCTGCCTTACTCAAAAAAAAAAAAAAAATTAAATTGCTGAGTCCAAAGGTGAAACCACTGACATCAACGGGAGCAGTTGTGGGAGACCTAACTCAAAGAAATTCCCAAGTTTTGGAGAGATGGAGCAAACAGAGTCAGTCCTCTATGATTTTCTTCTCACAAAAATGACCCCGAGACCTTCTAGAAACAAGTCTTGCAAATCGGCTGCCATCTTCAATTGCCTCAGGGCACCTATTTATTTAGTTATTTTAAGTCATTGTCTAAGTCAGTGGTTCCCAAACTTTTTTTGAAAAAATGATCGCGGGTACACCTACACGGGTATTTTTGAAAACGCAGCTGTTTCTATGCGTTTGGGCCTTTCGTCCACACGTAAACGGCGTTTTCGAATCACCGAAAATTGAGATTGTTTAAAACTCAGTTTTTGCGTTTACGTCTGTATTACATGACGAGGAATACAGAGTTCGTCAAAGGTATGTGCCTTTTTTCACGTCATGCTGTGCGCCACGTTATTGTTTACATGAGATGAATGGCAGATAGAGACAACATACAACAATCTGACTATCTTCAGGTTTTACACACTTACATATACACACAGATTTACTGGTCCTCCATTTAGAAAGGCAGAGGCGTCACGGTGTGATTATTTTACATGTAGTTGTTTTTTCCTGTGTAATAATATTCAACATTGCTATCAATACATTTTTCAAAAAATGTCTCTCTGTGCAAAATGGGTTTAAAAACATAAACAGCTGTTGGATAATGTTTGTCTGTGATTTGAACCGGGGAACAAATCGTGGCAGGATCAGCCTGATATTATTTGTATCTCACTGTAACTTTACTGTATAAAGAGCTAACATCTCCAAAATGTCAGGAGTAGTTAGTCATTACAAGTGTTTGTGAACTAAAAATCAAGAATGTGGGATACTGTTTGTCTGTGATTTGGAGAGCCCAGCGCTGCTCCCGATGTGTTTTGTTTTGTTTTTTTTTTCCTTTCATACCGCACTCCCCCCCCACAATATTGGCTGTGCATCCCCCCACACTTTCGGAGCCTCTGGTCTACGTGAACTCAAATTTGATTGGTTAGGACACTTGTCTACTTATTTACTTACATATTTTGCGGAATTTGCCCCAAGTTAAGATTAAGTTATATTAAGTTATATTTCTGCCACTATTTTTGCTGTAGCAAATTTTCATAGTGGTTTCAGTTTTGGATTATTTGAAGTGTCATGTTTGTCACTTAAAATGTCTGCAAAATACCCAGCCTAATATTGAACTGATTTTATGCTAGTGCAAGCATTAGGTAACACATTCCTGGGGAACATACAAAATGCATCTATCATTTGCTACAATTACAATTAAATGGAAAACTAAATTGGTAAGAGGCTTAAATTGAACTTGCAAGAAAAACAAGTGAGGAGGTGAAGTGACATTAAACATGTGGTAACTATAGTGTAAAGCATATGTAGCTTTATGATCTGTTTCTCTCTGAAAGTGACCAAAATCTACCAAAAGAACATCTTGTTCTATTAAAAACTTAAAACTAGCCACTAAGACCATGAGGTCATCAGCAAAGTAACTGTTAGAGCACTTTGCTAACTAGTCGTTAGAGCAAACAATACAGCAGACAATATGACAAAGGACAAAAAGAAACTGAAGCTTACATATTCACAGGACACACTGGGGCTAATCAAGGGAAGGGGAAACACCTGGAAGACAGCTGAAACGAATCAATGATAACAGAGGAAGTAAAACTAAATACAAAAGATAAAGACTACCAAAATAAAAGAGGAACACCTAACACAGTGACAGAGCTTAACAATAAGATATGGGGGAAACAGGAGAGGCGGGAATTAAATTTTATATTTAACTTAAATCACAGCAGGAACTAGATAAACAAAGGTAGCAAGACTAAAAGAGACCAATAGCTTTTTTAGTAATGGGTTGTTTGTTAATGTGGTCAGCAAATGCAGTTTAAAAGCGTCACTTAATATTTAATTGTAGCGAAAGGTGAAAGCATGGTTGTACGGTACATAGTTAATGCATGTCTAGTAGAAACTGCCTGTAAATGCCTTTAGGACAACAGCACTAGTGGCAGCTTTGCAGCTCTGCAGCTCATCTGGGTACATGCATTACAACCTCTCTAGTAAATCTGTAAAAACACAGTCCCACTGTGTAACGCTCAGGTAGGTGGTTAAGTGCGTTGTGTAATAATATAGCATTATGGAGTAAATGTGCTTTGGCTTCAGCAGAGATCTTTCTGCAAAGCCTCAAACTAAACCTTTTATCATGTATTTAGGGTATTCTAGTATGATTTTAACACCGTAATATAAATGAAATACAACAACATTTAAATAAACATAACACATGGGGGATATTAGTTTTATAGTTTTGTAATATTTCCAATATTTTGTGCACAAACACTAAAAAGACAAATAACCATGATGTACATGTTAGTGTGGTAATTAGAAGTATTTATTTCCCACAACACCTGCCACACAAATTGGCTAATTCCTGCAAAAAACAAACAAACAAAAGTTATTACCCATAATTTTAAAGTATGCAAATATAATTTCTTAATCGTGTCATTTTATGGAGTCACTAAAGAAGAATGTTGTATTTGGTTGTACAGGAATCTTTTCCACATCACTCCTGCTCTTGTGAAAATTATTTGTACAGAAGGACAGCCAAGAGTAACACATAATCTATGTGGTTCTAATGTGTGCTAGTGAAACTGCTTTTAGTCAAACTAAATATAGAAAATGGTCCAATTTGCCACCTAAATCCTGTGTATCTGTGTCAGCCGGCTGGTAATCACTTCATGTGCTGTGCTCCAGTTTTAATACTCGCTGTGTTTTAATCATCTTTAAAACGTGTTAGAAAATGGGTTCAGTTGAGACTGCAGTTTTACCTGTCTGCCATAAAAAGTGTCTTATTTAACCCTATGTGTTTATCCCTTCCAAAAAACCATTACCTCGGTTTATGCTTCTAAAACACTGAAATCCAGTTAAAAACAAATGTAAATCTTGCCTCACACCAAGTCTGGTTCATAGTCACGCTGGTCCAAGCTTTAACGACAACAATGATGATTTGCTTTTCATGCTTCTGGCCATGCAGCCTTGGCGAAGCGAGAAGAAAATGGCCGCGGCTGGTACTGTGTTTGAGGAAGGATTGTAACGCTGTTATTTGTTTGCAGGAACGCAAAATCTTTGGTTCGTATGAGTGCGACGAAGATTCGTTTGTGTTCCAGTGGTTCACCTTTATCTGGTGGCATTTGTTGTAATGGTGGCCTCAACCTGTGGTGATGGCTCACATAATTCGCTAAATAAGAGGGGTACCAGGTAGGTGGAGAAAAGATGACAATCGTAGGCTGCTGTCTCTCACCGGCATGTTGCAACCTTATTAAGTAGACACGGATTTATTAGTAAAACCTAATTTTGGAAGACACGAGAATCATTTTTTTATCATGTGACGTTTTAGCTCTGGAACGCAAGAAGAAACAAAAGATTTTCCATGAATTTTTGCAAATATTTTGCACATAAATTCTGACTTGGTGTGTCAATAATTTCAGTATTCACTGGCAAATCCTAGATGTCAGACCCTAGGGGACAATGTTGGAAACAGTCCCCGCTCTCAACAACATTACCATGTGATGATGATAATGTCATGTTGAGACAAAAAATGGCAGGTAACCAGCGTCTGTCTGTGAAAGTTGACTTTTTGTACCAAAAAACACAAAATAAGGGCCTGGAACGAAGGGAAACCATTAAAACTCAATGGATGATTGTTTAAAGTCCTGCTGAAATACCACCTTAAAATCCATTCATGATCATATGACACATGTCTGTGTTGTTTCTCTTTCGTTTCAGCTCCAGCAGGGCATTGGCAGGCCCAGCGTGTATCATGCCGTGGTGGTGATCTTCCTGGAGTTTTTCTCCTGGGGTTTACTCACCACACCCATGCTCACTGTGAGTAACACCGATTGGTTTTTACATTAACATCTATATAGCTACCCCGGTTCATTCAAAGCCTCCGTGTGAATAAGACCGAACAAGAAATGAAAATTAGTCATGCTGTGTAGGCAGCATTATTGCAGAGATGATGTCAGTGTCCTTTTCACTGTTAGTCCGTTTTTCCAGGTCTGCTTTGCATTTTACAATGGATTTAGCACTTACTGAATTAAGACTGAGCTATATTGTTTATAGTTAGAAGAAGATGTTGAAAAATCTATATTATTGGATTGTCCTTCTCAAATCTGACTGGCACTATATGGCTATTTTACATCAATATGGGACAAAACCCCTATTACAACCAAAATGAACCCTTTGGTAGTAATCCAGTCTTTATTCTGTTCTCTGGAAGAGGGTTTGGTTTTGTGAATGTAGGTTTGTCAAAATGTAAAGCATTAGAAAAAGTAGTGATTTTGTATTAACAAATCTCATCTACATGCATTTGAAAGCATTAAAATAATACAAATCTAAATATGGTAAAAGAATATCAGAGTAATTTTATGTGTTTTGATTATGTGTGTTTCCCAGTCCTAGACCATAAATATTTTCAGTGGAGATCTCCACTGAGTCTTTCTTTAAGTTTGGGACTAGACTTAAACCTTAATCTGGGAAATTTGGCTGTGATTGTTTGTAAGATCAGCAGGTGTATCTTAGTCCTTTGTGTTCCAAAGTACATAAATAGCATATATGTTGCAGATCAAGATGAGTTAAATTTTAAACTTTGGAAATTAAATATGTATTTATTTTTTTTTAGTATTTATTTATTTATTGTCATTGTCAAGAACAATGAAATTGCGTTTGGGGTGTGGAGCAGGGAAATTATTTTACTGCTATTGTTAAATAATCATCATTATTACCATTGCATTAATAATATAATCTGGAGTTTATATTGCATTCAGGGGTTGAACAGTGTGTGTCTTTCAGAAAGGCTAAAAGTCACAGGCTGACAGGAAACAGGCTTGCAGAGAGTTTGCAGAAGCAGGAAGTTATTTTGAGCAGCAGGCTACAACCCAAAAAAAAGAAGAAAATAATAAATACCCCTTAAAACCCAAGTGTACATATTTAACCCAGTGTGACTCCAATGCAATAAGACAATCCTTAGCAATAATGTTCGTAGAAATTCAGACAAAGACCTGAGAAACATGACAAAATACAACAATGCAACCCATTCAATATTATTGTACTGTGAGATATGATATCAGATATGATAGTTATCTATTTAAGAAAGAGGGGGGGGGGGCAGGAGGGGGAAGAGAATAAAGATATGATGCACCAATGCAGACCAGTTCATTGCTATTAAGAAGTTGGATATGGTTATTGTCCGTGAGAGGGGGGCAGAGAGTTCAGGAGCCTCACAGCCTGTGGATACAGGCTGTTGGCCAGTCTGGATGTTCTGGCCTGTATAGACCTGTACCTTCTCCCTGAGGGCAGCAGATGGAAAAGGTGGCGCGCAGGGTGATGTTGGTCCCGCAGGATACTGTGCACCCTCCTCAGACAGCGAGTGGGGAAGATATTACTGATCTCTGGCAGACTTGTTCCAATAATTCTGCCAGCTTCTTTCACCACCCGCTGGAGTGCTTGCTGATCGGCCTTGGTGCAGCTGGGGAACCACACTAGAAATCCATACGTCAGAACGCTGCTGATGGCACAGTTGTAGAAGTTCAACATCAGAGATCTGGGAATGTGTGCGCTCCGCAGTCTCCTCAGGTAGTAGAGGCGCTGTTGGGCCTTCCGTACAACTGAGGTGATATGGTTGCCCCAGGACAGGTCCTCGGTCACAGTTACCCCCAAGAATTTAAAACTGCTCACCCTCTCCACCGCCTCACTGCCAATGAAGAGAGGCAGATGGTTGTTATGACCCCTCTTCTGGAAATCTACAATGATCTCCTTGGTCTTTTTGGTGTTTAAGACCAAGTTATTGTCGTGGCACCATGACTCTAGTTGTTGCACCTCTCCTATAGTTTGTCTCATCATTGTTGGATATAAGTCCGAGCACTGTAGTGTCATCTGCAAACTTAACAATGAGATTGGACGCGCAGGAGGAAATACAGTCATGGGTGAAGAGAGTGTATAGCAGAGGGCTCAGAACACACCCCTGAGGGGCACCGGTGTTGACCACAAGGGTGGAAGAGGTGTTCTTACCCACTCTGACACTCTGTCTACGGTTAGTGAGGAAGTCCACAATCCAGTTGCACAGAGAGGAGTTAAGTCCCAGTTGGTGGAGTTTGGGACGGAGTTTGTATGGCCGGATGGTATTAAAAGCCGAGCTGTAGTCTACAAAGAGGAGCCGTGCATAGGTGTTCCTGTGTTCCAAGTGCTTCAGTAATGTGTGCAGCACTGTGGCGATCGCATCCTCGGTTGACCGGTTCTCCCTGTATGCAAACTGGTGCGAGTCCAGGGATGTCAGAGTGTGAATGAAGTATAGATCATAAGATGTAATTTGAGGGGTTAAAAAAAACCTTTGCATTAACCAATGAGAAATTACTGTTATTTTTATACACAGCCTTATTTCCAGTGGCTTGATTGTTTTATTTTTAATAGTTTTTAATGAAAAATTGTGAAAGTTGTCCAAGACTTTCCAGCTCTAACTGCATACATTCTGTACCTTGCTTCATACTGTTTCATCCGTGATGGTGTTGTATCTTTTTTCTTAGGTTTTGCATGAAACATTTCCCCAGCACACATTCCTGATGAATGGACTCATTCAGGGCGTGAAGGTAAGAAACTCAACTTTTCCATTTTGTGACTCATTCTTTTGATGCTATACAGATTAAACGGGTGTAACAGTGATTTAGGAAAATAGCTACAATGAAATGGGTCATTTTTGAACGATATCTAGACTTTAGGCGTGATAAGTAATAATGACAGAAAACCGTCATGAATAAAAGATGAATCAAGCATGGCATGACCACACAGATATATTTCACTGTTGCTGAAACTTTTTTAAACAGTTTTTATCATTGACTCCGCCTTTCTAGGGTCTGCTGTCATTCATGTCTGCGCCTCTGATTGGTGCATTGTCAGATGTATGGGGCAGGCGGTCCTTCCTTTTGGTCACCGTCTTCTTCACCTGTGCTCCAATCCCTCTGATGAGGCTCAGCCCCTGGTAGGACTCTGATATTCTCTGTTGCAACAATATTATGACTAAAAAAGGTTACATCGGAAAGTATGGCTAGCATTTACCTTCTGAGCTAACACAAATTAATAGTTGAAATAGCAAGATTTCAAGCAATTGAAATGTGAGTTAGAATCTTAAGTAACATTGTTGATTAAACTGAGACACAAAGAGTTCAAACTAGTTGATATTGAGTTTAAAATGTGTACAGCATTATGCAGTTGAACATAAACAGTGTTGCTGGGCAGTTACATCAGATGTAAAAGGTTAGGAACTGCTGCTCTAATGGATCCGACCTGAGTGAAATAGTCAATCTTTTAATGAAATATTTCAGTGTGCCTGTCAAAAATCAATTCACTGCTGGATTTCAGTCAATTAGAGAGTCAGAGAAGTTTAAATTCTCGTATCAGTCTTCTTGAAACTGAATCTATTTTTCACTTCCTCCAGGTGGTACTTCGCCATGATCTCCATGTCTGGAGCTTTCTCCGTGACTTTCTCAGTCATCTTCGCCTACGTTGCCGATGTTACGGATGAGAGAGAGAGGAGTACAGCCTATGGTCTGGTAAGGAGTCCTAATGTACACCCCTAAAATCAAACAGTGCATCAGGCAGACAGACTGTTGATGGTATTGAATTCCTGAAACTGAATCTTACACGAAAAGAAACTGACAGATCAGCTTAATCTGTGTGCAGACATGACTCAGGACAGAAAAATACCTGAGCTGTGCTCTGTTGAAATTCATCCCTTCAGGTGTCGGCCACCTTTGCAGCCAGCCTGGTGACGAGCCCGGCCATCGGAGCGTACCTTTCTGCCTGGTACGGGGACAATCTGGTGGTTCTGGTGGCCACGCTGATCGCTCTGGCTGACATCTGCTTCATCCTGCTGGCCGTGCCCGAGTCTTTGCCTGACAAGATGAGGCTCAGCAGCTGGGGGACGCCCATTTCCTGGGAGCAGGCCGACCCATTTGCTGTCAGTAACTAATCGTTTACAGAACCATATTTGATTAGCTGGTTAAATAATGAGCTCAAATCAGATTACTCTGGTTAGGGGTGGGCGATAAAAACTATATACGATAGAAATGATATAAATTTGGCCAACGATCGAGATTTTGACTATACCGCTCTACCGTGATAGCGCATGTTGATGATGTCATCAAGCTGCGCCTGTTTTGGTCGAAAGCATCGCAGCGGCTACAACCATTGTCCTCTGCAAATTATGGCGAGCGACAGTCATAGCAAAGAGATGAAGCACTTTTGAAATATGGGGAAAGCCAAAAACTGCGCTTCCTCCACTTCTGTAACATTGATTCATTAATGTTGAATTCTCTCGCAGCTGTTCTATTCCCATGTTGTTGCAGTATATTAATGACAAACCTCGTATTGTGGATGAATAATCTCAGTTATTCTCCTGACTGAAGTTTGGCCCGTGTATAGCATCCCCTGCTATGCGATTGCATTTGTCCCTGACCACCAGAATCCCTCACGTTAACTTTTATGGAGTGGAAAAAAAAGTTGGCGTTCATCCTCCAGCTTCACTGTGCTAATGTTATGCTAACATAGCTGTGTCGCTAGCAATCACGTAGCACAACATTATATACCAGGTAGTCCAACTTCAGTAACCCTGCAAACGCCACTCCTGTTTAGTTTTCTGTCTTCACTTATGTTGGAAGTGGTAGCAGAGCTGTACGTTTTAATTCGTTTCAAAAATCTCTCAGTCAGAACATGGTCTGTTATGTTTAAGTGGTACTAGCGAGCTAACTTCCTGTTAACTTAACCTGCTAACTCCATTAAATTTAATAAATCTGTTTTCATGGATGCCTGGATGTTAAACTCAATTGTTACACCTGGAAAAGCAGCAACGTTGATGATTTTATTAAAGATGAAAGAATTTAGACCGTTTTTAACTCTGTTCGTTTGACTTTGGGATCTGAACAGGACGGAGTTTTTGACCCAGATTACTCCGAAGCTCTTCACTATGGCAGCCGTAATGCTCTGACAATCCATCAAGCAGTGCAGCTTACCAAAGTTGTACTAAAACATTTTTTAACAGATTTCTGCACGCCCAAATCGGTTCGAGGTCAGTAACCACAACCAGAATTCATACATAAGGCACACTCTCGATTTTTGAGAAAATTAAAGGATTTTAAGTGTGCCTTATAGTGTGGAAAATACGTTATACAGAAGAAAAGAATATATCGCGATATATATCGTTACTGCACGTGCTTCAAATTATACCGTGATATGGATTTTAGGCCATATCGCCCAGCCCTAAGTCATAGTGTATTTTGTAGTTGCATGAAGCCTTTCCTCAGTGATTTGACTCTCTTCTCTGTTTTCGGACACAGTATGTAAATGTTCCTCAACGCAGTAACTTTATTTTAATAATTTAATGATGCTATAACATTATATAATGCATGACAGCTCATTTCTGTTAGGGGGGGGGGGAATAAAGAGAAATGAGATGCAAGTCATTTGCACGTCAGAACCTGTAACATTGACCCTTTGAATCCCAGACACTAACTGAAGACTAACTGATCATCTGACAGCCTCGGTGTTGTATTTCCTGTCTCTCTCTCCCTCTCTCTTTCTTTATCTCTCTCCTTCAGTCTCTGAGGAAGGTGGGCCAGGACTCCACAGTCTTACTGATCTGTATCACCGTGTTCCTGTCTTACCTACCTGAGGCCGGACAGTACTCCAGTTTTTTCCTTTACCTGAGACAGGTGAGCCACCTGACGCACTCATTTTCCAAGAATATTAGCGTCAATGCGGGTATTGATGTTGTTAAGAATACTATTACCACGAATCTACCAACAGTCACACAGCAGACAGGGTCATTAGCTGTAGCGTGAAACACTTAAGCCACGGATCACATTGCTGCATCGACGGTCAGCCATTCTTTTGTGTCTGTCTTTACATTAAATCTTCCTCATTCTGAAATATGTGTGTAAAAATGTTCTTACCTGCACAAAAAATAAGTATATGTGCAAAGTAACTGACAGATTCATAAACCTTTCACAGGCCATTTTTGTTTATTCTACCGTGCATATATTAGTGAATTATTTGAAATCAGTGAACTCGTGGAAACCCGATGTGCAATCTGCACACTTACATGTCTCTTCACATTGAGACATGTTTACCTTGAGGTGAAATTGAGAAAGAGGTGGCGATATAAGACAGAAGACCACACGCTGAGCTAAAAAACCAGGAGAAAATCTGACTGAATAAACTGGAACAATAGTGTCCGAGGAGGATGCCAGAATAGGCGCAACTGATCTGTTAGAAATTCACTGAAATCTGACTATAAGTGATGACATCCAGCAAGGATGGAAGTTTTTAATGAATGAAGAAGATAGGATTGGATAACGCCTGTAAGAATAGGTTTTCTTTATGTATATTTTATGTCTTATTTTATGCATTTAATTCTAATTCTGAGACTTTATGGCTTATGGTGTTTTGGAAAATTGTAAATGACCAAACTGCAAAAATAATCATAATCATTATAAGCAGTAGTTAGTTGAATGTTGTGTGAATTAATTTTCTAAGTCAGCTAGACCTTCATGTTCTGAGGGAGTCATAAATGAATTCATAGAGTACAAACAAATTTAGGTAAGACAAAATTAACGAATCATAGATTTGTGGGCCTAGATCAGGGCCTTTGCAATTTCCTCTGTACATAAATATTTACTTTTCAACTGAACATTGCAATGTTAGTTTTTATGCAGATGATATCATCTTATTTATTAAGTGGAGCTCTTGGCAGGGCATGAAGCTGCAACTCTTTTGATGTGTGAATACCTGCTTACTTTGATCTTAACTATATGTTCAGAATTAATTCACTACCCACTTGACCCATGTTGAGCTGCAATTCTCTTGTTTTATCAATTAAAAATGTGGAACAAAATTATGTTGTCTTATATAGTATCAATAAAAATTATTTCTTGTCTCTTTCCAGGTCATAAACTTCTCCTCAACGACCCTCGCTGTTTTTATAGGAGTTGTGGGCATTCTGTCCATTGTAGCTCAGGTAACCAACACGTTAGAGGCTATTTATTACTCCTTTTAAATATAAGCCTATTTTACACACACATTAGGATATAATTGAAAAAAATCGCTGTTTTATTTTAGTTTCCATAAACAAGAAGAACAACTCACCCTCATAAGCAGTGCATCAGTAAATATTTAGGCTGATAGTTAACATACACACTTGGGTGACTTGTTCTCTGTCAACTTTATACTTACACTGCTTATTACGATAAGAGATGTTAATAAATTCTAGTGAACTGTTAAATAATTGTAAATTCTCGTCTCCTCTTTGCCCACAGACTCTCTTCCTCACTCTGCTGATGAGAACTCTGGGTACTAAAAACACTGTTCTGTTAGGTTTGGGCTTCCAGATCCTTCAGCTGGCCTGGTACGGCTTTGGATCAGAGCCATGGTGAGAGTTGCTGAGTGTGTGCTTGTGTAGCAGGCAATTATTTACACTACATTTTGGTATTTGCTTTAAGTTCCAACTCACAAAAAGACCAGATATGCACATCTTTAACCAAGTATAAATATGTATATTTGCAACAGGATGATGTGGGCTGCTGGTGCTGTAGCAGCGATGTCCTCCATCACCTTCCCAGCAGTTTCTGCTTTGGTGTCACAGTCTGCTGATCCCGATAAACAAGGTGACAAATAAAATCTGTCCTCTCTCACTTCAGTAGGTCACTGTTGTGTAATAGATGTTTCAGATTGTGGTTTTTGTTACTTAACCAGGAAGTAAAATAACTCTTGCATTGCTGCGCCTTCATGACCTTTCTTCTTCCGCCCTGTTGCAGGCGTGGTGCAGGGGATGATCACAGGCATCAGAGGTCTGTGTAACGGCCTCGGCCCAGCTCTGTATGGATTCATCTTCTTTCTCTTCAACGTCGAGTTTAATTCCATGGACCCCATCCAGGGAGACTACAACATCGACCCCCTGCCACTGGACAGTCCCACTGAGGTACAGCATGCACTCCAATCCTGACAGTAATGCCTCTTTTTCGCTAGTGCCTACTTACTTCTAGTGACTAGTGACTTCTGGAAAAAAAATTCAAAACCAGCATTTTTGAAAAAAACAGCATTGTGGTCCCTGAGTCTGACAAAAAGCCATAGACAGAGCAACAGGTACACCATCTCCTCGACATTCTCTATTGTTGTCACCAAAACTGGGAACAGTCAAGTCAAGTAGGTACTACTGGAGAAGCCTGTCACTTTTGGAACAGTTATGGCTTCCAGGTCTGTGCTGTAGTGCCTTAAATCAGCATTATCTTTAGTAGCCAGCAGGGTGAGCCTTATATGGTCCCAATAAGAAGTCTGACTGCAAAGAAGCCAATGAGAAAATGACCTTACTCATCTTATAAAGTTGGGGCTTTAAAACTGGGATGTGGTCACCTTCAACATTCACAGGAAAAGTGCGGGATGAAGGAACTTAATTCCATACAGCCATTTGAAATAAATAAAGACATTTTCTTCCTATTGAACCTTTATTTAGGTTCCGGTGATGTCATGGAGTCATTGATTGTTTTTAGATGTGTTTTCCACAACAATTTAAAAGTAACACAAGCCAAGGAGAAGTCTTAAGGGCTGTAAACTGAATATGCCAGAAACTGCAGTTCCTCTAATGGCCACTTGAGGCGGCTTGCAAAATGCAACTTTACAGCAAAAGTAAACAAGTTTACAGTCTGCTACAGAGAAGTGGTTTTGGTCTGTAAGGATAGTGTCTCACTTCATACCAATTTTACAGTGATTTTTATTTTTTTTGTAATTCACACGATTGGCTATTTTAGGCTTAAAATTAGCAGGTGACTCCATCCTCATGTCA
This sequence comes from Aulonocara stuartgranti, assembly GCF_965226115.1. Taxonomy (NCBI): domain Eukaryota; kingdom Metazoa; phylum Chordata; class Actinopteri; order Cichliformes; family Cichlidae; genus Aulonocara; species Aulonocara stuartgranti. Next base: position 37,555,413 of record NC_138945.1, on the reverse strand, counting down.
GTAATTAACTGCACTTAAATGTGCTTTGTTGTTGAAATTAGCTTTATTTTTCTCCCTTTCTCCTAGCGAGCGCTAATCCCAGGCCCGCCCTTCCTGTTAGGGGCATGCACCGTGGTCATCGCTTTCCTTGTCGCTCTCTTCATCCCTGAGAAAACCTCTTGCTCCTCCTCTTCCTCCCAGCTGTCCCTCAATGACAAGCCCCACCCTGACAGTAAAGAGTCCATGTCCTCGCTGGCCGGTGTCCACATCAACACGCCGCTGCCAGGCAGCGATGAGGAGAGCCCGCCCGCAGCCTGCGACGCGGACTTTGAGCCGCTGCTGCACGACAGCATCGTTTGATGGACAGGTGGAGGGCGGGGCTAAAGGCGTGGTTTGATCGAGTGACGCTTTGTAACAAAGAACACATTTTTTTGCCGTCCGGCAGAACTAAGTGTACTTTTACTGATTGGCTGGAGGGAGCTATTTGCTGGAAGGTGGGACTAACATTTTTATTCACAGATCTGTGACATCATGTGACCAGTGAGGTAATGATTCGTCAAAGAGCTGCGGACAAGATGTCATCATGCGATCGGAGAGAGGAATCAAAGACGATTAGTTGCCTGACAGGAAACAAGAGGAGGGACCAAGTTTTGTGTAGTTTTTTGGTTTTTTTGGGGTTTTTTAATGGAGAAGGAGGCGTGGCTGGTTTAGGATCTGCCCACTTTAACAGAAAGTATATTTGAAGTTTTCACTGAAGGGTTTTTGTTTATCTTTAATCTTTAAGAAAAGGTGTTTTTACCTTTTAGCTGTATCATTCTGACGCTGTGTTTTTCTCTGGTTCTCGTACAAAAGAAACACGTCTGCATCGTATTTAAGGCAGCCAAAACATCTGTGTTGATTTATACTCTCTCTTTTTATTGTTGTTGTTGTTAAGGTTTCTTTTTTAGTTACAGGTAATGCTATTTTTTAAATTTTTTTTAATTGTACAGTATCTTACTTGCTATGAACTAAGAGTGCTAACTGAGGTGTGAATGTGACAAGCTGAGAGACGAGTCAACCACCTGAAATATCAATTTAATCTTTTTGTTTCTTTCCTTCTTTAAATGTAAACCAGAGCAAAACTAAAGCTCAGGCGATCCAAAAGATGCAGATAATTTTTTAAAAACTTTTTATTCTCAACAGAGCCTCTTCACCACATAGATTTTACCTTTATTTTTCCCACTTTAGTGTACCAGTTTGTGACTCTACCTCACAATCAACCTTGTTTTTCTTATCTTCCATCACTTGTGTTTTATTTTTTTATCTTTCAAAGTCACTTTATAAAAGTGCTGCTGGCTGCTGGCAGTGGGAACATCCTCACACGGCTGTACCTGTGGCCACCCAGTGTCTTTGCCTGTCTTCTTCTCTTCAACTGGGTGCTTTGCCTCCCTGTATTTTCATGCAAGTTTTACTTTTAACTTGCAAAAATACTGCCGACACGAGGTGTATGTGTTTCCCCTGGCAGCAGTGATAATTCCTGTGAATGAACTTATACTTGAAGCACCGGAGAGAGATTCTACAAGAGCTTTAGAGAAGATTTCCAACGTATGCTGAGGAGTTTAAAAGTGTATAAATGGCACAGAGTGTACATAGTGACTGGCTTTATGACCTTAAAAATGTAAATGTACATGTGAAAGATATTATGGTTTGTATATATTGTCACTGAGCTGTGGGATTGGCTTGCTTGTTGTGGTTGTGTGGTAGCTCAGTGGGATGAGGGTGGGGTGGTTCGACTACGCAGCTTAACTGTTACACAAGACCAACAGTCATTTTTAAATTCATTCAGGTCACACGGACAACCAGTCCATTTTCTCGTTCTTACACCTGAGTATATTTACCTGCACACTAGTATCCCAATGATCAGTATTTATGTGAAACTCAAAGTTTCACCCACCAAACAGGTTTTGACTTTCTGCAAAAAAAACAACCCAAAAACACATCAGCTTTTAATTTACTCAAACTTAAAATTAACAGGAAGTACTTCCTGTTAAGAAAAGTAAAACTGACTTTTTGCCTTAACCACTGCAGACCAGTCATTCTTATGCGTAAACCCCCCCTACACACACACACACACACACGAAGGCACAAATATTCACCCAAACAGCAGAAGTTAGGAAGAGGAGTACGACCAGTACCTGGAGTGGAGTTAAAATGGCACATTTTCTGAATCTACCAGGAAGTCCTTGCTCCTATTTTTTTTTTTTGTTCTGTCTCTGCTAACAATAAGCTTGTCTTCCATTTCTGGCTAATGTCCTCACCCTACAGGAGAAAGTCAGCTTATTGGGATCAAACATATTTTTTCTTAAAGCTGAAATATTTTTACATTGCAAGGATAAGTATTTTCTTCCTCTCATGGCATCGAGTGTGAAACAGATAAAACTCGCACTTTCCCGTTAAGCATATATTTGGTCATTTTTAGACCATGAAGCATCTATTTTACCTGAGCCTGTTCTACTCATTTCCAGCTCTGTATGTATTACTCTTCAACTTCAGTTTTGCATGATTCATGGGTCAAAATAGTCCCTGTTTATCTTATACGAGGCCTTTGTGCAGCTAAGTTGATCTTTTACTTTAAATCTTAGCCAAACTTATGGCTAAATCGTATTGGGAAGTCCAATCATTTTTCTTATTTTTACCAAGGTCTTTGAGCGAGCCAGCCTTTTTCTGATTGGCTTCCCCTCACTAACAAAAACTTGACCAGCACGTGGGTGGGGCTTCTATGCTGATAACCATATAAGGACCCTCTCTTTGACATCATACAGAGCGAAGAGCAGAAAAAAACATATGTACCAAACACTTAGAGCCGTTTAAAATTGCTTGTACATACAATGTTTGTACCTCAATGTTTGAGAATTTGGCTTTATTTATTCTAAACATTTGTCACTTGGAAGAACAGAAAAGCAGAATAGGTCCACCTTAATGAAATCAAATGGTGCTGGATAAAAGCTACCTTATCTGCTATTTTTTTTAGCCTTCTTCATTAAATGAACTCTAAAATTCATTTCAGGGTGACTGAGTTTCAAGTACAAACAGAGCCCAGATCCTAGCCAGGATATTAGTGTGTATGTGAACACTGAGGTTTAATTGATCCTCCACTGCATACACTCAGTTCCTTCACCAGCAGTCCAGCTGACTCTACAGTGTAAATATTGTACATGGACAGGACACGTGTACATGGGTCGTACACTGTAAATACACATTGTCTATCGTCTTGTCTGGAAGTGTACAAGCCAGTCGTTGGTTATTGGAAATAAAAGCAGTTCAACAACACTTTGTTTCTTAGTCCTTTCTCCATACTCACACCAGCTGTCATTTGTTTTCCCAAGAGCCATATAACTGCTTCTCTTTACCCCAATCAGCTGCAGCTCATCATTTTAAAATTTCTTTTTAAATGACTGGATATTTCACCCAGACCAGTGATTTAATAGATTTATTATTGTAGTCAGCTGTTATCAGAATCAGAATACTTTATTGATCCCTGGGGGAAATTATTTTTTGTTACAGTGCTCCATTTTAAACCAACATTAAGACAAGACAGACAATACGCTAACTAAGAATAGTACAATATATACATATATATACATACATACATACATAAGTCACTTATAAATAAATATTTGGAAAAGAAACATGTGTAGTTGTAGCAGCAAACAGTGTGTTAAGTGGATGCGTTGTACAGGGAGATGGCCACAGGCAGGAATGATTTCCTGTGTCGTTCAGTGGTGCTTTTCGGTAATCTCAGTCTCTCACTGAACGTGCTCCTGTGACTGACCAGCATGTCATGGAGTGGGTGGGAGGTGTTATCCAACATTGTCTTTATCTTGGACAGCATCCGCCTCTCCGACACCACCTTGAGGGAGTCCAGCTCCATCCCCACAACATTGCTGGCCTTACGGATCAGTTTATTAAATCTGTTGGCATCTGCGACCCTCAGCCTGCTCCCCCAGCATGCAACAGCATAGAGGATCGCACTGGCCACAACAGACTCATAGAAAATCCTCAGCATTTTCTGGCAGATGTTGAAGGACCTCAGTCGCCTCAAAAAATAGAGACGACTCTGGCCCTTCCTGTAAAGTGCTGTGGTGTTTTTAGCCCAGTCCAGTTTATTGTCAATGTGTACTCCAAGGTATTTATAGTCCTCCACAATGTCAACACTGACCCCCTGGATTGAAACAGGGGTCAAGTGTTTCCTGGTCTTCCTGAAGTCCACGATCAGTTCCTTGGTCTTTGCCACGTTGAGCTGCAGATGATTCTGCTCACACCACGTGACAAAGGAGTCGACCACAGCCCGGTACTCTGTCTCATCATCCCTGCTGATGCATCCAACCACCGCAGAGTCATCAGAAAACTTCTGAAGATGGCAGGTCTCTGTGCAGTGGCTGAAGTCTGTGGTGTAGAGGGTGAAGAGGAAGGGGGAGAGGACAGTCCCCTGTGGTGCCCCTGTGTTGCTAATCACCTTGTCAGACACACACTGTGGGAGACGTACATATTGTGGTCTTCCTGTCAGGTAATCAACAATCCAGGACACCAGAGAAGCATCCACCTGCATCGCTGCTAACTTATCACCCAGGAGGGTCGGCCTGATGGTGTTGAAAGCACTGGAAAAGTCAAAAAACATGACCCTCACAGTGCTCGCCGGCTGGTCCAGATGGGTGTAGACACGATTGAGCAGGTAGATGATGGCGTCCTCTGTTCCGAGACGAGGCTGATAAGCGAACTGAAGGGGATCCAGATGTGGTCTTACTATGGGTCGCAGCTGGTCTAGGATGAGCCTTTCCAGGGTCTTCATGATGTGGGAGGTCAGTGCCACGGGCCTGTAATCCTGGGGGCCACTGGGACGAGGCGTCTTTGGTACAGGGACGAGGCATGATGTCTTCCACATCACCGGGACCCTCTGCAGACTCAGACTCAGCATAAACAGTTTATGAAAGACTCCACACAGCTGGGGGGCACAGGTCTTGAGGACAAGGGGACTCACTCCGTCTGGTCCAGCAGACTTGCCTGAGTGAAGTCTCCTCATTTGCATCTCAATGTTAAGAGTATAACAGCAGTTTGGAATTAATTTTACTTATTATTTTACTTACTGAGCTCATTGTTATATTTTATTTAATTTAATTCTATTTAATTGAGCATTTTTTTTATTATCATATGCAGCTTTTTTGTCCACATCCTTTTTCCCCATTTTTCTCCAATGTGATTTGAGCGTCTATGTAATAATTTTTCAGTTTGATTTCTTTTTTAGGCTATATTTTTCAGGTTTCCACCATATTGAAGCTCTATGGCTATTGGCAGTTTTTAGTGTTTGGCTGCCTTTGCTATAAGGTGAGAATTAATTAATATTTTAACTTAACTTTACCTTTTAATGTTACTTTTAAAGAGTTATAATGAATTACTATAAATGTATTTAAATTATTTTTTAAAAGTCAGTCGTCTTGATTTTAATCACTAAGCTCAGCAATTTTTAATTAAACTTGAAAAATGAATAAAATACATAAAATAGTGTTTTTGTTTGTTGAAGAAAAACAAGTCTAACCGACAGCGACCTCTACCGGGCAATATGGCTATTTATTCAGGAATCTCTAGAAATCGTCCAATCGGCAATCGGATTCTGTATCACGTGACCGTGCAGCCGCGTAGAAGAAGGAGCAAACGGCAACATCAAACATGGAGGTGTCCCCGTTCAGCTTCACTCCGGAGAGGTACTGGACGGAGGAGAAAGAGAGGGCGCTTATAGCGTTTTTCTCCAGTAAGTGCCACTCTCCTTGGCGGACTCTTTTCACACCGCGTGTAAAGACGTTTTTAAAAGTTGCCCTTTTCGTTGATGTGTCGGAAGCTGCAACATTTGTGGGCAACGGTTGCTGGACGAGACCAACGGCTGTTAGCAATGAGCGACAGCAGAAAGAGACGAGCAATGGCGACCAGCAACTGAAGTCAAGTTAGCTGTTTTTCAACTGAAATCGGCTGAAAAAAAATCAGTTCTCTGCATGTTTTTATGAGCTATTTTCTGCACAATTCAATAAAAAAAAACTAAATAAAAACATACTTTTAGCCAATTGATTTAATTTAAATGAGAAGAGCAGACTTTTATATTTAATCTGTATCTAACATTACTCCAGTGGGGGGTTTTTTGTTTGTTTGTTTTTTTTAGATCTGTAGCGTTTATCATAGTGAATAACAGCTTTAAACATATTTTAAAAATGGCTGTTATTAATAAGTGTGTAGCTGTTAATAATTACAGGTTGTTAGAATAATTAAATTGGTGAATGAAATATCCTTCTTGAAGTAATGAATAATGTCTCCAGATGTTCCCACAGTTTTCCACATAGGAATATCTTTAAAATACTGTTATCGTGTATATAACATGGCCAAAGAAAAACAACTAACTTTAATAGAGACTAGATAGCACCACAAGAGCTAAACAACAACCACAGTGATGAAATTGAACGCAACATTGATGTGTATGTTACTGGGATAGGTGCCAAATTAAAGGAAAAATTAAAATTTTTGGACCTTGCAAATGTTGTTTTACATTTTTCCTGCCTGGTTTGGTCCCTTAGACAGAGGCACACTAAGAGTACAAGTTCGTTTTGATTTTATTCTAATTTATCACACTCTAGACCCTGTGAAGCTGCAGGTATTTTAGCTATATCTTCTTTGTTTCATTTCTCAGAGCATAGCTGCCTGTGGAACCACAAGTCTGAGGGTTATAAGAACCGGCAGCTGCGATGGAAAACCCTGGAAACACTGAGGATCCTGCTGTCAACTCTCCCACCTCCAGTCCCATTCACAGGTAAATCAGCAGGAAAATAAACCAAATCTGTCAAACTCATAGACTATGTGTGTAATAAAAGTAAAACCATAAACCTGCATTCTCATTAATGGCTAGCAGGGGAATTTCTGTGCCCAGTACTAGGAACCAAGCTCTGCAATTCCCAGGATATATTTTGGTTATCTGGCTTCATTTATCCTAACAACGGCAATCAGGCAGAGCAGTAACACAGGTGGTTATCAAGTCGGTAAGTTAACACCGGCTTTATTGAGCTAAGAGGACGTTCTCATGAAAGGGTGGTGATGGCAGCATCTGAAAAGAATAAAAAAGGCTAGATGATTTTTGACAAAACTATATATAATTTTTGATATGTGACAGCTTTGACAGCTGTTTGTACATTCCGGGTTTATTTCCACTTAGTCTCAGCCTAAGTTTGAATTCTGTTTTTATATTTATTGTTTACCCTGGCTGTTGAACTGCAGCTGAAAGAATGAAACCATTTAAACATGGTGTCAGATAGCTGCTCTTTTCCAGTCTTACTGATCAAAGCACTTTAAGTACAGACCATTAATACGATATTACTGTATCGTGCTTTTCCTCTCTCGCACACACTGCTGTTTCTTTCAGTCTGTATTGTGTGGTTAACCTCTTCATATCGTCTCATAGTACAAGTTTCATCTTACTTTGAAAAATCAGCTGCTCTGTTACCAGTACACTTATCAGTAATTGTGGTCAGGCACTGCCAGCACCCCTTTCATGTGTACACACAGGGGAAGCCCTGGGTAAACTTAACAAGTTGTTAACCAGCTTTGTGTAACCGCTTATGCTGCTTGTCAGTGGGTATGTTGAGTTCGCTTTGTAGCACTGGGCTGAGGATAAGCCCATTCAAGCTTCTGTGTGAGTCTCTGTGGCCTCAGTAACCACTTTCCTGATGGCTCAGTCATTAGTCGAATATTTTTAGTAAAATATTAAGTCCATTATTTCAAATTATTGCTATTCTAAAAGTGAGAAAACATGATCCGGGGTGTGCTCATCAGCTGACGAGTGTGAGGTTTGACAGTCAGATGTACCCTTTAACTAATTTATATGGGTTTTTTTCCCAAGTGGAAGACATCAAAAACAAGTTCAAGAATCTCCGTACGACTTTTCAGCGTCAGTACAAAATGGTTAAAGCAAGTAAGGCGTGCAACCCGGACGACGAGTTTGTGCCGCAGTGGAAGCACTACCATCAGCTCATGTTCCTGCAGGGCTGCTGGGACCAGGACGACCCCGCCGCCGGTGAGCCGCCGCTGTCACCACTGAACCCTCTGCAGGAAGAGGGCCAGCCTGTCCTCACCTCCCCAGGACTCATCATCTCCTTCCTCCCCACCCCGTCCACCTCGTCTGCCTCCTCCTCGTCCACCTGTGTTCCCTCCAGTGTCATGATTAAATGTTACTGGACTGAAGAGAGGGAGCGAGCTCTGATTTCTTTCTATTGTGGTAAACAAAAGATCTTTTTCATCTTCAAAATCATGTGTTTTTACTGAAGAGCAGTACATACGTAGACAAAAACCTCAGATTAAGTAACGTTTTGAGTAGTTTCATAGCTGACGGGATTCCTGTGTGTTTTTTTCCACAGAGCACAACTGTCTCTGGAACAAGAAGTCTGAAAACCACAACAACCGTCAGCTCAGACTGAGGCTGTTGGAGGCGCTGAGGAGCCAGCTGTCTGACCACACAGTGTCGTTCTCAGGTAAGCATCACCGTTTTTCACTTTTTTTTCTGTTGTTTTCTTACAGAAGTAGCAAACTCAGGATTCTTCACCTAATTGCATACCTCAGACTGTTTGAGGGCTTGTTGTCCCCCAGTTGAACAGTCCCTGCTTTAAAGCTACTTTTTTATTTAGTGTATGTGAATTTAGGCTAAAACTTCCACCACTAGGGGGCGGTTTACTGGTGGCTGTATTGTTTTCTGATGTGTGGTAGTTCTTTTCAGCCTTGCCCTTTCCTCTTTAAGAAATTTGACAGGTTAAATAAAGGTTACATTGACTGGCTGCCCCATCTTGTGGTACAAACTGGTATTACATGAAAGCAGAGCCCAATCCCAGTTCAGCTTCAGCTAATGTCTCCTCAACATCACTTTTTTTGAATGGCAGTTTCTTCTTCACATTCTCTTGATAAGTTTAGTTATTTTGGAAGCTTTTAAAGGAATAATTCAATATTTTGGTAAGATTTCTTTATAAACCTTGAATGGCTCTCCTGGATTGGGCTTTCAGTCAGTCGAGGAGAGTTATTCCACATCCTGTTAAACCCATTGTACAGAAATGGCTGCAGTTCGTAAAGAGTGAATGAGGCTCTATGGAAATTTCCACCATGTTATTGATAGACATGATGACATGAACAATAGAGTTCAGTTTGGGGAATTTTAGAGGATTTGATTGTAGTAAAAATTCTTTCTGTGTGCATTAGTGACGCTACAGCACCTTATAAACCTTTATGGCAGAAAGTCAGACACCTTCAACTACCAGCAGCTTCCTATAAACCATGCAGGTCTCTGCTGTGATTTAACTATCCTTCTAACCAGTAGTTAATGTTTGGAAAGTGGCACCGTCAGGACAGAACGTCCCATTGTAAATCCTTAACTGACCAGTCAGTGCTGATTATAAGAAATGTGCTGTTTACTTTTCTTATAGCTTCACCATAGAAAAAACTGAAGGATATAAATGTTGTTTTATTTCCGTTTGGACAAATGTTGGTCTTTTTGTTTAATAGTGTTATTTTTACCCTATTCTCTGCCGTTATTGAGAGAAAATGCCATTCCCCTGCTCACAGGATGTACTCTTGCTCTACTGAAATGGACCACCATTCCCAGCAGTTATAGCCCTGTGAGCTGTGCTTATCATACCTCTCCATAGTTTGTGTGTCTCCAAGTACTCTGTAATTAAAAGATTTGCACTGGAGCAATTTAACAGTATGAGTACCACTCATCCAAAGCACAGACTGTAAATCTTTGGGAAATACTAATTATCACTCTCCACAGCTCAATTGTGAAACTGTTCCTTTATATATGTTTCCGTTATTTTAACATAAGCTGAAATATACACACACAGTGATTTCATACAGTTAGATGTCTGCATAGAAAATGAAAGAAAAACACATTTTTTTCAAAATAATAAAGTCATGTTTGTGTTCTTCAATCTCCAGAAGCTCTGAGCTGCTAAATGTTTCAGTTTTCCAGCATAAAGTGATGCTGTGTTGCTGTTTTTGCAGTTGAAGATATAAAGTGCAAGTTCAAGAACCTACGAACTGTTTTTAACCGCGAGTTCAAGGCGGTCCAGGCAAGCAGGGCGTCTGACAAACCCTACGTGTCCAAATGGAAACATTACCAGCAGCTGCTTTTTCTCTGCGAGTCCTGCGACGAAGACGACGGCTCTGAAGATCTGCAGATCCTGACGCCGCAAGAAGACAAGGATCGGGAGCACGGAAACCAGACCCCGTCCTCCACCCTGAGCAGTTTCTCCTCCAGCTCCAACCAAACCAGCAGCATCAAACTCAGCACCGCCTCTACCCCCTCCAGCTCCACTCAGAGCGACGCCAAAACAAGCGCAGGGTACCAAATGTTCCTCCCTGCAGCTCCGGATAACCTCAGACTAGGCAGCCAATCAGCCACTTCCACGCTGCCAACTTCTCCATCCAGTTCACTGCCAGACACCAGATCCTGTACCAACCCCTCCCCTTTAAATTTCTCTACAGCCAGTTCGGCTCAGCCAGACAACAGACTGAGTGCTGACACCCGCTGCCTCTGGAGCGAGGCCAAAGTTCAGCAGCTCATCTCATTTTACTCCAGTAGGTGGCACCACTCATCATGAATGCTTGTTACCCTTTAGACTTACCCCCTGGATGTTACATCTATCACTGCAACAGAGAGATGTTAGATTTTTGTTCCTCTGTTGTGTTTGTAGTGATGTGCTGGGAGCTGCGTGTTTGGTTATGGTGGTCATCAGCTGTTAGAGGCAGCTGAGAGAGTCGCTGTACATCTCAGCCACTGCCATGCATGGTTAAAAAAGTTGCACGACCAGGTTTGATGTGAGAATTGATGGTTTTCTTCTGTTCCAGAGCACAGCTGTTTGTGGAACCACAAATCTGAGAGTTACAGGAACCGTCTGCTGAGACAGAGCCTGCTGGAGACACTGAGCAGCATCCTGTCAAACAACGAGCCGGTCTCATTCACAGGTAACACTCCTGCCGCCTTAATGTTGTCACCACACGGAGCCTTTAATCTGAACTCACAGCATCTCTGTCATTTCTCATCCTTTAGTGGAAGACATAAAGACGAAGTTCAGGAACCTGCGAACCATCTTCCAGCGTGAACACAAGGCGGTGAGCTCCAACAAAACATGCGGCTCGGAGGACTTCTACCTCCCAAAGTGGAAGCACTACCGTGACCTCATGTTCCTCTGCGACTCCTGCGACGAGGATGAGCAGCCCGAGGACGTCCACTTCTGCCAGCTGCAGGACACCGGTCTCCTCCATATGGTCAGCCAAGCCCCACCTCCCCCCTTACACTACCGTGCCACCAACCAAACTGTCTCCAAGCTGAACACGCGGGGTCTCAAAGCCCCCCCCTCACCTACACCCCCAGACTCCCAGCACTCCTCCCCTTCCTCGTCCCCCTCCCCTTCCACATCTTCCTCCCACACAGACAGCAGAGTATCTGGACGCAAGCGCGCGAGCCACCGGGCAACCACCACCGAGGTGCTGGACCTCATGAGGACACTATGTCAGACTCAAGCAGCGTCCCCACACGCAGGGTTCCTGAGGTATGTGGAGGAGTGTCTGAATGAGACACCGCCTGACAAAGCGAGGAAGCTGAAGAAGAAGATAATAGAGACGATTCACAGCATGTCGGAGGATGTTTAGTGTGCTTATTCATTCATTTCATTTCAGCCCAAGTCTAGATCTCATGATCATCTCTTCTAATAGCTGTGACTCTTTAATCTCAAAACTTCGGTACAATGATCATAATAACCACGATTTCAGTTTTCAGGGGCTCTTCCAACGTGGAGCTGTTCCACTTCCTGTTCATCCACATCATGCAGAATAGAAATGAACTGAGCTAAACAGCTTAAATAGTGAGAAACCCACATTTCATGCTTATCAAAACACAGCATTGATAATGTAGATTAAATAAAACACTTGTGGCATTCGGCTTTAGATTCAATGTAGACGTAGATGCTGTGACATAAAGTGACCTAAAAGTCACAGAAAACTGTTTCACCGCAATTCAGAACTGTCTTGAACGCTGTCATCACAAACATGATGAATATGTCAGCAAGAAAACTTGTAAAGTCGTTCCCCCCCCCCCCCCCCCCCCCCAAAGAAAACTAACAATAAACACATGACCCCACATTTCTGGGGGGAAAACTTAACTATGTAAGTAATACTGTAACATACACTGAAAGCAGCAATATAGCTGATAAGCATTAATGTGACAGGAACACTTTTAAGCATTTTATGCAAAGGACAAAGTCCTGAAAATTTCTAAACAAAAACACAGATTTGTGAACAGATACTATATAAACACTAATTAAATGTATATAATTCACTTCCTGGCTCCCTAATTCTGCACTTTATTGAAATTTTGCAAGCCCTTCTTGCAGATTATGCACGGATGTCATAGATAACAGCAAACTGAGTTTTATTTACAAATAGTTTGAGAACACTACAGCAAGCTGAGGCGTCTTTCTCGTGTACAGATTTATCCCAAAGTAATGAGGTTCATCCCAAACTGGTACATCCACCACTTAAAATCAGCATCACCAGGCCCATATTCAGTGTTTACAGAGATACAGTGAAACTACGCTCAGTGCTGTGTAATTTCAGACTTGGTTGTGACATTCACGTATAAAGACTTTATTGATCAAGAGTCCTTTTGAAAGTGCCAAAGGAAAAGATGGGTTCAGCACTTTGTCAACAAACCGACATCTTAAAGAGCTGCGCTGTTGGCAGTGACTGACCACAGATCCTGTAGAAATGTAATCAAACTTTTCATGTGTGTCCTCTTTATTTAACTTGTTCTAATCCTATTGTGTCATAATATTTAAATAATTTGCTGCTTCTTTTTTTTTACAAAGCCAGAATTGTTACTTTTGTTAAAATTGTATAAACTTATCTTAAAATGAAAAAATGTCAACATGTAAAGAGTTAAAAAAAAAACACTTTTTTTTCCCTTTTGGAAAGTATAAATGGTTTTGATGCAATACTGAACAATTGCAGCACATGCTATAACTAACAGTTTAGTTATCATTATTATTATTATTTTTATTATTATTATGTAATTACTTTTCTTTTTGGCTGGCGTTTGTTTAAATTCGATTCAGTGCCTTATCAGAATCACAGTAACTGAACGTTCTTGTTCAAATAAACCTACATTTACAAACCTTTATTCATTTTGTTCTTTGACACATCAAACCTGGTTTAACTTGAGCTCTGATTTGAACAACACGATATTACAAGTTACAGTCGACCTTTCAACTTGGCAGCGATTCCCATCCAAGGGATGTGTTTAAGACCTACTTTAATTTGAAATATATTGCTGTTAAGTAGCTTTTTATAAAAGTACATTTAAGCCAAGCAGTCCATATTCATTTTAAAATGAGCTCAAGCAGTTTATAAGAAGAGGTTTTGGAGTTATAACAGTCAGGAAGCACTGGGCTCAAAGCAACACAAAAACATTTTTAAAGATGCAGCTGGAAAAAAAAATGTAATTAGTAAATATTTATTGGAACACGATTGAAGCAAAAACATCATGCCATCGTCAATACAAGGCCCAGGGGCCACAATCAGCCTGAATGAGATTTCGGACTTTTAGCTGTATTTTCATAAGTTTCACAGAATTTCCTACTGATTAAGATCTCCAAATGACATTCATACTACACCAAAGTAATTAAATAAGAGATAAATAACAAACAGAAAAGTTCCAGTTTTCACTATCTACTATCAGCTACCAGATCTTTTTTATACAGGGAGTGCAGAATTATTAGGCAAGTTGTATTTTTGAGGAATAATTTTATTATTGAACAACAACCATGTTCTCAATGAACCCAAAAAACTCATTAATATCAAAGCTGAGTGTTTTTGGAAGTAGTTTTTAGTTTGTTTTTAGTTTTAGCTATTTTAGGGGGATATCTGTGTGTGCAGGTGACTATTACTGTGCATAATTATTAGGCAACTTAACAAAAAACAAATATATACCCATTTCAATTTTTTTTTTTTACCAGTGAAACCAATATAACATCTCCACATTCACAAATATACATTTCTGACATTCAAAAACAAAACAAAAACAAATCAGCAACCAATATAGCCACCTTTCTTTGCAAGGACACTCAAAAGCCTGCCATCCATGGATTCTGTCAGTGTTTTGATCTGTTCACCATCAACATTGCGTGCAGCAGCAACCACAGCCTCCCAGACACTGTTCAGAGAGGTGTACTGTTTTCCCTCCTTGTAAATCTCACATTTGATGATGGACCACAGGTTCCCAATGGGGTTCAGATCAGGTGAACAAGGAGGCCATGTCATTAGTTTTTCTTCTTTTATACCCTTTCTTGCCAGCCACGCTGTGGAGTACTTGGACGCGTGTGATGGAGCATTGTCCTGCATGAAAATCATGTTTTTCTTGAAGGATGCAGACTTCTTCCTGTACCACTGCTTGAAGACGGTGTCTTCCAGAAACTGGCAGTAGGACTGGGAGTTGAGCTTGACTCCATCCTCAACCCGAAAAGGCCCCACAAGCTCATCTTTGATGATACCAGCCCAAACCAGTACTCTACCTCCACCTTGCTGGCGTCTGAGTCAGACTGGAGCTCTCTGCCCTTTACCAATCCAGCCACGGGCCCATCCATCTGGCCCATCAAGACTCACTCTCATTTCATCAGTCCATAAAACCTTAGAAAAACCAGTCTTGAGATATTTCTTGGCCCAGTCTTGACGTTTCAGCTTGTGTGTCTTGTTCAGTGGTGGTCGTCTTTCAGCCTTTCTTACCTTGGCCATGTCTCTGAGTATTGCACACCTTGTGCTTTTGGGCACTCCAGTGATGTTGCAGCTCTGAAATATGGCCAAACTGGTGGCAAGTGGCATCTTGGCAGCTGCACGCTTGACTTTTCTCAGTTCATGGGCAGTTATTTTGCCCGATCCATACAGACTGGCGACCTGTCCAGGGTGTACCCCGCCTCTCGCCTTATGACAGCTGGGATAGGCTCTAGCACCCCCTGCGACCCTGAAAAGGATAAGCGGAAGCGAATGGATGGATGGATGGATGCCCAATCCATACTATCAAGATTGATAAGGGAAAAAAAGGTCAAATGACGCTGGTATTTTACAGCCTTTTGGTTGTAAATCTCTTGCCATCCACTAGATGGCAATCTCTTAACATACTGCAGCCTCCTCAGCACCGGCCTCAGTTTCCATATATCTGTCATGCCTCAGAAACTACAACTGTTTGGATGATAGTCTCTTCCTGTGGAGTTTGTCCTGAATGTATTACACAGTATTTGTATAATGCAAACACTAAATAGTATCCAATACCCTCGAATTTAAAAGATTTACCTGCGAATGAAGCAGGACAGAGTCATACTGACACCTGTGTCTGACTCACCTGCCACCTGTTTGACCTGCAGGCTGAGCTTCAGGTGAAAAACGTCACTGTGTCACCTGAAGCCTTTTCATTCTCTACTCTCGATAGTAACCCTGTAACCTCTAACCCTTTGTTAGATGATACACTTGATGATATTCACTGAAACCGCATTCCTAAGTGCTAACACACCCAGCTCAAGCCAAAGCTCTCCACCCACCAACTCACAAACATATGGACATAAAGGACCATTTGGCGTCACATTTAAACACGTTGGATACATCGTTTTTCAACATGTGGTGTTAATGATGTGAGAGGTGACTGAAATTTGTAATTTTTTAGTGATTAAAATGTAATCAACAAATAAAAGTGAGAGAAAACAAAATGTGGAACACAAAAGTGTCTTTGTGAAATCCCTTTCATGGACTGACAGGATAGATTTATGGCATCATAACAACTTTGCTAATGACGTTCAAACGTTTCAAATGTGTTATTTTTAGTATCACAAGCCACTGAATTAGCTCATTAGAAAAAAATGCTCAAAAAGAGCAGTAAACCAAATAATAAGGGCTTGATTTACTTTGTGCAGATTCTTTTTAGCTAACATTCATCATACTATGATGAATGAAAGCAATTTGGAGTTAGCTACCTTGGATACGTTGGCATGCAGACTAGAACAGCCAAGCAACCTTCCGATTAGTGAACAACCTCCTCTATGTCCCAAACCCAGGCACCCTTTAGAAGAAGCGACTTCTGCGACTTCAATCCACAGCTCGTGGTCACAGATGAGGGTAGGAATATATGCTGACGAGTAAATCAACAGCTGTCTACTCACTGCAACAAAGCTGCAAAGAATGCATTTCACTGCAGACACCCCAAGAAGAAGAAGGGCAGACACAAAGACGCTCCTCCACTTGGGACAGCAACTTCTGCCCCACTCAGAGTGGGAACACCACCCTTTGCTGGCTCAGAACCATGACCTCAGACTTGGAGGATACCACTCAATGAAGCCAAAAAAAACACCACATCATCCACAAAACACAAAACCGTGATCGTGATACCAATGAAGTATATATGACTTTGCAAGTTTGTGAAGTTTCTGTTAAAGTCCCCCCCTTCCTTATTGTATTTATTTTAGGGGTGTTTGTAGCTCAGGAGGTAGAGTAGGTCATCAGAGGGTTTGTGGTTTGATCCCTGGCTGTTCCAGTCTGCATGCCAAAGTATCCTTTGGCGAGATATTGAACCCAAAGCATCCATGGGAGTGTGAATGCTAGATAGAGAGCACTTAAGCAAAAGTGCTGGTGTGAATGTGTGAATGTGAGATTTGAGCATTTAAGTATAAAAGCACTATATAAGAAGTCCATTCAGTCCATGTTGGTTTTATACCTCGCTGGGACATTTGTTCTGTCTTACTCTTACACTGTTGTGTTAAATTTTTTTAACTGCTGTAACAAAGAAGTTTACAGACTTGGGGAGAAAATATAGATTATCTTAATTTTTGTTTGTATTTTAAGCCGTATGGTATGTTTTTAATGTGTTTTAAGAAAGGAATCCCCCAACTTTTGGGGGATAAATAAACTAAGCTTATATTCTGGCTTTTTGTCAGTTTACTGTTCAGCGTGTAAACGATTTGATCCACCAGGAAGTTTAATCCAGTTTAAATCCAGTAATCTGGCTCCAGTGTGAATAGAAAGGATTCAGATTCAGTTGCGAAGGATTGGATTGTTGCTCATCAACACACACACGCACGCACACACACACACACACACACACACACACACACACACACACACAGGAAACACTCAGCTTTTTATCCCAGTGTCCTTTTTTAATTCACACCTTTTTTAAAACTCTCTCCTTTCTCTCAGAGTTTCTGTTTCCTCTTCTACCTCTCCTGTCCCTCCCTCTCTCCCCCTCCCCCTGTCTCTTTCCTTTCTCCTCGCTCAGTGAGTCGCAGTAAATCCTATTGTGATGCTAAACTGATTTTTGGACGAGACACAGAAAGAGAGAGAGAGAGGGAGAGAGAGAGGGAGAGTAGGTTTGGATTTGTGTTTGAGCAGATCTGATTCGGGCTGCCTCTCGTTCATGTGGAAATTTGATGGCCTTCTCCTCTCCGTAAACTTTTAGGACTCCTTTCAGACTCCTACGGGGTGTTTTTTAGGAGTTTCTCCGGCGGAGGAACCGCCGCTCTGCGCGCTCCAGGAATGCACTTTGCAGGAAACGCGACTCTGTGCACGGACACCTCCTGCTCTCTTCGCTCTTAACGAGGAGTTATAAATGAATGACGGCAATGCACTCGTGAAGGACAGCTCGTTTTCTTCACACCGGTCCCCCCTCCACCTCCACTTTATCCTCCTCAGGCTGAGGACATAGGAGCCGGGAGTGTGCGCTCCCCCTGGCCAGGCATGGAGAGCGGTGGCCGGACGGGGCTCCAGCAGGCGGCGGGCGGTGGAGGAGAAGGAGGCGGCTGGGTATTGGTGGAGGCCCGGCTGCATGGAGGAGCGCCGTGGGGCTTCACCCTGCAGGGTGGCCTGGAGCACGGAGAGCCGCTCATCATCTCCAAGGTAGGAGACAGGACGTGTGAGGCCTGCTGTGTTTGTGACCTGTTCTGCGCATGACGGGAAGCCGGAAACAGGGAAAGAGTGAATAATTATTCCAATCATATCGATTGATTTTGCATGAATCAGTGAATACTATTATTTCTAAACTGTAAATCAAATCAATTTATTTATATAGCACCTTTCACAGGATAAAAACCACACAGTGCTTCACAGTAATATAAAACAGAAATACATAAAATACATTAATAATAAAACACACAGCACAAATCTAATCTGTAACTACAGCATATCAGTGGCAGAAGTTTAAATGTATTTTAAATATATGCAGAAAAGTTATTAAAGTTGTTGTTGTTGCGAACACCTGATCAACACAGATTGCAGTTCAAAGGGGCAGTCAGGCCTTTTAGTAGCACTTGCCTCTAATTTAATGTGCTGCATGAAACAGAAGGACAATGTCTATGGAGGTGAGGCCGAGATCTTCTGATTTTTACATCCTAGCACGGGGCAGGCTTTAAAAGACACCACAGAGGTTTGGAAGATGAAGCCAATGTGGAAGAGCTTTAATTCTGCATTTTCTTTTTCTAATGACCAACAGGGGGCGACAACTCTGGTTTGAAGTCGGTTTGTATAGAAGTCTGTGGGTAATTGAGCCTAATTCTCGAATGATTTATGATCTGAATACACACTTTACTGATGATTTTATGGTTTCATTTGCTCGTTTTAAGTTTTATTAAATAGATTATGATGTTCATTTGATAAATTATGGTCCCATTAAAGGCAGAAAGGAGGATGAGGCAGGACAAAATAAACACATACATCTGTAACAGGCTCATAAAATGGTGTGATCCACATCTCACTCATTGTGTCTGGTTTCAAAACATCAAGAAGGCCATGTGGGCAGTTTTTCTCATGGACTGAGAATGATTATGTTTGTACAGACACGCGTATGTGCGTTTTGCTTTTATAAAATAAACAAACAGATAAAACGATATATTCAGGAGCAATAATCAGCTGCCTCTTCAGTAGCTTCCTCATCTCTTGGATGGGCTTTTAACTCTGCTGCAGAACAATAACCGCTGCCTGCTCCCAGCTGCAGTCTGTGAAGTGGAGTTAAAGTCTGTCCGACCCCCAGAACCGAGACTAGAAACTGCAAAGTGACATCATCGGCTGCTAGAGCAGAAACCTGACCAGCGAGAGTATATGAAACATGAGATGAGAAGGATTGCAAAATAAACTTGTGCAACCTGTGTTGGGGAAAACCTGAGCAAAAAACAGAAAAGGAAAGAAAACACTTGGCTTGAGGCTTCAAAATCAAGACTTTACTGGTGACTATATCCATTCACATGTAGTCTTTGCTTTCAAGCTTCACTGTCTTTGAGGCTTTTTGCCTTAAACAAATTCAAAATAAATAAATCACTCGATGCGCCAATAATCAGTAACCCCTATAACTATGTCAGTAATGAAAGTGTTACTCTTTACCAGCCGCTTCATTGCCCAGAATCATCCCAGACGGCAGAGAAATATGGGCCCAAGTTTGGCTACTTTTGGCAGTCATGGCTTAGTTATGGCACTGGTTAGTATTGTGTGAGCCAGACATCACAACATACTTGACCTCTAGCTCATATAAGATGGACCTCTGGGTAAGTTGAGTCAGCCTGAGTCAACACCATCAAATATGGCCCAATGAAAGCTGTAGGTTTGAGCCACACTTTGGCCAAAGAGTCAGTGAAATCTGTGATGGATTTTTAATTCTTCTTCTTTTTAAAGCCAAGAAAAAAGCCCAAAACCTTTGATATCATCATTAGTAGATGACCACTTCCATCCTTACAGCCACCATCCTGGCCTCATTTTATTAAAATGCAAATCGCCAGGCTGGTGCGTGCGTGTGTGTGTGTGTCTTTCTGTGAAGGTTATTCTGGGATGGAGGCCAAACACTGTAAAATAGGACAAGAATGTGAATAATGTGTTTTCCTGGTTGCTTTTGAATACAATCATGCTTTTATTTTGTGCTGTACTTTGGCTGGCGTTAGCACAGTTCTCCATGTTTGACCCCAACACCAGCATGATGTCGCGCTTCAGTTTTTTTGCGTCTCTCTTTATGTCCTGTCTCCTTTTCTGTTTGTGTGTCTCACTCATTCTCTTCTTTTTGCCGCCAACCAACCGTAAAAGACACCTGGCACACTTTGCTTGTTTTGTATCAACGCTGTGCTGAACTGGGGTCAGAGGTCACAGCGATGGCTCTAGGAAAGTTAAACCTTCAGATTAAAACTTAATGAGTTTTAATCTGAAGGTCTCATGACCTGTGTGTGTGCCAGAGTTACACCATCAGTGTAAAGGTGAACAAAGTCTTTGCTGGGACTGAAATGTTTACTCAACCTGAAAAAGATCCAGGGCTTTAGGCTACGTTCACACTGCAGGTCTTAATGCTCAATTCCGATTTTTTGATCAAATCCGATTTTTTTGTCTGCTCGTTCACACTACAAATAAAATGCGACAGCAAACGCTCTCTAGTGTGAACGCTCAAAGCGGCCCGCATGCGCAAAAGAAGATGTCACACACAACGCGCTCTGTTTAGACCCAGAGCAACAGTATTGTTTGACTGATGGCCCTTAATATAAAGACTTCGGTCTTCACGTTTCCCAATTTTTGCTTTAAGTTATTTTGTTATTTACATAATAATGTAAATAACCTAATAATGATCCTTATTGCCGTTTAAGAGAGGAGCGGTGCTTCAAAGGATAGCTGTAGATTTCTGTCAGAATCTGCAGATTATACAGTACAAATAAAATGTTTACGTTGTCTTCCCAACAGTTTCACTGACATCTACACTGGATGGCCAGGAAGCGTTCGCGATGTCTTCTCGGGCGCTTCTCTGGCGCTGATAATTGGCTTCAGTCTTGTGTCGGTGACGTAAAAGGCGGATTTAATGCGACTTGACCGTTCAAACAGCAGTCGCTTTCTAAAACATCGGATATGTATCGGATTCAGTACCACATACGAAAGTGACCCAGATCGGATTTGAAAATATCGGATTTGCGCCGTTCACACTGTCATAGCATGATCGGATATGGGTCGCATAGGGTCAAAAAATCGGATTTGATGCGCTTTCGCCTGCAGTGTGAACGTAGCCTTATTTAGTTTTGCGTTGTGCATCTTTTAAAATGCTATTTATTGAAAATTTATTATTATGATTTAATTTAAAACTTTGTTTTTTATAAAAGACTCAAACATTTTAAGTGCACTTTTAGGATCAAAGCTAGCTTTGTTTGAGCTAAAGGTAGCTAACAAGCTACCTAGCTTACACAAAATACTGTTTTGAAAGAATAAGTCGGGCAATTCAACCAAACTTGCCATTAAGGTCACAAACCTGCCTGGATAATTTGATAAACTGGCTAACTGCACTTTGGTTGCTAACCTTAAGCAAAATCTGAGGCCTGTACTCCAAAAGGATATTACATTTTTGGCAATCTGTGTCAAGGTAATAGTCAGAGTTTTCTGTGTCATGAAAGTTGCTCTTTTTTTTTACCTGGCTAATTCACCATGGTAACAGGCTGAACACATAACTTGGTCAAATGCAGGTTATGTTCAGCGTTTTGGTTTGAGATCATTTGAAAGTGCCATGTTTTCACTGATTCTTTTATTTACAGCCTGTTTTGATGATTGCTGGTCGGATGTGTTTCATATGTCCCAGTTTTTAAGCCATATAACTTTTAAAAACCACCCAGTGAATCACAGGAATATGCATGTATTAATCTGGTGATGCAAAGATGTGTTTTTACCGTCAATTCTAATCTGCTGATAAGCCTCCTTTACACTCAGTGTTTTCACCAGTCTCGCAGCTGTTGAACAAAACAACCTAGATGACATGATATTGAGATTTTCCAGAAAAGCAAAGACCAGTGGACTCATTTAGACCCAGCTCAGGGCTGAAGATTTATATATTATAATCTATAATCTAAAGGGTTATGCTGGTTGTGGCCAAGCAAAATACACACCAGTTAATGGTGTGTATTAAGTGTCACACTAGTCCACTGGTTCTTTTAAACAGGTTCAGTATCGGTTTTGAAGCATGAGAACATAACCTCGAATATGTCATAATGATGGCTATTCGATTTATTTCAGAACCACAGTGTTAAAAGCTGGAAATGTGAATAAAGAGGTGAGAAGTCCTTGATGAATAGATGTTGTAGTATCCCACTGTGGTAAATGTAGGATCCAGTGTTTTAGAGTTAAAGCATCAGGATATCCTCATAATTCTTTTTAAATATGTCTCTTGGGAGTACACCAGCTTCATGCAATTACAGTGAACTGGCTTACCCGTTTATATATATTTTTTTTTTTTCTTTTTTTTTTTCTCTTTTTTTTTCTTTGATTGCCTTGCTTCATCTTCCAGCTAAAGTCTCATTATTAATCACACTTTGGGTGTAAATCATGCTGCATGGTGGCACTGACTGAATGACACATTCTGGTCAAACAAGCTGATGTGAATTAGAAACCACTTGAACGAATCAATACAGACCAGCTTCTCAAAAGATGGTCTGTATACGAACAGTTGGGGCGAGAGTTCAGATTCTCCTCTGTTGCATTTATTTAAGCCACAAATGTTTTTTTAGTAGGTGACAAGATTACATTTCTTTTTCATTATGGATCTATCATCTTTCAATATATTCACAATGACATTTCGCCATAACGCTTAAATTACTCCATTGCAGATGACAACACCATCATAGGACTGATTGAGTACAACAATGATTCAGCGTGCAGTTTATATATTACACTCCTGTATCCTTTAATCCTGGAACTAAAAGTCAGCATATTATATCTTCAGGATGTTTTATTTGTGTTCTTTTTTTTTTAAACACTGGCTATAATCACCTCTAAATATCCCTCAGATTAATAAATAAAGAGCACATGCCTAATCTTTAACCTCTAATGAGAGGTCAAAAGTATGGAAACTTCAGGTTTTCACAAGCTAGAGAGGCAGTGAACCTGAGTCCAGCTCTAGTTTAGAGAGAGAGTGCTTTTCCTTGGCCGAGGCCCCCCATCGCTCTCAGAGGATATTTTCCCAAATCACACAGTCTTTATTGATTAGAGGAGGTATGTTGTTTCAGTCACGGTATGAGCGGGCTGAGCCACTCTGTTTAGATATCTCGGTCTGCAGGATAATGAATTTCAGCTGGAATACCACAGTCACTGACACACACACACACTCGTGGAGTTACTGAGTGATTCTGTGGGCCTTATTTGGGTATATTTATTCCTGAAAAAGGCAAACAGTGCAGGCATGTGCATCGTTCTGCAGAGCTCGGGAATGCTTTAACACAGTTTTCCTTCACAGCTCTGAGAGGATGTTTCTTTTCCCTCACATCAGTAACGCTCATTAGATACTACTCCTTTGTGTTAATCAGCACTAGTTTAGATAAACACCTGCAACCGCGCACTAATGTTTATCTCCTCAGAGTCGGTGATTCAAGTCGCCTAGCGCAGATGGTACATGTTCATCAAAACTTTGTATTTTCCCGATGCTGCAGTTGCAGCATGTGGGTGAAGACGCATCATGTTTTTGTTGAGAAGTAACACGTGTTGTAATTCAGAAGAGCTTCAGACACTCCCTGCAAGACATTTTTGGCAGTGGTTTTAAAACTTAAAGAGTCCCAGGTGGGTGGGGTTTATTGTTTCAGAACAGAGCAAGACACTTTTGTCGATCACAGGAAAATATGTGCAAAACAAACAGAGTCATTCTCGTGTGTTTTTTACCCATCGTGGTTAATCTGACCTTTCCAAGTGCAAAGCTTAGCAGCCTCAACAGGACCAAACTGATGAGATATGTTTTCCAAAACAACTCTGCTGAGTTTAGGCTCTAAAAAATGTCTACTGCTGCTCACTTCATGCCTGATATCCAAATGTTATAGTAAATGTTGCTGTGACATCTCTAATGCTTACTTATTACGATCTAAAACAGGAATCAACAGGACAATAAGGCATCTTATCTTATCAATAATGCATCTTTCCCATCTGGGAACTCACTAGTTACACTGCTGGTTTTAGCCTCGGGAGCAAGTGGACCGGTGCCTGTTTCCTGTTCCGTGTATCACCTAAAGTTTAGAAATGCAGCTAATAAAAATCAAAATGGTCTTCAGATGACAAGCAGGGGTTTTAAGATTACATTTAGGCAAACCCAGTTCTCTTCCTGATCACCACATGCACCGTGTACCTATAGGATAACAAAGGGAAACTTTCAGAAGCTTTCAGTACCAGAACGCTCGTCCTCTGTAACTGTGCACTACTTCTAATCAATCAGTGCACTTTGACCAGATGACGCTTGTCCAGAAATATGTTGATGAGCAGCTCAGGATTTGATTGAGTTTATCTTGTGCTGAACAAGATGATGTGACTTTAAGAGGAAACACACACACACACTGATAAACAGGCAGTCGTGTGCTGTGATACTGATGCACACACAGTGACAGGCTGCTAAGGGTCATCACTGTCAGCAATGATAAAGTAGCAGGGTCACACTGATATTTACAGTGTGTGTGTATGTGTGTGTGTTAGAGAAGGAGCGTGTGGGAGTGATCAGAGACATTCGAGTCACATTTGGGTTTGCTCTGATTTTGATTTGTGCTGTAATTAAAGTGAAGGTTTACTTCAGTGTGCTATGACATGAAAAATGTATTGTATGCAGCTGGTAAAATGCCAAGTTCTTCCCCTGCTTACTGCTACCCCTGTCAGGCTTTCCAAACACGTATGCAGTTTCCAGTATGCAGCACTCAGACTGAGAGGATTAAAACACTGATGCTTCATTCAGAGACTCAACCAAACTTCACTTACAAAAAGAACCTCAACAACAGCATTTCCTGTTAACACTCATCTAATCTGTTTTTGTGTCATTAGTGCTGATTCCCTTCTAAATATAAGTACTTTATTATTTTAGACTAGTTTAGGATCATTTTAGAATATTTCCGTCTTAAGGAAATAAAAGCAAAACAAATGAAATAGGAATAAAAACTGATTAGAAATGACAAAACTATGAGAACTCTGACGTCTAGAGGAAGGAAACCTATGAAGAATTGAGAGACATACAGGATGTAAGGATCACAAACACCCAAGACCTCCTGCTCTTCCCTGCAGTGACCCTGTCCATAACACACACACACACACACACACACACACACACACACACACACACACACACACACGGGAGCGAGTCCTGCCAGAACAATAGACGGCCTGATAGCAGCTGCCAGAGGAAGTGTAGCCCAACATGTTTCATCATTTTGTATGTTCAGCCTAACTCAGCACAGACACCAGTCGAAGTTCAAGGTCTTGGATCTTACAAACCTCTTAAACCTTGGCTCCTTTCAGCTCTCAGACCTTTCATTTGGAGGTCAGTACCAGGAGCAGCCTTGCGTAACGAGCTGCTGCCCCACAAACTCGGGTGCTAGGAACTCACACTTTGCAGCCGCATGTTTGGACTGCATTAGCTGATGTTGTGTGTTTGTTTGTACAGGTCGAGGAGGGCGGCAAGGCGGACAGTTTGGAGCAGCCTCTGCGGGTGGGCGATGAGATTGTCATCATCAACGACATTGAGCTGACCGGGTACCGTCAGGAGGCCGTCGCTCTGATAAAAGGATCGTACAAGACTCTGCATCTCACCGTCCGCAGGTACACACGCCAGTTGTTAAAGCTCAAACCAACAAAACTGAGGCAAACGGACCACAAACGTCTGTTTCTGAGACCGACTCAGAGCTTTCTGCAAGCACGCAGGGTGGATATTTCTCTTTCTAGCAACAGCCTGAAACCTGATAATCCCAGCAGGCGGTGGGTGAGTGTGTTTGGAGTGTAGCTTTACTTGCTGTAAATGTTGGTTTTATTCCAGCACTTGGTTTCAGCTGTGAGTTTTCAGTGCAGTAGTTTATTAAATTAAAGAAAATCTGGAATGAGTGACCAACAGTGTAGTACAAGGTTGGAGTGAGCGCAATCTGTTGCCCACGTCTAGACTTTTACCCTAAATAATTAATTATTATCTATGATAATAACAGTTCAGACAAGCACAGACTGGCTGGGGATTTGACTCAGTTGACTGTGTGTTATTAAAGGCTGTCACCATGTCAGCGATTAATAGAATTCACTTTAATGATATTACTGGATGTCCGGTATAGATGTTTTGGGAGTAACAGCTGAGTCCAGCGTGCCCAGCACACAGTTTGATTTGGGGATAGGATTTTAGCCCAAAGTGCAGCCTGTGTTCTAGGAGCCGTCATTCATGTCGTGCTGATTATTTATTATGTTGTATTATGTTGTATTACACTTACAGTGAGGTTCATAAGTTATTGGCCAAGGACACATTTTGTCATTTTGCTTCCATACACCTCCAGAGTGCAAACTTCAGGAAGCTTAATTACAACATTCTTATACTCAAACCAAAATGAGGATGAAAGACTCACCTAACTACCAAACCAAGGGCCAAACAAAAGGGCAAAATAGCACGTGAGCGCACACCTTAAATAGCTCTCATAGGTGTGGTTATTTTTATGGGCAACGTATAAAAGTTGCCCCATTTTCTCAACACGAGGGTCTGCAAGCTCATTCAAATATCAAGCACAAAAATAAGACATGCTTGTTTTCTTTGACGTTAAATATTGACATATTTAGCAGTAAACTGCATGTTATAATTATGTTGACCGCTAAGGTTTATTCTGTTTATTCTATTTGTTCTTATTTGGGAAACAAATGTCATCATTTCATGTTTTTGACATGCCAAATGAAGATAAATCGATTCAACCACATTTAAATATGGTTGGGGTATTTTGCACCTCCAGAAATATGCAACAGAGTCAGTTGCAAAAGGTTCCCTTCTCTCACAGGCAATCCTGTCACTGGGTTCTCTTTTTAAATACCTGACAGTACTTTTTTTTTATGCCTGAATCCAGTTTGGGCTGGTGCAACACATCTGGCTCCAAATCTGAGCTGAACCTGAGGCTCAGCGTACTCCCGTTGTTGTGATACCTGTATGACCGTAAAGTAGGGAAAATATATAGAAATTTGTTTTTGGATTACTTCTAGAGCTCTAGATTTTTAGATCATAAAGATATGACATAAACATTTAATGAAAAGGAGAAGCAGTGTACTGAGCAGATGTGGGAAAACAGAAGTCTTGTTGAAATTGCAGTTTGTTTTCTTAAGGAGTCTTGTTTCAAATATGTATCAGAGTGACGCATTTGAAGCTATGACAGTACTGGAGTGGTTAAACTAGCCTGTTCCTGGGTCCTGTAGGTGAAGCTTCTACAATCTCCTGAAGGCATCAAACACTTCTTCACATCCGGTTAAAGGTTCATCAGACCAGGATCACATGCTGATTAGACCCATTTATGACCTCTGACATGCCCGGGTGCCAACTTCAGCACTCATTGTGTGATTAGCGCTGATGTTCAGACTTTGTCCAGCGTTTTAAAGCTAAGTCGGTTTTGAGGTTAGGCTGTATTAAAACATAAGACTGCTAAGAAGCAAACAACAATCACCCATTTAATCGTAAAATAAGGAGCAGGAGACCTCAGCAGAGGGCGTGTCGTGCCACCCAGCATCAGTGTTGAGGTTGATGCACTGCCAGGTATGTGTTTGGGTTTGGGGTGTGACTGTGAGCGAGGCCACTGTCGCTACTGCAACTTCTGTTTACTGGAAGACGCGTGAGACGCCAAACACAATGCAGGACTTTAGACTTTAGACACACACACACACACTCTGTGGGACAGGTGTAAAGACACACACACAGGACTGTGGAAGGCGTGGTGACAAGGGAAGGCTGTGTGTGTGTTTTGGTCTGATTTTCTTCCTGTTTGGATCTGAAACTGTAAAAGTTGGACACTGCACAGGTTCAACATTTCATTTCTAGTCCTTATTCGATTCTGTTCTGCTCTACTCTATTGTGATGGGGCTGTACGGAGGCAAACTAGAAGGTTTGAACATTGGACCCTGGTTTGCATGTTGATGTGCAGTCAGCGTTTTGTTTTTTTTAGATGCTTTTTAGTGTCATGGATCAGCCCAGCAATCCATTTGATACCACAGACACAATTTGTCACGTTTTTTTCACGAGCACAGCTCTGAAAGTGCTCTGCTTTGGCACGAAGCATATTCATGTTTGCAGCTTGTATTTTGTCCACAGAAAGCAAGAAAGTGTAAAACAAGTTTTGACTGTTCTACTTTTACCCAGACTATGATCTGTTCCAAACCAAACCAAAGTCATTCTTACGAATCAATGGACTTCAGTGACTTTAAGCAACTATAGGCAACCCTTCCCACACTGGGAATGCTAAATCAGCAGGCCCAAAAAGGTTTTTCTTAACTTTAATGCAACAGGAGCTACCGATGAGACTGGTGATTGACACATGACAGGGTACTAAATACATTAGAGGGTTATCTAGGCAGCCGCAGCAACCAAACAGAGCCAAACTTGGGTCTCTGATATGACCCCTCCACCATCACTCCCTTCAACCTTTATATGTGGACACAAATCAGTACATCTGAGCTCAAACAGAAGAAAAATGTCATCCAGAGATGCAAAAAAGTCATGCCCAGAAACACAAATCAAAAATAGATAAAAGGCTGGGACTGTGCGTTTACGTCAGATGGACCCACCTGAGTCTTGGCTGTTCTGGCTATAGGCCTGAGAAGTGTTAAAGTTCGCTGGTTCTGCAGGTGTCAGGAGTTTTAGTCTAATAATGTAATAAAGTCTGAAGGAGCTGTATCATTTTAGAACTTTTCTGTCTTATGGGAGTCTCTGTTTTGAAGTCTCAACATTATCACCACAAAATGGTGGTTATCATCTAACTACTGGGAAGTTTAGCTAGCAAGCTGGCAAAACAGACACATAGCTGCTAACGGTGTTATATGACACAAAGCTATAATATTTTTCATATAATTGCATTAAAACACAGTCCAGAAATCCAGTCCAGTTACTTGGATTACTGTGATGCCAACCAGTTTTGAAGCCTCAACACCGGCCTTCTGGCTGCTGCCAGGTTTCTGGAACCATTAGTGACCATATTTAGAGACAAGGGATTGAATGATAATCCCATAAAAAATGGTCTAGCACCTTAAACTTTACTGAAAAACCTACTAAAGTGATTTTCATCAGAGCAGGTGAAGCCTACCTTGAGTCAGCCTCAAGTGGACATTAGAGGAACTGCAGATTTTGGACACGTTTTTCGGGGGAGGGGGGGGGGGGGGTTGGTACTTTTCACCTTTACCTTTTGCCATGACTTGTGTAGGTTTCTTTCTTTGTGTTACTTCCCGTAATGTTGATCCAAGGAAAGAAAAGTTTGAATGTGTATTCTTTCTCAGCCTAACACTAGGATTAGGGTTTGTCTTGTTTTGGGAGAAGCATTCATCACCTCCTCCTGCAGCTCCTCCATCGTCTCCAGCTGCAAAGCAACAGCCTCTCGGTGGGGTAATAAAGATTTATTGAGCTGAACTGATGGTTATTACCGCAGAAGACCAAAGTCTCTGTTTGTGTGTATGCGTGTCCTTTATCCGGAAGGCATTATAAAACTATGTGTGTGACTTTAGCGGGTATTAGCTGCTTTTATTGTTGGTATTGTGTGTGTGTGTCCTCCATCCTTGGTGTCAGTCAGACAAAAGGCGCATGATGTCGACACCAAACGCACCTTCTTTGTCTCTCCTTACGACTTTCTCTCCTCCATACCTGACTGTGCTCGATCTGATTGGTGCCTTCAGGTGAGCCCTGATTGGCTTGGAGACACAAAAGCAAAGAGAGACACACACGCAAACACACACTCAGAAGCACAGACATTCAGAGGGAATCATGCCATTAGTGTACTCACAACAAGCTGAAAACAAAGCAGAAGAATTTCAGAGGAGCTGCCCATCAGAGCTGTAAGTGTATGTAAGTGTGTTTTCTATAAGTAGTGAGAACAAATGAAGCAGACTTTAAGTTAAATTTGTATTTAAGTAAAGATGGCTGATGTCATTTCAAACTTTAGAGTTTCAATGTGACTATTGTGATATAAAGCCAGCATATGAGGGTTTAATTTAAATCCATGTAGTTTAACTCCTTAGTTATAGTGTCATGTTCTCCAAGCTTTGGGGAACATGATTAGACAACACTTAATTGTTTTTCAGTCTGACAGGCTTCAGTAGGTAACGCCCATTCCAGATTATTGTACTTGGAAACTTGAAAAGCCTTTAAATGCCTGGAGGGTGTTTGTTTTCAGTGGAATGTTTTTTGGCTCTGGGAGATTTCTCAGATTAAAGGTACTTTCTTGTACATTGTTGTGTTTAAAAATAGTTTAAAACCTGCTGATACTAACTAAAGCAATCGAAAGCTACCTATGCAAAATATGTTTGTTGTATCGAAGAGATAACCCCTGAAGTCAAAGCAGGGCTGTACTGCACATTAGTGCAATACCAATTTGAACCACAAGATGGTGCAGCGAGTCAAATGGGTGGGGCTAAAAAGAGATAATGAATGTTAAACAGCAGCAAACATCCATAGACATCTTGCTAGTAAAATGTTGCCCCTAGTGGTGAAAGTTGTAGTTAAATTATTAGAGAGTACCTGGAATCCAGATGTGGGTAATACGGGCAAGTAAAGAATCGTGAGTAGAGATCTTTGAGAAAAATCTTTTTGTCATGATGTGAAGTGTCTGTTCGGTTATTTCCTGTTTTATTTTCTATTCATTGGTTCTTCACTTGGTAGTTTTCTTGGGACAGCCTCACCTGTGTTGTATTTGTCAGTTCCTGTTTTATGTTCTTTTTTTTGTTCACACGTAGGCCTTCGTGAGGCCTAGAGACTCGTTGGCAACCACTGATCAATAGGGAAAACTATTTAGCAACAGTTAGCAAGTGGTTGCCAGAGGTAATTGCTATGAAATCAGTTGCTGAGGCCTCATTTATGCAGGCTTTGAGACCAGTTGGTGACCTCTGGAAGAATTTCCTGACTGCTTGGTGACAATTGCTTTGGTTGCTAGCAAGTTGCCATGGTTGACACCAGTAGTAATTGGGACTTGTCTCCAAATATTCTTTTTGCTTTATCGTTTTGTTTTGTTTTTTGTCTTGGTTCATGCAGATAGTGACATTCGATTATGTGAACATTACCAACAACCAACTGGAGTGTTTGTCTCTCTGGTCTCTCAGTCAGTGCGATGTATTCTCTGTTTCTTCCTGAGCTGTGTGAACTGTTGCATACATGCAACAGTTTATTCAACAGCTTTTCTTCTTGTAAATTTCCACAAACAGTAGATGAGAGATAATGTTAGAAGGAATCTAGTGGTAGTTTTGCAGAAGATCCACAGTCTTTCCAAAAGCTTAACTTCTATGTCTAAAAACTTACGGATTATTGTTAAGGTCATTGGTTGCTGACTCAGAACTCTGGATTCTCTTAAATTACGCATATAGAAGTATAACCTGCAGGGATATAAGTCAAAGTCATCGATTTTTAAGCATTTTTCTGTCACATTTTACTGGTGATTACAGATTTGGGGGAGTTGACTCTCTCCTTATTCATCAAAATATTCATTTTGGTGTCAGAATCACTGTCTAGAGTGGCAGGAATTGCTTCTAAATGGGATCACTTGCATATATGCTGATGTTATTAACTGAATCTTTGACCATGCCTAATATGAACAGCCATCAATGCAACAGTATAGATATACATGAAAGAAAAAAGGGCTAATCTTAACAGGTTTGTTTGAATATACCAGTGAAATGGTGCATTGTGGTGACTGGGCTGTTTTTGTTAAGATTTGTTTTCTACAGTTTCGTTTACACGTGAGGGTCCTCCTCTATGTTGGGCCCCTGGATGCAAACTGATGTAGATCAGACTGAATGCGAGCTGGGTCCAGGCCGTACGAAACTGCCACATGTAGCGCTTCTCAGAGGGAGGTACTTCAAGTATTTCTCAGCAAACAACAGATGGGTCTAGTGACATCACAGAGTCTTGTCATCACCACTGGGTTGCTGGGAAACGAACTGCACCAATGTGCTGAGCGGGTGAATATGTTGGTGTTTGTCGAGACATAGTGCCAGCGTGTACCTCTAGTAGACTCTATTTAAAAAATGGACGTTTGGCTGAATACGTGACAATTTGTCTGTTAATTAAGTTGATTTTCTTAACGTCCCCCTAATTCCAGTCTTTATGCTGAGCTCGCTTGACTCCTATTGTGTATTTGACACATAGACACTGTAAAAATTCTTAGCCTTGTGTCATTTTTGTCATTTTCCTTTATAGTTTTGTGTAGAAAAGGAGCTAGTTTAGCTTCCCAGGAAGTTTAATGTCTCCACACATTAAACCCAGAGGAGCTTGTTCTGCTCTTGGATTGAGTTTGGATTGGACAAGCAACTTTGGGTTGTGGGTTGTGAAGGTTGTGACACTGGCCACTCAAAGGTTTTTTCTTAATGAACTTCCTTATTGTGCGTGTGCGTGCGTGTGCATCCACAGTGGAGCATGTGTGTAGCGAGTGTGTAGATCTTTTTTGTTCTTCTTTTAATTGATACCTGACACTTGCTTTCCTCATGAGTAAGGTAATATTATCGGGGCTTACCCCTGCTGTGTGTGTTTATGTGTGTGTGTTACCTGTATTACCTTTACTACTACTCCCCTTACGTCTTGCAGCTGCTGTACCTGCGTTTTGTCTTCTAATCTCCAGTAAGCAGCGGCGTGCACTTAAGCAGTGTTACATTACACATGAGGAAAAGCTTTTATTTCCCCTTAGGCAAAAAACCAAAAAAAACACAGAGTGCATATAGGAGGCGCTTGCTGGGTGAAGTGCATCGATCATGTTCAGGGCTTTTTCAGAAAGGGGGAAAAAAACTCTAGTCACTGTTTAGTTGCATTCCTGCTGGATGCTACAATGTCAAGGCCACTGCAGGTGTGTCTTTTTCTATGGCTGCTTTTCCTAAAATAATCTTTACTCTGTGGAAAATTCAGGAAAATGCCAAATCTGTGCTTCTCCAACAGGATTAATAATCTACAGCCTAGTAGCAGCTCTGTGATGATTTTTTTTTCTTGGCATAAAGTTGAGCATATTTTCCATCATTGTCTGCCAGAAAACATCAGAGAAACACAGACTTAATAGATTGGAGTACTTTTAAAGGAACTGATTACATAGCTGATATTTTAAATTACAGTTAAAGCTAAATATAACAAACTGCAATGTCCTTAAAGTCTCTTTTATAAGATAACTAACATAGATAGATAGATAGATAGATAGATAGATAGATAGATAGATATGAATGAAGTTGTTCTCTGCATTGGCCAGAGGAAGAATCATGATCACTCATGATTTTTCCTTTTGCTGCAGTGTTAATGATGAAGCCGTCCTTAGCATTAACATGCATGGTTACTCTTGTTAGACAGTTGGGTACTCTTGGACAACGACCCAGCAGTGCTGTGTCTGTCCTGAGCCGCCTTTACTGTCCGTCCTGTTGCTTTAATGTCTGCAACGTCTTTGTGACTCCAGGTACTTTGTGGTCGTCTCCTTTGTTATTTCTCCTTGTGGGTTCCAGGTCAGAGCCTGTATTGTAATGTTGGTTGTTGGCTTTCTCGTGGTATAACTGAGCTGCCCCCATCTCCTTCTCAAGATCTGCTGCCACAACTTAATGCTGCTTATTATTAAGGCCAGATTTGTAAGGCCAGACCTTACAAATACTGCCTGGGCCTTGCTGATTCGGCATCTGTCCCACCTGCTTGTCTCACGCTGCCAGTCTACATGAAGGGCTTTAGTTTAGTGTATTTTAACCCAACCACAGTTTTTTGGTTCATAGCCTTAGACCGTCAGGCCTGTCTTTCTGAGGTTTAGACTTCACGGCTGATTTACCTCTGCGGTAAGTCTTTGTAGAGCCTGCGATGTGACCCTTGTAAGTGGTCAACACTGTTGCCAGCATTCATGCTAGTTGATGGTGTTAATTACCTTGTGGTTGTGTCGTAGTGTTTTGTACACATTGGCAGCCACGACAGAAACAATAAAAACCTGGAACTTTTCCCCCCGCTGGGTCCCCGCTTTTTGTTGTGGCCTTTTGCTTTATTCTTTTCTTCTTTTGTCTATTAAGCTTTTCCACTTTTTGTACATGTCTTCACATCCAATAGTTTCTGCAGTTTCCTGTGGACTCAAATTGTGGTCATAAATATTCTGTACTCGTAAATCAAATGCGTAGTTGTGAACTGAGTTTTGTAACCTTGTAAACCAGAAATCTGAAAATTTTATGTTTGTGCATCTATCGATGAAAGTTTGTGTGTTTGTAAAAAATATTTACACAAGTTACAATTTATTTATTTTTTGTTAAGTTCTGGTTACAGATACAAAGCGAAAAACTCTTTGTAAAACTATGCGCTCAAGTTCCCTCGCTTGTGTGTGAGTTTCAACTTGCAAGAACGAATTTGACCAGATTTTTCTTCCTTTCAGCTGATTGGTCAATGTCATGTCAATCACAAGTGTAACAATCCAATCTGAGAACAGATGCGTTTGGCTGTCGGAGGGGCGTTTTACTGAGCTTCAGGACCTGGAAGGGTAAATAAATGCCCTTTCACGTGTCAGCGTTTTCCTTCATCACCACACAGGAAAACAGTCTGTGCGTGTCTGAGTTCGGTGATTTTCTTTGTCACAGGCTTACGTGCTTATACAGGGACCTCCAGAGCCTTTTCAACAGATCTGTGGACATCAGGGGGACAGCAGTGTTGTGGAAATGAAACACTCTTCACTAGTCGGGATAGTTATAAAGCTTTCTTCGTTCTGAATGAGTGATACGTGATATGTTTTTATTGAACATTTGAACAAAATTCAACACAAACTCTTGTAGAGGATATAAAGCCAGAGATGTACATCTTTTGAAACGACAAGAAGCAGGCGCATCTAGTACACACAGAGGTGCCGCAAAATAATGACAGAGCTCTGCGGCCAGCGCAACTAATTTTGCATCCTTCGCTCTGAGTTAGCGGTGAGCGCAGCGCATGCCGCGTCCGTTGTGAAAGGGCCTTTATGCTGCACAGCAGAATCCATTCAGGGGGATAACATGGTGCTCGATTCTCAGTCCTGATACTATCAGAGCTGATTCAGTGTTATCAGTGACAGCACCGGTGTGGATGAGTGTGTATTTTCTGTATGCGTTTGTTCTGGCAGTGTCTTCCTTGGTGCATACGCTGCAGTTGGTCGGTGCTTTGTTGAGCAGGTTTGGCCACAGTCTCTTCCTGTTGTTCTCTGTAATATTTGCATGTGCTTTGTTTCGTGCTGATTGAGTCTCTTAGACTGAATTCAAAACCGATGGAGAAAAACAAAATCCTGCTCTTCTGGGAGGGACATAAACCAGAACACGAGATAATAAAATCTGCAACAGCCTTTTGCTTGTTGTGTTTTTAATAGAGATGGCACAATACCACTTTTTTATGTCCGATACCGATACCGATATCATAAATTTGGATATCTGCCGATACCGATATGAATCCGATATAGTGTATTTTTTAATCAATAAAACAGTTTTTTTAATATCTTGCTGCTTTTTGTATAAGTTTATACTCAAGTAAAAAAAAAAAACACTAAACCTATTCTGTTATACCTACATGCAAAAAATACACTGCACCCAAAATATTTCATAGTTCAGCAATACTGATCAATCTAATAAACTTAAACCTACTTCATCCTTCCTATTCTGGTATTTTAAAGAGAACTTAGCAGAAATATTAAGCAACCTAACTAATAGGGTTCTAAAGCTCCCAGCAAAAAAATAATAATTAGGGAACCACCCACCCTCCTCCTCATGATGCTTAATTGACGTAATCAACTATAATTTGATGCAGTGTGGGGGAAAAAATACACAGAAATCAATTATTTTTCAAGAATAATTAAATGGATTCAACATCGTTCTTCAGCAAAATTGCAGATTGAAATGGTATCTTTCCAAAGGAAAAAGTACTATAGCTTACTAGGGTATATTGGACTTAATAGTTACTATATACAGTAATAGACTTCTATACATTTTACATCAGATTAAAACTTTGGGTGTAAGATTCAGATAATTGTTTATTAAAAGCTAGACATTTAAAATGACAATAAGAAAGAAAAGTATGTCTTTGTGCCCCCTTTTCCCTGTTCATGCCCTATCGGCCCCCCTGGCTAAACTTTGCTAGATCCGCCCCTGCACAGTTACCAGCCGTCAGCTACCTAGAAAAGGATCCTGGTGTAGAAAGTAATAATAAATAAATTCTAACAACAGCTTATCAAGGTTAAACGTGCTGCTGTCGTTCAGCCGCTGGTTTCTTCTTTCTGGCGCGAAGTGGGCGATAAACAAACAAGAGAGACAGACTCGCGACAGAAAAGCCGATTAGCTGATCATTGATCAGTTTCATGATTGAAGTAACAGCAGGAGAGGGAGGGAGAGAGAAGAGGCAGTCGCTCCATATATCGGTTGTTAAGCTTAACGCTGGAATGCTTTACAAACATTCAGAGATGAACTTACACACTTGCTTTACTTCTCTCTGGGATAACTTCCTCGGAGATGAAATCCCGGGTTGCTAGCGAGGCTACAAATACACACAGCCGCTCTATCACGTGACCCGTACTGCTGCGATCTGCTATGGTTATGAGCAGAGTTACGCCATGTCGCAAGTTTTGTGAGGTGCTTTTTTGATATTTAATGGATTGGATTACATTTTTTTTATTTTTCTCCGATATCCGATCCAGTAATTTACGTCCAGTAATTTACGTCAGTACCTCTAGTTTTTAATAGCGTTTATTTGTCCTGCATGTCTTTATTGTCACTTCACACGGAGGGATGAAAGGGCTGGTTTTATGAGAGCAGAGAAAGTGTATGTAGGGAGGAGATCGGGGTGGAGTGATGGTTCCTAACTTACTTTTTTTTTTCTTACATTGACAACAGAGCTCCCCTGAATTTAACAAACACTGATGATTGTCTAAATCAAAACTTTTGTTTGATTTTAAATAATTTTGTCCGTAGTAGTTCTAGCATATATGATATTATTTTTCACTGAAATGATAGCAGCAGAGGCGTGTTTAAAGGGGGGTTTAGGGTGTTCCTGCATCCAGGTTTTTATAACGTGAAATATTGTAATAATATTCTACATTTTTAACACATTTGTAAATTTAAGTTAAAAAAAATCTGCCTCATATGCCTCCCATTGGTTTCGTCCATTGCCTGCCTCCCTGCAACTCCTCAACACCTCATTTAAAAAGCTGCGCCCATGCTCCCGCTCATAGATCATACCATTCTTTCTGTGGTACAATGATTAATGTTTATTTCACACTTTTAAGGTTTGAGGTTCAGACCTGCTGGAGTTTGCATGTCCTCCCTTTTCTTTTCCTGCATGTGTTTTTCCGACTTCCTCCCACAGTCCAGACACATCAGTTAGCTCTTGATTCTATAATGTCCAGCTCAAAAGGTTAAACTGTATAAAATAATAGATAAATGAGACAGGGGTTAAAATCTGAGAGCAATAGATAAATTCCAGTCCATTTTCATTATTCCAATTCATTTTGAGCAAATTTTGAGTACATTTTCAGAACACTGCCCAGTTAAAACCGGGATGCCTATCCAGTCTTTAAGTCTGATGTCATTAGCTGTTTCCAGGTCCAAACACCGCTTCAGGTCCCAAAGTCAAATGAACACTGCAGCATCACTGAGAGTTACAAACTGTCTAAATTCTTTCATCTTTAATAAAATGATCAGTGTGGCTGCTCTACCAGGTGTAACAATTAAGTTTAACATCCAGGCATCCATGAAAACAGAATGTGTTAAATTTAGCGGAGTTAGAAGTTAGCTCACTAGTTTTCGCCTAAACATGATATAGCATGACTGAGAGATTTCTGAAAGATTCAAACGTACAGCTCTGCTATCACTTCCAACATAAATTAAGACAGAAAACTAAACAGAAATGACGTTTGTAGGGTTACTGAAGTTGGGCTAGCTGATATATAATGATGTGCTACGCAATCGCTAGCTACACAGCTATGTTAGCATAACATAAACAGTGAAGCTGGAGGATGAACGCTAACTTTTTTCCACTCGATAAAAGTTAGCGTGAAGGTTCCTGATGGTTAGGGACAAATGTAATCGCATGGCAGGATGCTGTAAAAGGACCAAACTTCAGCCAGGAGAACAACTGAGATAATCCATCCACAATGTGAGGTTAGTCATTAATTTACTGCTGTATGGGCTGGGCTGTAGTTACATCGT
Organism: Aulonocara stuartgranti; assembly: GCF_965226115.1. Classification (NCBI taxonomy): domain Eukaryota; kingdom Metazoa; phylum Chordata; class Actinopteri; order Cichliformes; family Cichlidae; genus Aulonocara; species Aulonocara stuartgranti. The sequence continues at coordinate 37,517,253 of NC_138945.1, read as the reverse complement.
AAGGTTTTAAAAACTGAGCTGATCACTGCCTTTTTTAGGGACTTGTTCAAATTAAATAGAACAAAATACAAAGTATTAAACATGTTAAAAATACAACACCCTTAATAAAGGCAGAGTAGTTTGGACCCAGAAGCAGAGTTCATATGTCATCGCTTAAAGACCAGATTATTGCAATCATGTTTATTTCTGCTGTGAAGCTGGACATTTAAACGTGGGAGTCTATGGGATTGGCTCATATTTAGAGGCAGCCTCAAGTGGCTATTAGAGGAACTGCAGTCCTTTAATATAATGTGTACATTCACCCAGAAAATTGGCACATTAACCAGTAGCCCCACTGCTGAGTCATCATCCAGCTCAGTCACTCTCAGTGTAAGACCAAAGCTCTGATATTAAAGATTAAAACATGTAAATATTCAGATTTAGGTTTTTAGGTGCTCTGACCTCTGGGTAAATGATGATAAACTGTTTTTCTTTCAGGTTTCTTGATCACTGCAGTTACAAAGTAAATAAAATCAGATGGACTGAATTTGAAACTTGATGACAAAAGGAGGCCAAGAGGAATTTGAAAACATTCGATCATAGTTGCGTAGCTGTCTGTAGGTGTCCCCTCCCCCTATTTTCTCCCAGTCCCTCTCTCTCTTTGTCTTCATCCATTCATCTCTGCTGACTCTCTGTCTTTGTGCTCTTTTGTTGTCAGTTGACGTAATCGAGCTGAATGAATGTTTGAGTTTCTCTGCTCAAAAAAAGACGAGGAGGAAGTCATTACAGGGATGAACCGCCTCAATAGAGTTTCCCAGGCAACCCGTGCGTGTGTGTGTGTGTGTGCGTGTGCATGTGCGTGTGTGTGTGTGTGTGTGTGTGTGTGTGTGTGTGTGTGTGTGCACAGTGACTTTGTGGGGACCCATATGGACACTTTTAACAACACAAAAAAATCACTCTGAGTTCACACAAAACCCAGTTTGGTTCCGTTACAATATTTTTTTTAAAAGGTCTCCAAAGACATTTGTTAACTCTTTGAAGGAAATCCCAACTATTTTGAGTTACAGCCCTTATTATGATGTAAATGCACAATATTTTCACTTTTTTATAAAATCTGAATCTTTTCACACATATTTTGATCTAGAAAGAGTGTAATTAGCTCAATAGCGTAAATTCCAGGGCTATTATTATTATTTCTATTGGCCTGGAGTTTGCAAAGAATAAATAAGATAGCACAATGAGCCTTGTTTTGTTAAACAGGAAACAAGTAACATGATTCTATTTGATTTAAAGTACTGATGTTCATTTTAACTTAGCTATAAATGTCAAAACATTAAAATGTCAAATTAAAATTTACCCAGCAAGTAAAATTTCTGTTTCAAATGCATAAAAACCCCTCCACTGAGTATTTTTACTCAATAAATCAGTAACTTTAGTTCATGTAATGGAGTGAATGTAACCTCTCACATCTCACCCTTCTCTACACGTGCATGCAACCATATCATGTGACAAAATTCCACACGCAGGTCACATGACACTAAACTGTCTCCATGGCAGCTTGGTAAAACATTTCTGCTGAGGAAGGTTTCAAAATAAAAGCTTCAGAAACAGATAAGTTGGACATAAGGCAAGTTTAACTTAGTGATGATTTACTTACTTAACATTTTCTTGTGTATCTCTGTGTGCTTTAACACCACTGTTTGTAACCCAGAAACAGCAGAGATCCTTACCTGATCTTCACCTGCTGGATGAGTCATTTTTACCTCTAATGATTGAAGTGTGACATAAAACCAGTTTGTGGACTGATTGTTTCCTCTCCTGTGAATGATTTCAAAATATATTTCCTCCACTTCAGTCATATTCAGACAGATTTGGTACTTTTTTGAGAAATGTTATCAGACCATCTCCAATTTCAAATAAAACTACTGTTTATGGTGTTTTTTATTGATTTTTTCATCTTTATTTGTGACTCACACTGCTATTGAACTTGATGAACTCAGGTGAGGTCAGGGCCAAAACGCTGTGTGTGTGTGTGTGTGTGTGTGTGTGTGTGTGTGTGTGTGTGTGTGTGTGTGTGTTGAGATGGAAAGTGGAATGTGACAACGCAGTCCCTCCTGTTCTGGTGATTTCTGGGTGTTTGTGGCTGCCTTGCATTCCTCTGACCAGCCCAACAGGTTTTATTTTAATGGGCCTTTATCTATGCACCTGTGTGTGTGTGTGTGTGTGTGTGTGTGTGTGTGTGTGTGTGTGTGTTTCTGATAATGCAGTGGTGGAATGTCCGCAGTTCATAGTGTAACCCTGGGTGTGTTGTGTTTTGTGCTCTCTCTCTGTTTTTAAAGGGGTTGTAGATATAAATGGCTCTGCTGGGTGGAGGAACGATGGAGAACTGCCTTTGATTTGATTTTCAATCAGAATACACTGCTCAGAATAAGGTTTTTTCACTAGCTTTCCATTTAGCAAGGGTGGTGTCACTACTGGTAGCGTGACCCTGGACCCTACAGAGGTTACACAGGTAGTCCAACTCCCACAGGATGGTACCTCAACGTGTGCTATTGCTAGAAGGTTTGCCATGTCTCCCAGCACAGTTTTAATCAAATCATTTGCCCCCATCTCAACTTTGAATTGAATTGAATCTTAATTTTGAACATGTTAAAAAATACAACCACATAGAAATAAAAGAGACAAACAAATGAAGCAAAACAAATGGAAAACAAAGCAACCACAAATACAGTGGGGCAAAAAAGTATTTAGTCAGCCACCGATTGTGCAAGTTCCCCCACTTAAAATGATGACAGAGGTCAGTAATTTGCACCAGAGGTACACTTCAACTGTGAGAGACAGAATGTGAAAAAAAAATCCATGAATCCACATGGTAGGATTTGTAAAGAATTTATTTGTAAATTAGGGTGGAAAATAAGTATTTGGTCACCTCAAACAAGGAAAATCTCTGGCTCTCACAGACCTGTAACGTCTTCTGTAAGAAGCTTTTCTGTCCCCCACTCATTACCTGTATGAATGGCACCTGTTTGAACTCATCATCTGTATAAAAGACACCTGTCCACAGCCTCAAACAGTCAGACTCCAAACTCCGCCATGGCCAAGACCGAAGAGCTTTCGAAGGACACCAGGAAAAGTATTGTAGACCTGCACCAGACTGGGAAGAGTGAATCTACAATAGGCAAGCAGCTTGGTGTGAAAAAATCAACTGTGGGAGCAATCATCAGAAAATGGAAGACATACAAGACCACTGATAATCTCCCTCGATCTGGGGCTCCACGCAAGATCTCATCCCGTGGGGTCAAAATGATCATGAGAACGGTGAGCAAAGATCCCAGAACCACACGGGGGGACCTGGTGAATGACCTGCAGAGAGCTGGGACCAAAGTAACAAAGGTCACCATCAGTAACACACTACAACGGCAGGGAATCAAATCCCGCAGTGCCAGACGTGTTCCGCTGCTGAAGCCAGTGCATGTCCAGGCCCGTCTGAAGTTTGCCAGAGAGCACATGGATGATACAGCAGAGGATTGGGAGAATGTCATGTGGTCAGATGAAACCAAAGTAGAACTTTTTGGTATAAACTCAACTCGTCGTGTTTGGAGGAAGAAGAATACTGAGTTGCATCCCAAGAACACCATACCTACTGTGAAGCATGGGGGTGGAAACATCATGCTATGGGGCTGTTTTTCTGCCAAGGGAACAGGACGACTGATCCGTGTTAAGGACAGAATGAATGGGGCCATGTATCGTGAGATTTTGAGCCAAAACCTCCTTCCATCAGTGAGAACTTTGAAGATGAAACGAGGCTGGGTCTTCCAACATGACAATGATCCAAAACACACCGCCCGGGCAACAAAGGAGTGGCTCCGTAAGAAGCATTTGAAAGTCCTGGAGTGGCCTAGCCAGTCTCCAGACCTCAACCCCATAGAAAATCTGTGGCGGGAGTTGAAAGTCCGTGTTGCTCGGCGACAGCCCCAAAACGATCGTGGCTCAAGAGTTGGGAGTTCGCCTTGTAATCAGAAGGTTGCCGGTTCGAGCCCCGGCTTGGACAGTCTCGGTCGTTGTGTCCTTGGGCAAGACACTTCACACGTTGCCTACTGGTGGTGTCCGGCAGCCTCACCTCTGTCAGTGCGCCCCAGGGTGGCTGTGGCTACAATGTAGCTTGCCATCACCAGTGTGTGAATGTGTGCGTGAATGGGTGGATGACTGGATATGTAAAGCGCTTTGGGGTCCTTAGGGACTAGTAAAGCGCTATATAAATACAGGCCATTTACCATTTACATCACTGCTCTCGAGAAGATCTGCATGGAGGAATGGGCCAAAATACCAGCTACTGTGTGTGCAAACCTGGTAAAGACCTATAGTAAACGTTTGACCTCTGTTATTGCCAACAAAGGTTATGTTACAAAGTATTGAGTTGTATTTTTGTTATTGACCAAATACTTATTTTCCACCCTGATTTACGAATAAATTCTTTACAAATCCTACCATGTGGATTCATGGATTTTTTTTTTCACATTCTGTCTCTCACAGTTGAAGTGTACCTCTGGTGCAAATTACTGACCTCTGTCATCATTTTAGGTGGGGGAACTTGCACAATCGGTGGCTGACTAAATACTTTTTTGCCCCACTGTACAAAACAAACAAACAAAAAACTTTCATGTTCAAAGAGGAGCAGGAACTTATTTAATCCCACAGCCTTTCCACTATTTAGTTATCAATACACTACAGAAATCAGAAATACCTCATTACAATTACATCATAAGTTACATGTCTTATTATTATTACTATTATTATTATTATTATTATAAATGTATTTATTAATATTATATATATATAAACACACATCAGCATTGTGAAAATATTGGACAAGAACACATTATCAGAGCTCTACCTCCTCCCTGTACCCAGCAAAAAACAATCCCTTGAACCTTGACTTTGACCCTAGCTTCCTCATCTGTCACACCAGCCCTCTGCATGTTCTCCTTCACTACATCCATGAATCTTCTCTCTGGTCTTTCTCTTTTCCTCCTGCCTGGCAGCTCCATATTCAACACACACTACTTACTTATTTATCCTTACTAAACGATAAATAATGTTCAGATGGGTTTTATGGTGAGGTTTCATATCTTGTGGGACAACAATAAATTAATCAAAATCTAGTTAGCATGAACTGCACACAGGCACAGATACCTCAGAGTTAATGCTGTCTAATATATACAATATTAAATGGGGATAGTTAACTAGACCTTAACAGGCTGTAAGCATCTGTATTTTTGCTGTAAATTTAGATATTTTAACATGAAAGTCTGATGATTAAAATTAAGATTTTAACCCTCTGATGCATAGTGGTCACTGGAGTGGACAGCTACTAAAACGTACATATCTCTTTAATGCATTGGTTTCTATGGTGGAACTGCATATTAGCCTCTAGAGTGTCTAGAGTGCTCTCTGCTGCCATGCTCCATTGAGGTCAGTTCAGTGTTCAGTTAGTGCAACTGCAAGTAAATTTCCTCTGAATCAAAGATGGCAGACAAACTGTCACCCCTGCCGACCACTGCTTGCATATCCTGCTAAAAGAGCCCAGCAGGTAAAAAAAAAAAAAAGATGATATGCAGTAACATCTAGGGAAGGATATTATCTGTTTGGAATAAGAAATTGTTATGTCTAATATGTAGAAAACTACGATTAACCATGTGTCCAATGAAGTGGACATCATGCATTACCCACTATATTTTTTTAACATAAGTCATAAATTGTCTCACTGTTTTTTGGGACTGTTTTGGTTATAAGTAAGTGTATAATTGTTACATTTATAAGCTACTCAAATATTATATATATATATATATATATTTAAAATATATATTTTTGTGCAGATCAGCTGTAGTTTGAGTTACTATAATAATTATTTTATCATATTTTGTAGACTTCAAATGCAGCAAAGAATAAGGCAGCGTAAAGAATAGTCCAGGAAATTCCATCCAGCTCCAGTGATGATGATTTCATTGATGAGTGCAGTGATGATGAGTGGCTGCCAGAGCAGAACAGAGACATAGGCGCTACGGATGATGAAGACACAGACAGTCAGGATGCAGAAAGTGAGAACGGGGCAGGATGAAGAGGAAGGTCAGCGTTATCAGGGAGCTGTGGGAGATGGGTACATGGCAGATCTAATTGATAATATAACATACAACACCAACTTGTATGCTCTACAAAAAGGGAAAGAACTGTCAGTAACAGGAGAAAAGATTTAGGTTTTTTTAGGGATCAAACTGATTATGGGGTACATTCGGTATCCTAGGGCACGAATGTACTGGTCTAGTGAGGACGGTCTTCGTCTTGGAATAATTGCAAATGCCATGTCTGTAAGCAGATATGAGCGAATCCTGAGATACCTGCACTTTGTGGATAACTTGACTTACCAGCCACCAAACACAGACAGGCTCTTCAAAATAAGACCAATCATACGTGCTCTTCAGGAGACATTCAAGGCAGCAGCAGACCCTGAGGAATTTCAGTCAGTTGATGAGCAGATAATTCCTTTCAAAGGCCTACTGTCCATCAAGCAATTCATACCAAAAAAGCCCAAACCCTGGAGAGTGAAGGTATGGGTGAGAGCAGGAACCTTAGGCTTTATGACAGGCTATATGGTTCGACAGTTCTGTCATCCACATGATCTCGTCCTGTGCTGGCCAATCCCCTGAAGATGTTGCCAACAGATGGGTCAAGAAGGAAAAAAAGATGACGATGATCCAAAAGCCCTTCTCCGTGGCCCTTTTTAATCAACACATGGGTGGGGTTGATCTTGTTGACCAATGTCTGGCAATGTACCCCCACAGACGTCGAAACAAGAGGTGGTATATACCTGTGTGCCATGCTTTGCAAACTTTCGCACAGCCTAGGTGTGATGAACATAGAAGTGTTCGGAGATGCAGAGACTAAGATGTCAGTTTGTGTTTTCTTCCAGCATGCTAATAAGGGCTTGGTAATACTGTCCTGCATCGTTATAGAACTGTGTAGACTCAAAAAATTTTCTTGTTGGAGATAGTTTGCCATATTCAGGTGTAGGAGTCACAGCTAGGACTGTTGATTGGTTTTATTATTTACATCTAAACATTGGGGTTATATGAGTTGAAAGTTCCAAAAAATTGCTGAGGTGTTTTTCAAAGGATACAAGCAAACAAGGGTTTGTATATTTACAATAGAACACAAGATAATTCATTTTTATAGTAAATTCACAGCATTTCATGCTAAGTGCTGGGGCGCATGTAGTCCACTGGAGTGGACAAGTTTATAACTTTATATATTTTTGGGAAAAAAAGAGTTGAACATTTTTTTTCATGTCCTGAGAAGAATAAAAGCACTTAAAAAAAAAGCTTGACCAAGGCTTTCATAATTCATGCATCAGAGGGTTAAAATGATTCCCTGTGGAATTGAGTTGAGTTGTTTTTTTCTAAATCAGAGAGAATCATTGCTGCAGTCAGGAGTATATCAGTACAAGACAGATACTCCAGATAGCAGACACATCTAATGTGTGCTGCTTTTAACACTTACTGTATGGAGAAGTGTTGCATCTACCACAGGTGGTCATGAGCTACACTGGAATTTAATTGTGTTGAGATTTTGTAGGCCATATGTGTCCTAAATACCACAACATACTTATATTTGGCCCATATAAGGCAAACACACTCACCCCGAGTCAGATGAACCTAAGAAAACTACAAAGGGTCCAGATTTAGGCCAAACATTCAGAACCATGCAAACATCATGAGCCATATGCCATTACTTTATATTTTGCTAGGAAAATGGGAAAATAGGTACATAATTTTATTGAAACATATGCAAGCGTACATGGAAATACACTATATAAGGTAAAAAGCAAGTTTTTACAGTTCTAATGAGCTTGAAAATCAATATTTGGAACAGACCATGAGGCAGACCCAGGATACACAGCAGAGATTCTGATTCTATGCTGGGGAAAGAGTTGGATGGATGGATAGATGAATGCAAATTTTTAGTTTATCAGTCTAGTTATGTCTTTGGCTAAGAGGGAAGCTTGTCACAAAATCACAGTCTTATTTTTGCATTTTTATTTCTGCATCACACATCTACAGCAAACGTTAGAGAGGAAGAGAGGTCAGGTGAGTGATTTTCTCTTCTGATAAAGACTTTTATTCTTTGTTTTTGTCTCTTTATTGAACTCTTATTGAAATGATAGCAGACGTTAAATACTGGACTTTGTTTAAGTACAGATGTACAAATAAACAGTCGTGATGGTTCATCTGTGGCTCCCATTTGTGTGTCTGTGTGTGAGAGCAGATGGATGATTCACTGGCCCACAGAGTAAAAACAGAAACTCATTTTCTGTGTTCTCTTTGTTCAGATAACAAAAGGACTCACAGGAGTATTTCATCTTCCAAGATCATGTGACCTCCGACCTCCCCACTGTTGTTAACGCCACAGCTGACCCTTTAAACTGCAGCTCATTGAGCGCGCTCTCTTATTGTTGTCCGACCCCTTGTGGCGTTTGATGAATGTCTGAATTGTGAATGTGATCAGAACAGAGAAGAGGCATGCAAACCGTCCTGTCTGAACCTGTTGGACCTGAACACAGCGGGGTTTGGTTTATTTTAGCCGTCAAGTTTTGATTCATTGCAGATTAGCCAGATCTGCTCTGGGGGAGAAAGTCAGCACAGCATAACTCGGTTCAGGTCAAAAATAACAAGGTCAGAAAACTAAAAAAAAAAAACTTTAAATGCATTTTTGACACTTTCACTTCTCCTTTGCTAACTCAAAAAGATACAACTCTTCCCATTTCCCTTTCATGGGAGGTTTTTATTGTGAAATATAAAGGTTACTAAAGGTAACCCAACAGAGATCAATAAGTGACTGAAAAAGGCAGTGAATGGATCGTGTGTGGCAGTTGTGGCATTAAAAATAGTACCTTAGAACAGCAGAGCAGTGATTATGACATGACTCATAGTGTCTCTTCATTGTTTATTACCCAGCTTTATCAGGGATTGGTCTTTGTTTGATGGTTTAAGTAGCTGTGCCGCAACAGATCACTCAAATATTCATCTTTTGTTTTCTAACAATGCTATTGGTTCAGAGCCTGTTAGGGCACAGAATATGCCAGGTTATTTTTTTTATATGTACAACTGGCTCCTTGGTGTAAGTGCAAGCCAGATCTCTTGGATTCAACCCAGGAAGATGCAAAAATCCCTTCTTGAGAAAGAAGGGTATAAAAAAACCTGCCAAATCAGACAATCAGTTACAGTTTATGAATGAGGAAGCAGCTAAAATAGATTTATTAGTGTGAATGCTTGAAAAGCATTCACAGTATTGTCCTTCTAATCTTTATTAGTGTGAATGCTTTTTGGCATCTAACTCCATCAAAACCATTCAACTTAGAAAAACCGTTCAAACACCGTTAGATTCCTCTTCTTTTGGACATGACTGCTTCTACTTTTCTCATTTTTAACATTTATATTTTTAAAATTATTCAAGTTTTTTCAACAAATATTTCCCATGTATTTCAATGGAGAGACCCTTCAAATTCTCATTCAACTTCCTCCTCTTTAAACTGTATATACTTCCACATACATTGACATAGAGCCACCATTCAAACTTTAAAACGAAGACAAGACTTTCAACTATTCAACTTGTATTTATCTTTTCAATATCTATTATACTTTTTCTTCAGTTCCAGTTTAAGTTTCATACTTTTTTTCCACCCATTTCAGAGTTTATAATGGGTGTGTATGGGACGGAATGTTGCCGCTAGAGTGAGACAGCTCAACTGCTAGAGTGAGAGGAGGGGGGGGAATTTATCTTAAAATCTTTTTTTAAAACTGCTGCTGTGTCCGCAGCGTTTGCGCTACAGCCATCATTTTACCCTCAAAACATAGCCATCGCTGTCCTCTTTCATCCAATGTGTTTACTATTGTAATATGTGTTATGGTTCTTTCATAAATGTCACCAATGCACAGCCTCCTCCCTCCAACTCTTCCATAGACTCTAATGTTAAAATGGCTCAGAAGGTTTGTTTGAAAACCAGAAGTACAGGCTGTCTTTACACTGTCACCACGTCCATATAATAAACTCCACAGGCATGAAAACTGAGAATTTGGTAGACTGGACATTGCTGGCACTCACGGTGAAAGAATTTTGTCAATACAAGTTGTCGTTTTCTTTTGGGAACAATTTGTTTTGGGCTGACTGTTCATTTTAAGGAGCAAAAGTGAGGTGCATGTCTGTGTGCGTGTGTATGGAGCCATTGGGTGCAGTCTCTATAGCAGGGGTCACCAACCTTTTTGAAAGTGAGAGCCACTTCTTGGGTACCGATTAATGTGAAGGGCTACCAGTTTGACACACACTTCTCAAATAACAAATTTCCTCAGTTTAACTTAATTATGTGTTATCATTAATAATTAATGATATTCATCTATGTACGGACAATAATTATGTTAATTATTTTTCACCATAATTATAAAGAATGCAAGTAGGAAACAAGGTAGGAAACATAAATATCAATATGCAACGCTTTATTTCTATATATCTCTGCAAGTATTTACATTTTGAAGTGATTTTCACTTACCACTAACAAATTTTAACAAATCATGCACTGTTACATACATTATTTTTGTATGTATGTAACATACAAAAAATCAACTTTCAAATTTTACAGAACTTTTCACCAAATTGGCAGCATTTTAAAGCAAATTGTCACATGTTACACTTAACAAACACATTTGTTTTTCAATAATTAAATTCAACTTTGACATGACACTGTAATGTTGCCACTGAGAACATCTAATATGGCTTTCTTTGTCTGTTAGTGGGAAACCTGGCATTGCATGCTGTTCACCAGTGTGTTGTAATCTGGGGTATAACTTGACACTGCAACTCTGAGTGAGTCTTGCAGATGTGCATCGGAGAGGCGTGTTCTGTGTTTGTTCTTGATGAAGTTCATGTCAGAAAAGGCTGATTCACAAAGATAGGTTGAACCAAACAGGCTGGCAACCTTCATAGCTGCTGTGCACACACCACTGTACTTTTCTGTGTCAACAAGGCACCAAAAGTTTGGTGCACCCAGATAGGCTTTGAGGTGGACGTCATTTTGCAATGTTACAATTTCGATTTCCACCTGTCCAGCATCCAAGCTGAACATTGAACTTAGTTGCTCAGCAATGCATGTTGTGTCCACATTCATGAAAGGATTGGAAACAAATGAGACACATGGCTCAAGCTGATCAAGGTCACAAAACCTGTTCTCAAACTCTTGACCAAGTCGGTTTATGACTTGAGTGTACTTTTCTGCAACTTTGTCAAAAGTCTCAGATGCAGAAGCATTGTCTTTCAGCACCATCTGCACAGAGGGAAAGTGCAGCACCTTTTTTCTCTGTAAATGCACAGAGAAGATGCTCATCTGGGCTTTAAATCCATTTAAAGCACTTATCATGTCAGCAACAGTCTTACCTTTGCCTTGCAGCTCACAGTTCAAATGGTTCAGTTTCCCAGTAATGTCTGTTAAAAACGCAAGGTCAAGTGTCCACTCAGTGTCCTCCAGCAGAGATGTGTCTTCCCCTTTGGATTGCATGAACTCCTTGATTTCACCCAAAAGTGACAAAAAACGAAGCAAAATCCGTCCCCTGCTGAGCCATTGGATTTCCGTATGTAGTAGCAGGTCACCATATTCAGCTGACAGCTCCTCCAATAGCACCTTGAATGTTCTGTGCTGTTTAGCTCTGGAGCGGATGCTGTTTATGATCTTCACGACGGGAGTCATGACGTGCTCGAAGCCGATCACCTTTGCGCATAACGCCTGCTGGTGAATGATGCAGTGGTAATGCATGAAGTTTGGGAACTCTGTGTCACCTTTACAGTGAGCGATGAATCCCGTATGTCGGCCGATCATAGCAGGAGCCCCGTCGGTAGTCACTGATACCAGCTTTTCCAACGGTACCTTTTTCTTCGCGAAAAACTCCTTCACCGCGTTATAGATGTCAACTCCCTTCGTAGTTGTCTTTAGCGGCAGGAGTGTCAGAAGTTCTTCTTTTGTGGAGAAACCATCAAATACCATCCGGATAAAGACCACCAGCTGTGCTGTACTGCTGCTGTCGACGGACTCGTCACACTGGATGCTAAACCAACTGCACTTTGCCAGATCCTGATCCAACTGATCGGCCAAGTTCCCGGACATAGCCGACACTCTTCTAACAATTGTAGTTGCCCCCAGCTGGACATCAGAGAGAGTGGAGATTACATCGTTTCCATATTTCTCGTCTTTAAGCACAGTTTTTGCAATTATCATCATTGCTTCTTTGAAATACTCCCCGTCTAAAAATGCCTTCTTTTTCTAAATCATGAAATGTGTAGCTCTAAATGAGGCTTCGGTTGCTTTTTGAGAGTTTTTCACCGGTCTCGTGAAAAAAGACTGCTGTTTGCTCAAACCTGCCTTTAATTCACGGGCCTTTTCCGCTCGCAGTGTGCTGCCCTTTGGGTATTTAGCATGGTAGCTTGTGTGACACGTTCGGAAATGTCTCTCCACGTTGTGCCGCTTTGCCGTTGCCACAGTTGCCCCGCAAATGAGACACATGCATGAATCTTTCACAGTGGTAAAAAAGAACTCTTCCTCCCATTCACTGTGAAAATTATATGTTTTCTTCCTTTTTTCCGCCATGTTTTCCTCATCTCCTCACCTTTGCCTTTGCTGGTCTTCACGGCAACTGTTTCCGTGGAGACCAGCTAGCACTAAATATTAGATCATGATCTAATATTTAATAATAAACTTTTTTTTAATATATTATCTCTAACAAATTAACACCAATGCAATTGTGATTAAAAAAAAAATAGCAAGAAAAAATAAAAATAGATGCAGCTTACTGGTAAGTTGTTATGGTGAGCTATTTTTAGAACAGGCCCGCGGGCGACTCATGTGGTCCTTGCGGGCGACCTGGTGCCCGCGGGCACCGTGTTGGTGACCCCTGCTCTATAGCAACCAGGCTGACACCTGCCTGCCTAACGAGCTCTCTCTCACTCTGCCAAGATTCATCTTAAACACTTCTCTTTCAACTGCTGCTGTGTCCACAGTGTTACAGCCATCATTTTACCCTCAAAATGTCGCCATTATTGTTCTCTTTCCAACACTGTGTCTTTCAAAGCTCAGAGATGTAAACTTTTTAAATTGTGTTGATCCAAGTGGAGGGATCACATTTTAGTCATTCAGTGATTCAAAGAATATGAACTTTTAATATTCATTCAGATGTTTTCTGACTCTAAATTTTCTTTTACCTTTAAAACATTTTCAGCTATTTTCCAACTTCTTCTTCTGTGTAAACGTCAGCTTTTAGCACTTCAGCATTTGTGTTTTCAGGTGCAAATTTCTGTATTTTTCATCTCATTCAACATTTTTAACTTAGAATTCAGCAATTAATTCATTTCAGTGCATACATTCAGATTCAAGCATTCACACTGCAGTTTCTTCAGAAAATGCACATTCTAGTTTTTTTTAGAGCTACAAATTCCAGAGTTCCATTTAATTCATCACATGAAGGTGGTCATAAAGGCAGCTCTTTGAAATGAGCATCTCTGAAAGGATCATAGACTGGTTTTATATATGGATGTGGATCAACCAGTGGCCTTTTTTTTTTTTTTTTTTTTTTTTTTTTATTAGCCGCTGCCTTGTATGGTTTCTGGAGCCCAAAGTAACCATATTTGGATAAGAGGGTGGTGTGCTAAGTTGGATGCTGTATGACAAAATAAGCCTTATTATATGTCCGATAATTCCATTAAAAATGGCCCAAAAACCAAGACTAGGAATTTCGGTGATTTTAATTAGAGGAGGTGAGGCCTACAGCTCTCTGTGCCTCTACTCCTGTTAATCAAATCAACCCCCAAATTCTAAGCCTTTACAAAATCTAAGTAAGTGACCGATTATTTAGAAAATTCCCCTGAAAATTTTCTCTAAAGCAGGAAACTAATCATAGAGACCAACTTATTTTTCATAGCAGGTTTTAATCCTTTTTATTTCTAATGTAGAGTTGAACACTTTAGCATTGGAGTCTGTGAAGGCTGCCTCACTTTTTGAGCCAGCCTCAAGTGGCCATTAGAAGAACTGCAGTTCCGTATTGGCTTCCTTGTTCAGCTGCAGATGGATGAAACAAAAATTTTGTTTAACTTTAATTTTCTGTCTATGTTTTTCCTCAGGGAGCTTGATCCGGGATACATCGAAGAGTTTATGCCTTCAACGGTTTCTCTTTCTGCTCTTCCTGCTCCTCCTCCTCCTTCTTCCTTTCCATCGCCGCCACCACCACAAGAACAACAGGAACAAAAGACGCACCGGTCATTACATCACAGCCCACCATGTTCGGCAGTCCAACTACGCATCAGAAACCGGTAGGAGGTGGCTGAAAGCCTGTATCACCTTCCAATCAGTTGTGTCCTCAAATGGCAGTTATCCAATCATTTCTTGCCACCTGTCTGTCTTTGGAGTTCTCCACATGCGGCTGTAGTATACAAGGGTTTTAGATCGTGGTTTCTTTTTTCTGCCTTTCTAGGCAAGAAATATAACCATGGAGAAGAGTTTGTGTTCATGTGGTTATGATATAATTGGCTAAAATTAGCGTGCCATCGATTACATTTTAGGATTTTTTGCTCAAGCTCTTAGGATCAGGAGCTGTTTGAGAGACAAAAAAGGTACTTTAACACAAGCTCTCACTTTTTAAAATCAGTTGCATTAAAATTACTAAGAAACTTAATTTATAAGATATATTTAAAGGTACTTTTTGTAATTACCTACTGCAGGAAAAGATCAAATTTTCACCACTAGGGGCAACGTTTTACCACTGGGTGTGTTGTGTTGCCTTAGATATGTGCTGGTGTTTGTTTGTCATTAGGGGTCCAAATCCAGAGGCTGCATCCTCCTGAGGACCCAGCCTTCGTGGTCTACGTGGGCCAGGTCCTCCGAAGGCCGGGTAGGCCAGAAGTGAGGGGCTGTGAACCTGGACGGTCTAACTTTCAGTTTTGCGTCACCAGCTGTCTCGGTGGAGTTTAATAAACTAGGCCGCCTGCTCCTTGCTATCGAAAATATAACAGGACACTGGAGTAAATTCTCGATCATCTAACGCTTCTGTTTAATCGATTTTTCAGTTGACGTTTATTCAGCTGTAATCTCAGCCAAATCGATTTACTCATGAACAAATAAAACACTAAAAAACAAAAAAACAATCCATTTTTATTTTATCTAAGTAACTTATATACCATGTTTAACCATGTTTAAAAGACTGCGGGGCGTTTGAAAACACTGTGCTGGGAGTTCGCTGTTTTTGCTTCGGCTAGCTATTGAGCTGGTGGGTAACAGACCCAGAAAGAGTAATAAGAGTAATATTAAACCTAAGTAGCTGCCGCCATTGTTGGAAACTAGAACTGGCTGGGCCGTGCTATGAACTTTGGGATATAGTGGGCCATGAAGGATACACCCGACCCATCCTTCGAATCTGGGGAAAAGGAGGATGCATTTGTCGGAGTCTACGAATTTGGACAGCCTTCATCGCGCTGCTGTGATGTAATTGGTCTATAAATCCGGCCTCAGGAGGATGCAGCCTATGAATTTGGACACCTCCATTGTAAGCAAGAATGTTTTCTTTTGCCTGGTTAAATAAAGGTTAACTTGACTCAGTGCTGCATCTTGTGGCAGAAATTGGTACTATATTGTAGTACAGTCTGGACGAAGTTTAACTTCTGTTGATATCTCTTCAACATAATACAAGGACATGTTAGAGCTGATGGCTTTGGTTAACTTTGGAAACTATTTTTAAATGCAGAAATTTAGAATAAGAAGCTTTTTAATGTCAGTATGTAAATGACATCATACACATTTAAACAAAGAGGGCCATAAAAAGAGAGGATGACAGTGTGCATGTAATTATGGTTACAGCCATTGTGTTGCTCACTGGGATTTCCTGCCAACTATTCATTAACAATTCCTTCCAGAGTCAATAATTCTCCCTTTATTTTCCTAAATGTCAGTTGGGTTTATGCCATGCAGGTTAAAACAGGAAGTGATGTTGGCGGTCAGCTGAGGATGTCTTCGGCACCGGTGTTAGGATGTCCTGCATGTGTTTCCTTTGGGTGTGATATTTATTGCGATGTCCTGTTGTGTGTTTGTGACCTTAAAAATCAAGCTCAGCTCAACAGGAAATAAAACTGTGTTGTTATGGTAACCACCAACCAGTGACTTCATCAGCAGCATCATCTTTATAGCTTCCTGTAATTTGCGTAAACTCTGTGATGTCATCAGCTTTGACCGTTTTTTGTTTTTTTCCCCCAAAATTCAGACAGTGTTGAAGAGCTCATTTACAATAAACACTTGAAACGATGTTCCTGATTCTTACAGGATTTTAATTTCTTTGGAACTTGAATTCAATCTGCAGGAACAACTTCTAAGATAAGCTGAACTTAATATCATCCATCTATTTACTTCCGCGTATCCAATTCAGGATTGCGTGAAGCCTATCCCAGCTGTTATAGAGTAAAAGTCGGGGTAGACATTGGGCAGGATGCCAGTCTGTCACAGGGATAGCACACACAGATATTCCAATATTCACACCTATATGGGCAATTTAGATTCCCTAACTACATGTGTTTGGACTGTTGGAGGAAGCGGAGTACCAGGAAAGAACACAAACACAGAGAGAACATGCAGAAAGTCCTGGTCTGAGTGTTGGATTTGAACCCATGACCATCTTGCTGTGAAGCAACAGTGCTAACCTCCTGCCCATTTATATATCACTTATGAATCAAATAATAATCGTTTGGTTTATTTCTATATGATAAAAAAATAATTGGGGATTGATTTCACAATCCGATACAAAAATAGATTTATCTCTTAAATTTTTCATTTGCAGACCTCAAGGACCTTTGACGCTGAAACTGCCTCATTGTTTTAGTGTTATTTAGCTCTGCAGTCAAAGGTGTTTAGTTTAGTCTGAGGTAAACTAAAGAAATGATGAATTATCTGCGGTGTGGACATCCATCAGTCTCTCGCGACAAAGTCTATAAATGCTAACACCACTGCACCAGGGGTTCATCCTAATACAGAGCTCAGCTCATGTTCTGGAAGGGTTTGTGTGTCTGTAATTAACGTCACAGACTCAAGGGGGTGCTAGTGTGACTAAGCACAAGCCTGCGCACCAAACTGCTTTTCCCTCTCTCTCTCTTTTTGCCTTGCAACGTGTGAAACTCATAACTTCACGACATATCCAAGACTTTCATTGGGAAAGGGTGGCTGGGGCTCCACAGCGAACTTCCTGCACATGCTTTTGAGCATGGTGCCTGCAACAACACGGTCATTAAAATGTACTCCAGCAGTAGTCTCAAGGAGCCAAATAAACAAGCAGAGTGACTCCATTCTTCCACAATTCCCTGGGCCCTGGGTGGTTATCAGATGCCACTGAGTGGTGCTCGTGTCTTATTGGTCATCCAGAAACAGGAAGTGGGCCATCAGAGTCCCATGAGGCTGGGTGTTAATCTGGAGAGGACAGACAGAATGATTTATAAACACACAGGCTCTTCTATGCCTTCTTCATCCCTTTTTCCCTCATCTCTCCTACAATCTTTCCCTTTCTCTTCACTCCTTTTTCCTCCTCAGAATGTTTCTTTAGTTGAATCACCACATTTTTCTGAAGCAACATCATCACATAGTTACTCACATACACTACTCTAACACAAACAACTCCCTCTCAGGCACAGCTCAAACACAAACCGAGCAGGCCAGTCAGTGCATGCGTTCACCTCGATCAATCGATTTGAGGATTAATCATACCTCCTAATCTCCATTTGGCTTCACTCTGGTTTACTTTACTTAGGTTAACTGCTGGGGATTACAATAAGGCATTATAAGGAAGAGACACAGCACTCAAAGCATCCTGAATAGAAATCTTTGGTTGGTCTACCATGATGTCATGCAGTCTTATTCTGAAGCCTCGTGATGAGTGTTTATGACGATTGGATGAACCAGGGGGCGATCTGACTGTGTAGTCTATCTTCCTTTCGATAAGCTCGATAAGCTAAAATTTACAAAATGGACTTCACATCTGACACAAAGATAGCGACTAAGCTCATTAATTCATCAGAGAAGTGTTTACTGAGGTCCCATAGAAGGTTTAAATGTGGGCTTCAGTCTTCAGGCCTGAGAACTACACCTGTCTTTGACTCTGTCTATTGCTGTGGTTGAATAAAAAAAATAAAAGCAAACCCTCATAACTCGTTTTCCTCATCACTTTACCTTAGCTTCAATGGAAAGCACCAAGGGAGTAAAGAAAAGGTGTGAAGAAGGTATAAGGCATCTTTGGGATACAGCAGACTTGTGTAAATAGCATCCACCATCACATTATTAACCTGTGAGGACTTTATTGGTGATGACCCGTATCCTCTCTAACCCTGTTTTTGCCTTTCTCTGAAATATAGGATTAGGACTGGTATCATCACTGATTGATAATGACTTACACCTCAAGGGGTTAAACTGAAAATGCAACTTAAGCAAACTGAACTTTTTTTAAACCTAGGGCAGATTTTCCTTATCCATAACTTGAACTGGCATGGCGTTAATTCAGAGGCATCAAACCAATCTCTGAGTAGGTTTCAGGTGTTCTAATAGGCTCAAACGCACCTCAGCTGAGTGGAAACCCGTATTATTGTTTTTCTTGCATAGTGTGTTCAGTTATACAGTTTAAACAGACACTGGAATAGTTTTTAGGGGTCTAATAGTCTATAGGGACATACCCAAAACAATGGAAGGAGCTCCAGTGGTCCCTGAGTGAGCACATTAACTGGTGAGATATTGTGTACTGCTATTCTTACTCTGTGGTTTGCAGTATTTTGATTAAATAACAGTGATTAAATTGTTGATTTTAAAGATGAATAAAGAAGATATATATTTAACACACACATATGTTTAAGGTGTGTGTGTGTGTGTGTCACAACTGTGTTTTGACACAAACACACTAGTAACACAAACCAAGGGAGACAGATAATTATGGGCTGGAACAGTTTCCCACGACAACAGAAAAGCACAAGAGAAAATTAAACATTTATTTGTTCTACACCAAACAGATGCTTTTCTAGTAGTTTTAAGTGAACAGATCTAATATATACTGCAAACTGATTGAACTTTTCAGTCTTTTATAAGACTGGACTTTTAAAAATGTACCTGCCTGTAGTCTATCCTTCAAGCTATGGTTGGCGAACATATTAGTATTTACTTAATCACATAGTATTATAATTATTTCAGAGTGGGGAATGGGGGGATGGTACCAACTAACAGTTTTCCCTTCATTTCTATATTTGAGCTAAGCTAAACTTAGCTAAGTAAATAAATTGTGGAATCAGAGCACTTGCTAAATTATCTGTTTCATTTTTCCTTCCTCAAACACACAGTTTAGTTATAAACGGTCTTATAACCACGGCTTCTTTTTAACCATCACTGTGATAGGGAAGTGGACAAAAGATAAAAAAGCTCAGAGGAAGACTAGGTAAAGAAGTGCAGTAAATGGCCTCTGGGATGGATTAAATCCGGGCCTCTGCTTTAGCTTAATGACATATAGATTGCCTAAACCAGTGTTACTATGGCCTCTTGAATATGCTACATTTGAGTCTTTGGGCCCATAACCTTAGAATTAGCTTGCACATCCCGTTAGCTTGGATCCTCACAGTTTTAAATTGGTTTATTTGTCATAGTAGCTTAGATTTAGCTTCTTTCTTTTTTTCTTTTTAATTACCGTATGGTTAGCTTTTAGGTCTTATTAAAGTTAGCTTAGCTTATCTTAATAGCTTAGAATTAGCTTCTTGGTTCCATTTGGTTAAAATTATAGAGTGCTTGTTAGATAAAAGTTGACATCTTTTTTTTATTAGATTTTTCTCTAAATCTTAAAGTTGCTTTTATATAAGTTAGCTTGATTCAGTTTTTATTTTTATTTAGCTTATATTTTAAACCGTTAGTTTAGCACCTAGATCCTGATGCACACAAGACATTTATATTTAGGTACGCAGCCCCCACAGGTTCTAGTGAGGCAATAGCCATGTAGTGTGTGGTACAGTCAGTTTTGCTATCTTGATAAAACTATATGCTGTATTACTGATCCAAACTATATTTAAAATACAATTTTAAATATGATTTCAAGCTCATGTCCGCTTTATATTCTATCTTTGTATGAATAACTACTCGTGAGGAGCTGAATTCCACTACTTTCTGATTGACTGACTTTTTTATACGTATGGAATGGCTTATTACTGAACATATGAATCTGAAGCACTGGTGAAATATACAGATATCACTGAAGATTTCCATAATACAAGTAGCTTCTCTCATGCACACAGCTCTGCAGCATTAGGACAGAAAGGTGAGTTAATTTTTCTAGAACAGAGCTGCAGGTCAGACCATCCTCGGCACCTGATTCAGACAAAGAGAGAGGATTTCCTCGCCGCCTCATCGTCCCTTTCTCTCTGTGATCTCAGATACATTTAATGCCATTCCGATGACACATGACTCCCAGGAAACCCAGCTGTAGGCATCTGCTACTGAAGTGGGAGGAGCTACACTTTCACCTTTTGGTTAAACCTGCAGCAGCTTATACTCATCTTTTAGATATGAAAGCTAAATCAACAATATACAGAATGACATCAGGGATCCGAAACAAACACGTATTTGCAATAGTGCAGGGAAGGTCACCTTCCTAGGTCATCAATAATCCGTCAAATGTCTATAAAGAAGTCTCACTGGTCTTAAAAGAAATTACTGCTACAACTACTGTTAACACTTGTTATTTAGCATTTAAATCCCAAGGATAAAACAAAATGCCAGGTTTTTGTACGGTAATTATATTATCCTTGAAATATTATCCTCCTGAGAAAATTAACAAACTCAGCATAATTCCCCAGAAGGGAGACAGAAACAGGCAACCTCCATTTTTATCCTCGTGAAGTAACTCACCAAGCTCCATCACCATCAGGAGCAAAGAGTTAGTGGATGTGACAGTGTAACAATGCAAGAAATGCATAAATATAGCATTACAAAAACAAATATGTGCATTTTCTTTTACTGCAGTAACATTATGAATATTTCATTCCTTTTAAGAGATTATGACTGGACCGGAAACGCCAACATATGTCTGCGTACGTCAGAGTTATTACTGTTTTACCTCACCCAGTTTGGATTGGTGAAGTATTTGTTAATGTTTCAGCTTGCAAGGCTGAAACATTAACAAACCTGTTGTGTGATAACATGCTTAACGGGGGAAAAAAAAGTCTTTTATGTTTTTAACTTTCCCTAACCTCCGATTGGTGATCCTTAACCTTTTTCAGTACGTCACCAGTCCTTCTGAAAGTGGTCCCCCGAGCAGTCAACAATAATCGGTTTATTGTTCACATTAGGACCACATGCAGCATCATGAGACATCTTTCTCCCTGCGGCTTCAAAATCCGTTTCTCAGCAATTGACTGTTTTCAATAATTCTCTCTTTTTCTGTTTATGTCTCCTCGCCTTTCTTTATCCTCTTCCTCACTGTTCTGCTCCTCTTCCCTTCCTCTCTCACCTTTGGACTTGTTATTGTTTATTTCTCAGTCCCAGACTTGCTCCTAATTTTATTATCCTTTATTTCCTGCCTTTGACTCTGCCAAAACTCCCTACTTATCTGGCTCACTAGCCCTCTTTCTCCTATCAGTTCGTTTTCATACCTACTGCCTCCACCCTGATGGTCTAACCAAACTTTATCTCTCTCCATCCTCCCTCCCATTTTGCTACTCGTTCCATCTCCCTCCCTTCTCTCTCTTTCTCTGTCTCTGTCTCTTCTCAGATTCTCAGTGTCTCTCTATTCACACCACATCAACAGCTACTGTCCAGACCGAGCTTTGCCAGGGATGTTTATTTCATGCTTTTATCATACGGCAGCCTAATGACGCATAATTGCTTCATTTGCTTAACGAGCTGGGAGCCGGGGGCCGACACAGCCGGACTCGACCTGATCTGCCATCATCAAACTGAAAGTTGAGCGAAGAGGCAGATCTGAGAGTGGGACAGACAGGCAATAGAGACAGTAGACGCAAGACTTTTTGCAGGAGTTTAGATGGAAAACAGGAGCAAAAAAACCCTCCAAAACAGAGCCGTTGGATAGATTTATGTTGCAGCTTTTTTAAACACACAGATTACACTGAAAAAATTTATTTTTGTTAGTTATGAATAGAAGCAAGGTAGAATGGAGGTAAAAGGTGGAAAAAGCTAAAAAGTACTTTAGAAGTTAAAGAAAAGTATGTCAGGAGAGGACAACCAATAGTTGGAGTAATGAATTAAAGTTCAGTAAAGTAGATTTTAGTTGAGAGTAGATTTCTGTACGGAATATGGCATTTTGCCAGTCTTGCAAAGCATGTAGTTGAAGTTGAGTGGAGTTCAGTAGAAATTGGTTTTTAGAAAGACGTTTTTTAGAAGGGAACACATCAAAGAGTTCCAAGGAGCAAAGGATAAACTGTCTGGAAATGGATCTTCTCGGGACTTTCTAAAAGAAAAAGAAGAACCTCGGGAAGTTTTAAGGAGAAAGCAATAGAGAAGAAACTAGAATAACCTGGACTGTAAGTCGAAGCCATGGAGCTGCTGGAGGCATTCTATCGAAGGAAGCTCAGGAAGAAGCAGAAGAAAACGGAGCTGGGCCGGTCAGACGGGGCCCTGTGTCGGTCACCGTCGGAGGCCAGCGTCAACAGCCTGGCGACCGGCCTCATCTCCAAAGTCCTCAGATTCACCTCCAGGTAAAACAGGGACATGAGTAATTTATGTCCTCAAAGATGAAAGACGGGTTAATGAAAACAGGCCAGAATTTGGTTTGTTTGAGGTTAGGAATGGTTGCGGTTTGCTAAAAGACTTGTGTTAAAAGTTTGTATAGTTTAAACAAAATTCAAGCTTTGCACGTACACAGTACTTGCAAACCACAATCAATAGTCAAAGAGGATGAATGGATATTTTTAAAGATTGTTTTCTGGAATTTTTTGGCTTTATTGGATTGCGTGGCAGTGAAAACAGACAGGAAACTGAGGAGAAAGAACAGGAAGTGCATCTGAGAGATTGTGATAAACTTAGGTTCATATTGCTGTGCTGCTTATTCAAAAATATTGAAGTTGACAACTGTAAAATAAAACCTTAACTAATATTAGAACATCTTAATCCATCTATAAAAATTCTTAAAAACGCAGTGACTTAGAAGACAAGAGAAAAGTCATTAATCTAACTTGTGTTAAGTTGCAGGAAGCCTGAATTGTTAATTGCTGATAAATCTAAGAAAACTGTAGCCACCTTTAGCCACAGCCCAGAGAATCTCAGAAATCAAACAAACAATCAGGGCTACGCATCGATAATTTGGATAAAGGTTGCAGCCAGATTTTCAAATTTTAGACCCTCTGTCGAAATGTTTATGACTTGCAGTAACATTGACGACCTCACCAGTGACCTTTTTAGGGTCTCAGAATCTTCCTTTTAGAGATTTTCCATCTGAATTCCTGCATACAGAAATTGTTGGTGGAACCCACCCTAAAAAGAAAACCTTCCTGTTCAGTAACATAGTAATGGAGTTATTTTATCTGGTCTCTTATTGGAGTTTAATTTAATTAATGATGGTCATCATTTCTGGTTAAAAATGGTCACAAATATGAGGAAAATAGGTAACTGTATCAATGCTTTTATTTTGTGGAGCATTCATGCTTAGTGTCACAGTCACATCCCAAAGGAAGCCCCCACCAACAAGTCAAATCTATCAAGACCAACTAAAATGAGAACCATAAGTCAAAACCAGCAGGACCTTCTCTAAGCTACGACTAAACTAGAACGTCTTTCCTGAGGTTTTAAACCTAATATTGTGATTTGTTAAATAATGTTTGGTGTGTGAGCTTTGAATCTTCCAATTAACTGCAACTGACTTTGTAAATTGTATGGGACAAGGATGATACCGTCTTACTGTGAACACAGGGCCAAAATGAAGATAAAAATACACTTTGTTATACTTTAGAATCAGAGTGAACAGTAGTCAAAGGAGCTTGCAAAGAAAAGCGTCTGGACTTCTTTAAGTTACTTGAAGACGTTTCACCTCTCATCCGAGAAGCTTCTTCAGTTCTAAGGTCAAATGGTGGGGGGGATACTCCCACTAGGTTTATATCTGGGACTCCCCACCATTTGACCTTAGAACTGAAGAAGCTTCTCGGATGAGAGGTGAAACGTCTTCAAGCAACTTAAAGAAGTCCAGACGCTTTTCTTTGCAAGCTCCTTTGACTACGATGACCTGGATGACTGAGAACCTTCACAGAAAGAGTAAACAGTACATTCTCTACAGAGCTAATAGAAAGGGTGTAAATGTGTATATGTACATCGGTGATGATAAAGTGTTGAGGTATTCCAGTCATGTCCTGTCATTATCCA
Organism: Aulonocara stuartgranti; assembly: GCF_965226115.1. Lineage (NCBI taxonomy): Eukaryota > Metazoa > Chordata > Actinopteri > Cichliformes > Cichlidae > Aulonocara > Aulonocara stuartgranti. Next base: position 37,492,823 of record NC_138945.1, on the reverse strand, counting down.
GGTTCCTGTGGTTCAGAGACATACAGGCTTTCATGTCTCTGTCTCCTACTTAGTCAGATAAAATCATTTCCTGTTTATCTGTGAGCATAAATACAGAGCAGGAGGATATGTCAAATATGAGTATCGGTGGAAATTATTTTAACGTCAGTATCCCTGTAATCATAACTCGTCTGCCAACACGTTCAGAGTATGATGATGGTGATGTGATAACGTTTAGCCCTGCAAACAAAAATATGATAATTATCCCTGAAACAATATCTGTGTTTTTTCTAACCAGCTTCAATATTTACCCCGATTTAGTGTGTTTGCATGTGAGATTCAAAAATAAGTTGTGGGAAATCACGACAGTAAAGACACCGGTTTATAATTTTTACATTCTGGCTTGTGATGGAGTCCATTATAGCATTTTTCAACCTTAACTACTTTATATGCTACTGAGGAGCTAAACTTTTATTTTGACTCTGTGGCTGTTTTAACTGATCTCATTTCAAACTTAACTATTAATATTGTAAGCTCCAGGTAACAGGTATGCAAAGCTTTAAAATAAATGTAGATGCAGAAAAGATTACTTTGCTAACGAAATCTACTAAAATGAAAGATTGTGCCATCATGAAACATCCACATAACTTTAGTTTTCACTTGTTCTTAATTCAGTTTGACTCTGTCTAACATAAAACAAGTCATCATAGGTACTGCCACTGATCTGAGCCCAGAGCGTTAACCTCTAAACAACCACCCAAGGTATTGTTAAGCTTGCATTTAGCCACATGTTAGAAAGGTGCTGCCTGTCAAATAAAGTCCTGTGTTATTTGATCTAACAGTTCTTCCAAGATTTTCCTTTCGGTTTGAAATATACTTAAAATATCATAGGAGGACAGAAATTATCCCAAACTTAATCCTAAAAAGGAATGCTAAATTGAATATCTTATCTAGAAGTTATAACAATGTGACTACACATATTAGAGAGCTAGTCACCTACTGGATTGTTAAACATTAAAACACTGTAATGAATGACCACTTGGAAGCTGTGTCTTAAAGCATTTCATTGTGATTATTACTTTTTATGTGTATTATTAAATTTCCTGGTGTTGTCGTCCATTCATTGAAACACTTCAGTAACTTTTTTCCTTCCTTGGAAATGGAAGAAAGAGGCAGAGATAGGCAGAAGGTGAGTCAGATCTCAGTGGAATGAGGCCGTGCAGCTGTGTGCGCATGTGGGAGGACGCAGTGGGATAATATTTAATGCTGAATTGATCGGGGGGGTTCCATCTCTGATAATAATTAATGATGGTCATCATTTCTGGTTAAAAAACAGCTAACAGATCATCTGCAGAGGAATGGTTTATTTGAAGAGTTTCAGTCAGGTTTCAGAGCTCAGCACAGCACAGAAACAGCTTTAGTGAAGGTTACAAATGATCTTCTTATGGCCTCTGACAGTGGACTCATCTCTGTGCTTGTCCTGCTAGACCTCAGTGCAGCGTTCGATACTGTTGATCATAATATCCTATTAGAGCGATTAGAACATGCTGTAGGTATTACAAGTACTGCGCTGCAGTGGTTTGTATCATATCTATCTAATAGACTCCAATTCGTGCATGTAAATGGAGAGTCCTCTTCACACACTGAGGTTAATTATGGAGTTCCACAGGGTTCAGTGCTAGGACCAATTCTGTTTACATTATACATGCTTCCCTTAGGCAGCATCACTAGAAGACTTTTGTTGTGATTTGGCGCTATATAAATAAAATTGAATTGAATTGAATTGAATTGAATCTCTTTTCAGGGGTTGAATCCCTGCAGTGATTTGAAGCATCTAATGGCTCTATGAATGAAGATATGTGCAGAGTGAAAGGGGACAGATATGGTTAAATTATAAACTGGGAATGTGGTTTAATGTTGTATGTGGTGCAGCTTTTTGTAAAAATCCTCACTACTACCTAATACACAGCATGTATATGAGAATTACATAAGAACTGTCACTGTGCTACATTAAAATTAAAGTTTTAGAAAAAAAAATTGCAGTTAGTGTGAGTACACCAACATCTGTTTAGCTCAAAGTACAGATGAATTTGTCAACTTTGTCTGAGGTCAGCCTAACAGTGTCGCATGAAGTGAAACCGCTACAGAAGAACCAAAATTCAGATTCACTCAACAGAACCAAGAAATGTTTAACAGGCCCCCCAAGCAACAAAAAAAAAAGAAAAAGAAATATTCTGGTTTTATCCATCAGTTTATCCATAGCTGATTCAACTTTCTCAGAGAAAATTGGGCAAAAAATGTGCTGTTTTGGATCATTGTTAACCTTCCAGTGATTCATGATCCTCAAGAATCCAGAAACCAACTGAACTGCTGAAATATTTAGTTGATTGGTTAAATATGATGCCACAAATCAAATTATGATATCATATAAACAAGAGCCCCGAGGGAGTTGCCTGTTTTGCCTATCTGTCATGACTTTTTGGAAGAATTTCTCAATCATATGATGTTTTTTTTTTTCTTTTTTTGAAAAAGAACATTTAATCCTCCATACAGCAAGACGATTGTTGTGCAAGAACGTATGAAAAGAAAGCTTTTTGTTCTGTCCATTTTGCAGATGCTTGAAAAACGTGTGTAACACATGTGTAACAAGCAGCTGAGCAGCTGATTCATTGTTTGATTAGAGTGAAATGTAATGTGATTCCTGTATTGTGTTGCTTTTAAATGCATTACCCACAGGGAGGTTGGGCTCAGGTTATGGTTGGTTAAGATTGGTCTGAGTTAGATTTAGATTAGGGTTGGGCTGGATTTTGATAATGGTGTCTTACCTGAATTCGTACATTAGGCTTGGATTGGACTGGAGTTTGGTTAAGATTTGAGGGGTTTCGGGTAACAGCTGGGTTGGATTTTTGATGATAGTGGTTGACCTGGAACTGGGTTAAATTAGGCTTTGTGCTTAGCTTTATCTTGGACTGGGGGTTAGATTAGGATTGGGTTTATATTGAATTTGAGGGCTTTGCTCGGATTGGATCGGAATTTAGGTCACAATCGGGTCTGAGGTTGAACGTTGCGGTGGGTTGGGTTTTAAGTTAGAATAGTTTTTGGTTTGGTTGATAGCGGCTGAGCTGGAACTTTGGTTAGGTTTTATCTTTAGCTTTATCTTACATTTGGACCCTGGATTAGGATCGGCTTGGACTACAGATGGGTTTGGGTTGGGGTGAGTGTAGATGATAATGGCCAATCTGGATTTACGGATAAGTCTTGGAGTCTGGCTTGGATTGGGATACCTGGGTTTGGGTTGGAATGGGTTTGGATGATAGTGGCTGATGATGTTAAAGTCTGGTCAGAAATAGAGGTGAGGCTGGCTTACCCTGCACTATCCTTCACAGCTAACTAAACCCTGAAAACACACTCTTAATCACAGCATTTAGAAATGGAGGTCACACTGTCCAGTACTTCACACACTCTAAATCCCTCTCTCTGTTTTCACCCTACAGACGCACTGAGCCGGCATCTCGTCCTCATTCATGGCATTCATCGAAGCTCGATGAAGGCCAGCAGGAGCTGGACCCGGGAGCAATGGACAGCATGAGCAGCACGTGGCACCACAACTACCACGCCAGGTTAGTGTTTCTTATATATATCTAATGATTATCTAAGCCCCTGATGTTCAGTATATTATCATTTTCACCATTTCCTGAGTGAGATTTTGCTCAAGTTTTGATTTTTAATTGAATATTGTCAGTTCATGCTGGGATATGTCATTAAACCAAACATCCTCCTGTTTCAAACAAATGCATCTTCATTACTGGCCTCAGATATCTGGTCATCACTACATATGAAAAAAGTAAATCTCCTTTCTTTTAACATTTCAAACATCCAGACATTAAAGAAGTTAATAACTGGAGAAGTCAGTAGAGTCAAAGATAACTTGACTTGTAGATTCAGTGGATGCTTGTTCTTGGAGGTAGGAAGGCAATAATATTGTGGTAATTAACACATATACACATTTATGCTCATTCCAGTAAATGCGATAACAGCACTTGAGCTGCTGATCATCAGCTTTAGAACTGCGTTTACAACCAGCAGCTGTGGCAAATAACCCTCCTTACAGGCGCACCCTGCAGGTAATAGCACTTATCAATCTGCTGTCAAAATAAGAGCCTGAGACCTGCCTGACCTCAAACATTTCTAGCACAGTCTGAGGACATGTTTAGAAGTCTGGATTGTAGGTTTACTCAACACCACTATCTGTAAGTCACTCAGAAGGTCAAAGTTCATGGTTGCAGACACTCACGTGATGTCTTGTGTCTCATCTCAGGCCAATATACATGCATAGTCTAGTCTAAAGACCCCGTGTGATACAGCCACGCTTCCTTCATTTTTGTGTTATTTAAAAGCTAATCTTATTTTACAAAATGTTATTTATAAATTTTGCCTTAGAATGTTGGTGTTTCTTTTTTTGTCATGACCAACTTAATGTTTAAGACCCTGCGGTGCATAACAGAACAGACAAGAGACACAGCTGCTTATTGCTGTCTCACAAAGGATGTGAACTTTGACCCCCTGAATCCTGGAGTGTCTAAAAGCCAGTTTGTCTGCACCACTAGCGGCCTCTGAAGTTCCTTTTATATCCATGCTTAATGATCTACTACACTCTGAAATGTGTAGTAGAAACCTATGCAACATTTGGACTTGAGCTCGGTCGACACTTTCCTAATGAGTTCATGGGCTCAGTCACTCATTTCGGGTCATAGCATTGCGTATTTGGTCAATTTTGGTTAACCCTGAGGTTTCTAAAGGAGAATTATATGAGGTGTGTTCAGTGATGAATGACTTGCCATTGACAAGCAGATGGAGAAAAAAGACATTTTGAAGCTTGAGGCTTCAAAACAGAACGTTGTCCTTCAGTTCTTGTTTTATTTTGAAAGTTAGAGCCTCACGTGGCTTTCTGTATTTTTACTTCTTCCTTTGTTTGTTTTATTTGGGGGTTTTTTTTCCTATCCTGAGTTCACCTGTTTCTTATTATCCTTCTTTCACTGCTGTGTATTTAATTATTATGTTTCCCCTCAGTCTTTACCAAGTGGTGGTCTCTACTAACCCTGATTCCCTTCTTTTGCATTTTTGTTGTTTTATATCATTTACTGTATTAGCAACAGCCTGCCTCATCATGCAGGGTGTTTATGAGTAATAAAGTTCCTTCTTTTTCATCCACCTTTCTCCATCTGTCTGCATACTTGGATCCACTTTAGTCCTTTCTGAAGAATGGTGATAGTAGCTGACATGGCTGAACTTGGACATTTTAACATGAGACTCACATTTGAAGCCAGCACTGCCACTTTCACATTGGCTGAATTTTTCATCCCCCAGAGGTTGCCCTTTGGCTGGAGCCTATCACAGTTGACACTGGAGGTCACAGGCACCATGGCCAGTTAACTTTACATGTTTTATGTGAAGTGGACCTGCTGGTCAAAGGAAGTTACATCACTGATTCTTTGAAGCACCAGTGAGAGGGAAAATAAAAGCCTCTGATGTGGCTGTGAGGGAGAACGGAGCATTGGCGTTCCTTAAGCCCACCTCCCCCCTCTTTTAGGTCCCATGGAAACCCCTACTCATCCACCCACACAAACACAAACCCACATACACTCACACACTTGGTTGTCCTGATGTAGCATAATATTTTTTGCATTCCTTAATCCCCTGAGTAGAGGTGGGATTAAAACACAGAGAATGAGACATCCAGCTGACGAAGAGATGGATGCTGAAAGTGAAGTTAGACTCACAGAAGTCCGTGAACACAACCAGACGCTGTCCTCTTTTTCCACAGTCGTAATCGCATTGTGTTCGGTTGAAGGACTTGGTGGGTCAAACTGTGACGTCAATGCACATTTACATTCCAGTCAGTCATTCAGAGTGAGGTAGCGGTGCATTCGGCTGCGGATCACCAGCTTTACAACTGCTGGTTGTAAAGAACGCACACCTCATCATGTCGGCGTTCTGGCCCTTTTTTTCTCTAAGAGCCTGAGTCACTTTCAAAGAGATGCTACAATGCCAGTCTGAGCAGTGTGTCAGCTCTCCACTCGAGCATAAGACCGAACATTTGTGCTGTGCAACAGGGGCTTCTTCAGGATGCTTTTTTTTATGTGGGGTGGCACGAACAAAGTAAGGGGAGCACGGGAAATCAGAATATTTGATCCTAAATAAATTCAGGGTAGAAATCTGGTGTAGAAAACACAGGCCAACGTTTTCAGGCTTGTGCAGCTGGGTGCACTCATACAGTGAATGTTTTGCAGTGCCACTTTTGGAAAGTTTGCAAGATCTGCAGAGTAGAGTTTATGTTACTGGAAAGTTTTTTCAAGTATTTTGCAAAGTGGTGAAACAAACCTTTCTGCTTCAAAATATACTTAAAGCAAAAGTGCTCATTACACAGAATCATTAACATAGATCACAGTTATTGATTTATTAATGTTTATGTCACTCTAATGTAGCATTTGGAGTTGATTTAATCACGTATGTACAACTGGGTAACTTTATCTATAATATAAGCAGTAACTAAAGCTCTAGAATGGATGATATGGGGGAGGGGAGAAAAAAAGCTTTCATCTCACCTTCAACAACAATCCAACCATCACAGAAATGTATCGTTACCAAGAGCCATTCAATGAGATTTCCAACGTTATCAACACCATCTTCTCTTTCTATATGTTTCTAAAAAAATAAATGATGATCCACGCCACTGTGAGGGGGGACAGTCTCTTATACTTGAAGAGATTCATGCATTCTGTGAGAAAACATTTGTTCTTGTTGGGATAATTTCCTTTAAACTCACTCTTTATCTCATTAGTAGTAGTTACATGCATCAGTATATTACTACAGCACTATACAGTATATCTCCCCTTACTATATGATTTCTCCCAGAAAGTCCTTTAAGAAAAAGTCTAATTCTGCAGTAGGCAGATGGTGCGAATCATACAACTGTGGCACATCAAGCCACAGCTAACCACCAGCGCAGCTGATCCAGTTAATCCACAGCTGCACTGGTGGTTAGGAAAGACAAAACTGTCAGGAGACCATGTCATGAAAGCGTGAGCCCGAGTGAGTCATCTTTCCACAGTTGTTTAAGGCAAACATGACACCAAGAAAGCTAAAAAGACACTTGGAAATCAAACATCTCTTCAAAGAGAGGCTTGGCTTCACTACAAACAGTGCTGAATCAGAGGCAGCAAGCCCATTTGTTGGACTGTGTGAAAGTGTCTCATAAGGAGATGGAAGCATGTTATTGACCACTGGAGTGGTGACTCTTGTGCATAAAAAAGAAATTGAGATGTAATGCGGTGTCCAGATGTTGAGGCTGGGATGTCTAAAATGCCCTTCATGGTTCAAAGTCATCGTCATTGTCCCACTAAGGGAAATTTTGACAAAATAGCTACAAACTAGCAACATCTCCCCAGCCTCAGCTGTCCTTTGTGATTGGTTCTAATTAGATTTTACTGAAATGAAGCACTAAATGTAAGAGTTGTTGTCTCTCAGTGTCTCGACCAACGATCTCTCCGGCGGATTCGACTCTGGCTACCTGAGGAAGAGTCCGGACCAGTACAGCTCCAGGGGCAGCATGGACAGTCTGGACCATCCCCAGTCCTCCCAGCTTCACTCTGGAGCTCAGCACCAGCACTCACTGGCCCACCACAGACTCAGTGGACCCCACCCGGCCTACTCCTCCTGCCACCAGCTGTCCTCAGCCAGGTGCATAAACCAAACACTCCTCAGCAATTGTTAGGTATAAGCTGAAAAGTCAGTCTAACAGCAACTCCAATACTAATTTGTATATAAATCATTTGTCAGTTTTACCTTCAGAATGTAAAACTGACGTTACATTGAAGGCACAAAGAGAGGCATCCAGCCCTTTTTATATATTTTTACTTATTTGAAACATCCAAATGTGAGACTAATGCCAAAGTAAATTACGCTACGTTCACACTGCAGGTCTTAATGCTCAATTCGGATTTTTTGATCAAATCCGATTTTTTTTGTCTGCTTGTTCACACTACAAATAAAATGTGACAGCAAATGCGCTCTAGTGTGAACCCTCAAAGTGGCCCGCATACGTAAAAGAAGACGTCACACACGTGCTCTGTTTTAGACCCAGACCAAACAGTATTGTTTGACTGATGTCCCTTACTATAAAGACTTGTTTCGGACTTTACGTTTCCCAATTTTGCTTTAAGTTGTAAAGTTATTTTGTTATTTACATATGGCCTAATAATTATCCTTATTGCTGTTTTAGAGAGGAGCGGTGCTTCAAAGGATAGTTGCAGATTTCTGTCAGAATCTGCAGATTATACAGTACAAATAAAATGTTCACGTTTCTCCAACATTGTCTTCCAAACAGTTTCACTAACATCTACACTGGATGGCCAGGAAGTGTTCACGATGTCTTCTCGGGCGCTTCTCCGGCGCTGATAATTGGCGTCTGTCTTGTGTCAGTGACGTAAAAGACGGATTTAATGCGACCTGACCGTTCAAACAGCAGTCGCTTTCTAAAACATCAGATATGTATCAGATTCAGTACCACATACAAAAGTGACCCAGATCGGATTTGAAAATATCGGATTTGTGCTGTTCACACTGTCATACCATGATCGGATATGGGTCGCATATCGTCAAAAAAGTTGGATTGATGCGCTTTCACCTGCAGTGTGAACGTAGCCTTAGAGGTCTTTTGAAACTGAATAGCTAGGTCTTCAAAATTTACCTGCTTAGCATGTTGCCCAAATAGAACTTAACCCTAAACCTGGACCTGTCCCTGGTTCAGTCACTGATGGCCTGGTGGTTTTAAAGAGGTTGTCTTTGAACCAATTAAACTTAGGTTACATTTAAGCCACTTGGTAAACCAGCCTAGTTCCAGAAAGTAGAAGATAATGCCTTTCAAATCAAGTTACAGGGATTTGGTGTGCAGTTGGGTTAAAAGCTCTGTCTGGGTATATTAAATGGAGAAAAAAAGTTCCAGAAATATTCCCTAACTCTAAACATGTTACTGACAACCTGATGGATATTACATTAAATCTCTGTATGCTTATCCTTTGAACTAAACCTTAATCAGTGAGATCGGGACTAGTGTCACAGTCTTGAACTACTTGTTGTGTTCCAGGTCGTCCAACAGCATTGAACACTTGCACAGCAAGAGAGACTCTGCCTATTACTCTTTCTCCACTAGCTCCAGCATCCAAGAATACCACGCCTCCACCCCCTCAATCAGCACAGAGCGCTCCAGTTCACTGGACACCGTCCCTCAGAGAGCAGGGGGAAGTGGCGAGACGCACCAGGCTGACATGCGTTACGCCCCGTCAGTTTACGACACCCAGCAGGGCATCTTTCAGGAGCGCGAGCTGAGCTCCAACTCTGCCGTGTTCTTACGTAACAGCGACTCCAGAAGCGGGGGCGGAGCCAGGTCAGGGATAGTTCGAGATCTGGAAGGTAAAGTTTCTGTTACTGGAATGTTTTTCATGTTTTCAGGTATGGTAACTTTGATTCAGTAACGTCATTGTTTGTCCATGGTACTCTTGGTTTCAGGTTCAGTTAGCGGGGTTTGTTACCGTGGCAGCAGCAGCAGCAGCGGTGGTGCACCGGCATCAAACAGACACAGTGTAGGACCAATATGGGCCCCGGCAGCCAACCGCAGCTCCTATGAGAACCTGAAGGGGGCGCCTGCTCCACCAAGGCGCAGTGATAGCTATGCCGTTATCAGGAGCCACGAGAGACCAAACTCCTGGTCCAGTCTGGAGCACGCCAGATCACTACGGTAACCAGGTTCCATGAAGTTAGAGTGAACATTGATTCTCATTCAGTGCTTCACAAATTTATTTGAGCGACACCCAATGTATGGTTTATGACACAGCAACCCTAAATTAACCGTATTGGTCATTTTAATGGTTAATCCAGCAGCATGAGAAGGCTCTTTAATGAAAATGTTGTTTTTAATGTTAAAATACAGTTATTGTTCTTAATAATGCATGTTCAAATGTATTGCTTTAGCAAATAAAAAAAAATCACATTTTTTGATTAAAATGTCAAATTACAGTTACTTACTTGCATTCCTGAACAGAAAAAAATAGTTTTAGTGGCTTAGTGGTGTGCTTGATTAATTTCTGACTTCTCAGAGAAATCCAGTGTCATCATCTTTTATTTCAGTATAATAATTTACTATATTGCACAATATTTCTATTTAATACAATATTGTATCAAGCCATGTGGCTTACTGGATAGAATAAGTCCATTTCACTTTCACTTTTTTTTTCCTTTGAACTTGGGGCACCAAGTTATTGAGAAGTGTTTTTCTTTGAAGCTTTGCCAAGTAAGAATTTAATTATTTTGATTTTACAATGCTTTACAATAACTTGCAGTTTGCAGTGGGAAAAGATGAACTAAACATGTGTCACAATATGATATGTTATGTTATGACACAACATTATAAAATCCAACTTGCCACACTACAGTACTGTGTTCATACATTGTGATTACAATGTGATATCATATGCTACGTAATGGTAATATGGTGTGCTTTGTTATGATACAATAATGTGTAATGCAATGTGATATAATTTATCTAAATCTAAAATAATCTAAAATAACTGACATGGAGTGATACAATGCAATATGATACCATGCTTTATGATATTCAGTACAACATATTAAAATATACAACTCTACAATTCAACATGCTGTACCCAAGAACCATCTGCTTTTTATATAGCACATCCTGGTACAACACAATAGATTGGTGCTGCACTATAAGCTGCAGTATGAGTCAATATAATGCAGAGTGTTATTATGTAATACTGTATAATACAGACAGTGTGCAGAATGGCGCCATGTGTTTGTAAAGCAGCCATATCCGATGCAGTAGTGTACTTTAGTTGTGAAATATTTTCTACTTGTGTAAATTGGTAAGTCACTTAAACTATTTTATCTAATCAAAAGTTTTTCAATCTCTATTAGTTCTCTGCAGAAAGGCTCCTGGCATCACTCCAGTGGTAACGTTGCCTTAGGTAATGACTGCATTTACGTGCTCCGAGAATTAAACATGTAGAAACAGGTTCAAACAAAGACAATGATATATGACATGACTTTTTAGTAGCTTTATACTGTATAGATGAGAAAACTGACTAACTCTGACTGTTGATTCAGCTAAAGGCTCGTATGGTGCTGAGGGTCAGCTCCACACGGTGATGGAGAAGAGTCCAGAGAGCAGCCCCACCACAAGGCCCCGTCAGGGTGGAGGCTTTCCTCAACCCCCGTCCCCTACCGGGCCTTCCTCTGGATCTGCAGGCCCCACGCCACAGGCCAGCCGGTTTATCCTTCCTACCAGCATTTACCCTGTTCCCCAGCCTGAGCCACACTATGCACAGATGCCCAACTCCCCCAGCCCAGGCCCCTGTGGAGTCTACCCAGCCTTGGCCAAGGAGAGCAACCGGCAAACGCAACATGAAGGAGCAACAGAGGGGCAGAGAGATGGAAGGATGTCAGCCACAGAAAATGGATACCAAACTAACACTTCATCCTACCCCCACAGCTCTTACCCAACAGACAGGTGATGGTTTGTTTAGGCTTCTGTGTTTCTTTTTCTTTCTATTTAGCTAACATCTAAAAAATGTTAGCAAAACTGTTCTTGCTTCTCAGAGAAATAACCCCCTCTTTTAATCGTTTTGTTTTTCCCAATACATCCACAACAGTCATGTTTTGCCAAAGTCATAGACATCATGCATTTCTTTCTGGTAGTTTTGAAGCAACATTAGCATTTATTGCATTAAGTCAGAAGTAACCATATTTAGCTCGAGGCGGGGGCCTTAATGTTCAGCTTGGTTATCAAACTGCATCCATCATGATCCAGCTCAGTGGATGCAGTAGTGGAGGTGCACTCTACAGCACCCACGCCCCTAACTTTAAACCTTACTGAAATCCAAACAGGTGGCCCTTCTGTACAGGAATGAAGGGGGAAATTAGCTGATCTTTGTACCAGGCTATGAACATCTAATTTGGACCTTTTTGTGAGTCTTTTGGAGCCAGATTTTGGTGCTCAGAAGAACTGCAGTTTTTGGATAGAACCAGCATTAAAATGCTTTTGGTGGTAATTCAGTCTCATGCTTTTGATAGGCATCAACAGGAAGAGTCCAGCTTTGGACCCTACAACCCACGCATCAAAACTATTGGAGGGGGAACAGAGAGCGAGACAGTGGTCCAAAGAGCCCAGAATCATCAGAGCATCCAAGAGCAGAAACAGGATTTCCATATTCCCCAAAATTACTCAGCCCCTGAAGTCAGGCGCGCATCATCACAGGAGAGGAGCGACCCCTACGCAGCTGTCCAGTCCTTGGGAGACCAAAACAGGTACAGTTAGAGTGGGTGGGGTCTGCGAAAGTTCATGATTGTTCAAGAGATCAGAGTCTGATTTCAAATCAATGGCCGCTTCACGCCTGTGATGTCTTTTGATCTCTTTTCAGATCAGTAGACCAGTCCAGCATTCATTCAGAGCCTGTAGCATCTTCCAGGCTCACCCTTGGACAGGTTCCACCCAACCACTCACCTGGTCAGGCCCAGCCTCAGGCTCCACCCTCTTCTGCCTCACACCATTCTCCCCAGCACCTCAGCGACTCATCCGCTCTGCACTACCAGAACTGGGACCACGGAGAGCAGGACAAAGACAAAGAGCACCCACTGACCCGCCTGGAGCTCGCCCTTGCCGAGGTCCAGCGGTGCGGCAGCCCTGAAAGCAATGCCCCCCAAGGGCCCGCTCGCAGCCTCTCTGTTTTGGAGAAAGTCAGTCGCTTCGAACGTCAACAACGCAACGGAAAGCAGCGCAGTCACAGCACCTCACACAACAAGGCCCATCTACGGGTAACTGCAAACAAGATTAAAATATTTCTTCTGATGATCTCAGAAGTGAAAAGGCTTCCTTATGCTTAGCTTCTTTCAATACTTTATGCTTCCTTATTCAGAATCAGATCACAGACAAAGGCCGCAGCGCTCCTTGTGGAACAGAGGACCTCAGAAACATGCTGGAGAGAAGCACCAAGGGCATCAAAGTCCAAAGGACTCCGAGCTACAGAGGAGGCAGCAGTGAGCATATGAAACACAGGTAGAGTAATTCTGAAAATACAGATGAGTATATAACTAACTACTGGTCTAAAAAGTGTTGGTTAAATTTCCGTGTGATGTTCAGAACTCCAACAGATCCAGTTTCAGCCCTGCAGAGGAGTCGCAGCAGCTTCCATCTAGATGGATCCAAGGAGGAGGACAGCAGTAAGAACTTACCCTGGAGACAGGAAATCCAAGAGATCATGGCCCCAATGCAGGACACATCCACAAACAGGTCCTTTAACAAGTCATCACAATGGCACATCCAACATCCAACAGCTCAGTGTGATGATCCTGATCCAAGAAATGTCTCTCCAAACAGATCTTACAGGGACTCCTTGAAAGACGCCCAGTCTAAGGTCCTACGATCCACCTCCTTCAGACGGAGGGACCTCACCTCATCGGGCAGTGCCCAGCCTGCTCCAGCTCCTCCTTCTGTCTCCTCCCCTGGCAGCCAGCAGCCTCCACCCGTCCCTCCCAAATACCACTCACTGGAGAAAAAAGGCCCCACGACCATGCCAAAGCCACGGGGCATTGTCATCACGCCACAGTCACAACCTCTGGTCACTTCCGCTCACACACCCAAGGAGAGGCACTTGGTTACTCCCGATGTTCGAGGCTCTAGCCCACCACCCCTCCCCAGCGTCCCACCCGTTGGACAGCCTCCTTCACGGCGGATTTGTGGCCGCAAGCGTTTGACGGCAGACCAGAAGAAGCGCTCATACTCAGAACCAGAGAACATGAATGAGGTTGGGATTTCTGACCCAGAGACCATGTCCTTATTCCGGCGTGGAGGAGGTAAGATTTCCAATTTTTAAAAGCAAACTCCTTTTGCCCTTGTGTGGTAAACAAATTATTCAAATGATTCCAGTTTAGTTACTTTGCTGGAAATGCTGAAATCCATTTTTTTCTTTCTCTTCCAGAAACCAGTGTGGCAGACCGTCGGAAGGTGTTTGAACCTGCTGCAGGTTCTGTTGGGAGTGGAGCTTCTCAGAATGCCATATCAAGGCCCGACCTGCGACAAGTGCAGCAAGAAGCTCTTGCTAAGTACATAGAGAGGAAGAGAGGCGTGAGGAAAGATGAGGGAGGACAGAGGAGCATCTCGAGGCCTCGCAGTGCTTATTTTCAGCCTGAAAATGTTAACCATGCAGGTGGGTGCAGGTGCCTGGTAAAGTATCCAGGCAGAAAGGTGGAGCAGTGAGGTTTGATACATGGATAAATGAAAGGTTTAAGTGAGAGGTATAAGGCAAATCACTTTTCCTCCTTTCCTTTGTCTTCAGCCTCCTCCTGTTACTCAGACTCCCTCAGCCTCTCCTCCGCTTCCAGCCTGCTCTCCCTCCAAGACCCATGTCCAGCTTCTCCTCAGGGGGAGAAGCACCCCAACTCAACTCTTCTTCCTGACCTGCGGAGCCACCAGTCTAACTTCTTCTACCCAGGCAGGGTCACCACACCGAGGCCACCAGCTCACCCACCATCAAGGTATGCAAGAACAGGCCCCAGCTGAATCTAATTCTCTTAGTAGCATTGTTTAGGACACTTTGGTGGCTCCCGATTTTATAAAACGTTAAATCTTCTCCTGCTTTCTTCTCTTAGCACTCCTTCTGGCTCAACTCTTGATCAGATCTACCAGGATCTTGTTCCTGAAGCAGAGCTCAGGAGACACAGCCAGTCATCCATCAGAGAGCCGAGCCTGGGCCGTGAACAGCAAGTTGCAGAGCCTCAAGTCAACCGGGGACTGTCTAAGCAGCTCAATGTTGCTCTGCAGAAGGCTGGGTCAGTTCACAAAACAGGGAAGTCAGCCTCAGCTGAGAATCTCCTGGAGCGATCCGAGGACACGCGAGCCCCCCCTCAGCACTTTCGCTCTCGTTCATCCCCCATCATGGAGAGACTAAATGAGGTAACGCTCTGCTCCGCTGCGGTGCTCACAGCGGTTATTGTCGTGAATGTAGAGGCAAGAAATCATTCTTTCAGGCAGACAAGGAAAAAGCAGCCAATCTCGTGCCAGCACACCAGCTTCTAGTTCAGATAGCCTTCTACTCATCCATTTGCCAAATCTCACATAGGAAGCTGCAGCGCATCTACAAGCCACCTCCACCCTACCTCCTCCTCTTCATGAGCTATCTGTCGTATCTGCTTCCTGCTCGGTTCTGTATGGGAGGTCTTCCTTTCCTTTCTTTATGCCTTCCCTGTTTATTTATATGGTGGTCCTTAATTAACTATAATGAACATATAATAAATAAAATTACAGTAATAAGTATATCTTAAAAAATTATCATTTTAGAGATTGATTGTCATTTCTGTAATAGGAAGGATCTTGCAGTTATATGCTAATAACATTGGGACTTTAGAAATAACAAATAACACAGCATCTCACCTTTTCCAGCTTTTTCCCATCACTCTGTTGATCATGCCGACCATCAAACGTCAGGTTAAAAAGATCAGAAGATGCACATCAAGCGCCCTGCATGCAGCCACCAGCTGTGACATCACAATAAAACAAAGTTTTATTTTCAAACTTCAAGATTCAAAAGGCAGCAGCTGCCAACTTAACCCATTGTGAGATAGTGATTTGAAAATGTAGTGTAAGGATAATTAAACTGTAAGTGAAGTGTTGAAGGTCCATATGTCAAACATTATATTAATCCAATATGTCAAAATAGAAATAATAATATTTCCCAAACAGGAGTGAAACTGTCTGTTATTTTGGTTACATAACTATTAGGAAACAGAGAAACAAAGCCATTTTTACTTAGAATTGTTTAAGTCAATGTTTGCAGATGATACAAATAATATAGCTATAATCAGCGTCTGTCCTAGAGAGGTTTTTGTGTTCCAGCGACTCAGAGAGCACGCTATAATCCAAATATAAAAAAGGGTTTGGGAAAACAAGCAGCTCAGCCTTTGCCAACAGAGACTTCAGCGTCATGTGACCCAGCCCGGTGCTGCAGAAGCCAATGAAACAGGAATGCATTACTTTGTAATGTAAACTGAGTATTTCTGCAGCTTACTTTTAGATTGTCACAGTGAAAGATAAGATAATTCACGCCGCGATAATAAAACACTGCAGTGTTTTGGTGTCTGATAAACCTTCATGAGTCTGTCACTTCGTTCCCTTCCTCCACTTTGGCCTAAAGAGGCATTCATGGACCTGTTTGTATTTCCACTTATTTGATCACATTTGCACCAGAGTCACACAGGAAATAGCCCAAATCCTCAGGGTTTCCTGTGAGGTGCCAGTGAGCCGGGATGGTGACTGGGCGCTGTCTGATGCAGATGATAAGAAACACAAACACACACACACGTGCTTACATGCATCTTAAAGGAATGCTGTAACGGATAAATTCATCCTTTATCTCTTTCAGTAATCAGACCTGCCCGTGTCACATAAACATCATTACAGCTCAGTCCAAGTTGAGGGTTTGAGTTAAATTTACCTCTTTTTTTCCAGAAATCTTTTAATGACAGCCAAAGGCTGGATCTGAAATGTAACATCTTCTAATTACTGAAGCTAGAGGCTAAAATGCAACCTAACCCTAAATCCTGCCTTTAAGTGGTGGATGTTAAGGGGTTAAATTTAAGAACTTTATGTTCCCGGATCGTTGCCGAAACATGCCAAAGGAGAGTTTACAGGTCAAAGTCGGCTTGCTGGAGAGACATCAGTGCATGTGGTCTTAATGTGTGATAAGGTCTGTGGTCAGACTTGTGATCGCTGATGGCGCTGTCTGGGTTTTTCAAACAGCTCAGAGACACAGGAACAGGAGTATTTAGTGTTTCTTGCTAGTCTTGATTTATAAAGCCCAAGAGCTCAAAGAATGGCGTTAAACATGAGAGAAACCCCTTGATTCAGATAAGGATAATTCTACTGTACACACACTGTGATTTATAAGAACAGAATGATTTCATTAAAGTAAATAAAGTGATTACACATTACACCTGGTTACTGCGACTGCAGTAATCAGTTTTGTAACTAAACCATGGCAGACTCGATGACATTTCCATGCTTTTCAGAATTCTTTATTACTACACACACGTTTGCTGTTCACAGCAGCTTCCAGCCACCAGCCGAACACACATCACCAACAACAACACCTGACAGGACTCTTTCTGCCAGTGATGCGTGATTGCAGATGCCGCTCGGGTGCCTCCGCCTCTCCTGCAGTGGCACCGCAGACCATGCCACAAGTTTATTATTATTATTATTATTATTATTCAGCAACCAGATCAAGGCAGAACCCTTTAATTTATCATCTCCATCTGCATCTAAACCTGGATAATCATAGAAAGAAATTGCAGAAAGCATCTTCTGGAATTTTAATGTCTTAAGTTCCACCAGGTCACCAGGGGCCTGCTTTAAGGTTAGGTTTTACCCACATAGAAACTAGAAAATTTCATTTTTGCTTTTTTGCTTTTGCATTCTCTGTTTTCAAATATTTCCATTTGGGTGACCCTAAAAGTGGAAAAATCTATAATATATAAAAGGTTATTTTGACATTAAGGTGCCAGTGACTCCTTGGATATCAAGAAGTAAAACTGACTTCTTGTACTTGACCTTAATGTGCCAAGGGTTTTTAGAGGTTATAAGCTTTGATTTGGCTAAACATACATACATTAATATGTATGAAACTACAAGAAATTGATTATTCCACTTTCTCTCTTTGTGTTTCAGGACTTCCTTCCAGACGATGTCCGGATGTTTGGCGTCTTCATCTCGGAACATGAACGCTGTGCTCTGGCTGCCGACAGGTACGCCGCGTTTCTATGACCACCATGTCTGGGTTTCACCTGGTGGGTTCTTCTGGTCCTTCATTACTATCTTCCTGTCATATGACCATCAAGGATCCATAACTTTATTTACAAGTACAGCACCGTGCAAGTGATTTCTTGGTCCTCATACAGCCCAGTGTGAGCTCAAGTGGGTCAGACAATCAGTAAAACAAAAGCATAATAACCTAACTTTGCTTGTAAATGAGTAAAAAGAATTCTGCTAAGACAAGAATTCTGCTATTTGAAGTGTCTGAAAGTTTAATCAGTCTTCATCGATGCATAATCAACAAAAGTTAAGATCCTGAACGTCTCTCTGCAGAGCCTTTTCTCTGGCGATTCGTTCAGTTTAGTAGATAAGGTTTAAAATGTGACTAAGGACTGAGGGATCGTGGGAATTCAGGTTCATTGCTGAATGCGGTATTTTAGCTCTCTTCCATAAAAGGCTGTGGACTCTCAGACTGTGCTTGCTTTAGGCTCTTTGCTATTTTAAAATCATCTTGTGCCCAGCTGTTGGCATCACGGAGAGAAGGACACATTTAGGGGGAGAAAGAAGGAAAGGAGGACTGGATATAAAGGATATAAGGGATTGGGGGTGATGGAGGCACAGGGGCAACAGCTAAAGGAGACACAGAGCTAAAGGAGAAGGTGAAAGGAGATATGGGTGAAAGGAGGAACAGATGACATGCAAGAGTTGAAAAGGATGAATACGGAAGGTGGTGGTAAGAAGGAAAGAAGAGGAGCAACTGAGAACCAGTAAAAGTTTTAAAAAAAGAGGAAGGAGGGTGTAAGAAGGTTTTACAGCTTTACTTCTTCTGTTCTTTAGAAATGAAACTCCAGGCAGCTTTCTGAAAAGCTTTTAGAGAAAAAGAAGGGAGTATCTGTTGTATGAAATGAGAACAGGCAAGGGGAGGTATAGTATTTAAAGTTGAGAGGAGGGAAGAAAGGGTATAAAGTTACAAAATGAGGCAGAAGATTGGCCTTCTCGGAGTTCAGGGTGGAGAAAGAAAGAGAAGAAGGAGTTAAATAAGGGAGGAATGAGGAGTTTTTAAGAAGCAGGAAAAACTCCCTGGCACTGAGAGGGAAAAATAAACAGAATACCAACTCTTGTCTGCAGGGATTTATTAGTTACAGACATTTAAATATGTTTGCCCTTAAAATGTGAAGGTGAAAAGTCAATCTGAGGAATTCTGAGTGTGTGTTTACACAGATCAGTCTGGTGTCTGGATATAACCAGGAACACGAGGGCAGAAATCCAGATAACTGAGCACAAACAGCTGATAAGATCAAAAGTAGTTTAGATCACAGTTAGGACACTGGATGTTAGGAACAACTAAAGGTCAATAGCACTTTATTTAAACCTGAAAACAACACTTTGCATATATTTTATATTACTTTATGGATTGACAGCCAGTAACGTCTCCTAAAGCAGCAGTACTAGTTTCCATCCATTTGTCTTGTGGTTATCTGGGGTCACAGTTCCAGCCAGCTAAGCGAGTTATTTCAGGTCAACTCGAGGCATTTTTAGGCCAGTGTGATCTATAGTCTCTCCAGCATGTTCTCAGTCTAAGCCAGGACTCTCCTACCAGTTAAAAGTGCCTGGAAAACCTCCAATTGAAGACGCCCAAGAGGCATCCTGATCACATACCCACATACATGCTTTAAGAAAACATGAAACACACACAAGTCAATACTCTGACCAGCTGCCAGAAACAATGTTGCAGCTATAAACCACTGCAGACCGAGAAGAATTTTCTCTAATGGTCTTCAGTCGACCTGGAACTTTAATTAAAGTCGATTACTTTATGTCTGCAAGAAGTTTTGTCAAATTAAAAAACCCACTAATGCAAATTCCGTGAATCCAACATCAGTGAGTTTGGCATCCAGTTTTCATAATAATCTATGGTTTACTCTCTGGGGAATAGGAATGACATAAAATGATAAAATAATAATTAAATCATGAGATCATCCATGCAATGCTTTTCTACCACTTACCTGTGTCTGGGTCGCAGAGTCTGCCTCTGCGACCCAGACTTCTGCAGTCAGAGTTACTTAGACCTCCCTCTCCTGACCCACCTCCTCCAGTTCAACACCAAGGCATTCCCCACCCAGGCAAGAAACATAGTCTCTCACGTTTGCCTCGCTCTTCTGTAGGGTCCTCCATCCCATGTAGGAGGAGTCAAGAAAGCATTGTAGTGAGATGCTGAACCACATCACCAATTCCTTTTGATGTGAAGTAGAAGCATCTTTAGTTGGAATCCCTCCCAAATGACTGCGCTTCTCTTCCTATCTAACAGTGGTCCGAAACACCCTTCAGATGAAACTCATTTCTGCCTTCTGTATCCGCGCTCAACATCCGCAGGTTCCAATATATACACGAAAAGCAAATATATTATCCTGAGGCCACTGAACCGGAAGCTCCGGGCTATACCTAGAAATTCTTTCTATAATGAACGGAATCGATGACGGTCAGTTGACCTACTAGAGCTGAACGCTAACCAGGAGCCACTTATTGTCAGATAATAAGATATCCCATTGCTGTCCAAATTTTAAACCAACAAAATGTGCTTAGTTGTAGATATATTTTCAGTACCACTGTTTTCCTCACTTTCTTTATTCTTTTCTTCATGTTTTCCTTTAAGACCTGCAAACGTCCATGTACCAGAAGGCTTCATCTCTCCATCCCAGAACAGCATGAACACCTCCCAGCCCATAGGACCCTCTACAGGTGAGTGAAATTAAAAAAAAAACAACATTAAAAAGTGTGAAATTTGCAGCCTTTTTAATTATTATTCAATTATGACACACTCCAGGATTCACTGAATTTAACTCACTAGCCTCCTTGTTTTTAAATCCCAGGCTTCTCCCAAACACCGGTCATTCGTAAGGAACGGCAGAGGAACAGCGAGCGCCAGCGTGCCCAAAGCACCTCCACCTTGGCAGCCTCTGTTGGCCTGCCCTACCCATTGTCAACACCCAGGACTCAGGAAAGAGGCAGCGATGAGTGGCAATCAAGCGAGAGGTTGAGCCAGGCCAATCTGGATGGCATCACTTTCCCTGGCATCCAGCAAGTGAGCGTAGGCAGTGGTGAAGAAAGTAACATTTCTGGTGTTGAACGTGAAAAACAGAGTAGACACAGTTTGAGTGACGCCACCCTGTTACAGGACACCGCAAAGCACACTTACAGAGGCAGAGCCTCCAGTTTAGAGATAAGAGGCGGACTTTCTGAAGAAAATGTAAAACCAGTTTCCCCAGTGACACCAACCTCACCTAAAAGGAAGGGTAGCGGAAGCAGCACATCCTCTCCTCTGCCGTTCTCCCATCCGACTGTCCACCTGTCCTCACTGCGAATCTCAGAGACCAGCCTCTTTGGCTCCGTCAGCCAACAGCAACCTCCCAAAACTTCCACAGGCACACCACTGGAGGACTATGATGAGGTCTTCCTCCAAAATCCTGCACCACCTCCTTCTCCACCTTTTTCTCCTCCAATCAGGGAGACAAACATCACTGAGGATTTCCCTCCTCCACCTCCTCCTGTGGAGCTGGAGCTGGAGGCTAAGGAGGAGACAGTGGGAAGGTTTGTTTTACAATATCTGTGTGTTTTATTTGAAATGTCATTACTGTTGTTTTGATTTTTAAAAATTATTTTCTTCTTCCGTTAATTTTCCCATTTCTCCAACTTTAGTTCCACTTCGGAGTTCTCCACCATTTCCACAAGAAAGTCTTCCCCCCAGTTTTTACCAGTCAGCTCTTCTTCTGTGCCCAGTCAACTTCCTTCAATGCAACCCTCCACCATCACTCCAACCACCACATCTGCCACCACAGAGGACAACCTAAGCCTTGAGTACCAGCCGCTGCCCAAAAGGGAGAAGACATCTGAAGAGCTGAGAGTGGAGGCTCTGGCTCAGCAGTTGGTGAGTGTCTGAAGTCAATTTGTATCTTGCTGGAGAGTCTCGGGACTTTGTGTGTGGAGGAATCATCAGATATTTGGGGCTTAGCAGACAGAGAACAGGGGAAATCTACTTCAAGAGTTCCCATTTTTTAATAGGGATGAGATTTCAAGTAAATATACAATTGGACATTTACTAGGAACTGTTTGACTTTTCTTCAAAGATACCAACCTAGCCTCCCAAATGACATGGAATAGTTTTGGCAGGCTTGTGATGTGGTAGCTTTACCTGATAAAAAGGGTTTTACAAATGTAAAAAGTTGCATAACTTAATAGCATCAGTGACAACCTCAAACCTAACCCTAGGCAAGCGGAATATGACTCTGTTTTTAAATTGTTCTACAATGGCAATCACAAGACAAAGAAAATAATCTTTCTAACCAACACACACACAAGTCCTCTTCACTTTTCTCTAAAGGGTTAGAGTGGGGATGTCCAACTCATTTCACATTATGGCCCACATAGAGTGCACTTTGATCTTAAGTGGGCCAGAGCAGTTTAACTCCCCTTTTTGTCAGTGTAAAGAAATTTAACTACACTTTTAATCTCTGAGATTTTTTATATAAGAAACACAAGTGCAAAAAATTCAACAATACATCTAAGTTTGTCTTTGTCAGAAAATGTTTCTCTTCAGTGTAAAAAGGTACAGCCAGTATTTATTCCTGGGTCTGGAGTTCACTGCACTGTTTATGGTCTTCAACTGCAACTCCTTTCCCCTCTTTTCCAGTGCAATGCTATGACTGATTTTGAACTACAAGAAATTGTTTAATTTTGACTACCTTTCTTTTTGTGCTTAGTTTTTATTCTTTTCTTTTTTCCAGGTGTTGCAGGACCCCTCTCTAGCGCCCCTCTTGGACACTTGGGGAGGTAAATCCACTATAGAGCTATTGGAGGAGATCTTTCCAAACAGCAAACTGATTGGGAAATCACAATGGACCCACAGAGGCAGCAGCCAAGAGGATGACAGGTAAGCAAACCCTTTTATTTCTGGCTGCATTTTCTAATTTGTTCTTTTGGGGAGTGAGTTTGTACAGAATCAGGGTTGAGGGCGGTCGCGCCCTAAAGCAAAGCCTGCTTTATCATCTATTTGACTCTAAATTGGACCCAAGTGTACAAAAAGAAAACCAAACTCTATTAAATTAGACTTGAAACTACCTATCAAGGCCATAAACTCATCAGGAAAGTGTTTACTGAGGTCATAGATCAAAGGAGAAGGAGGCTCAATTTCTAAGAGATGTCTATATAATCTGACAGGCAGAGTAGCTGCCCCCTGCTGGTCATCTAAAAGAATGCAGGTTTAAGGCACTTTCCAGACACAACAGCTGCCTCCCTCTTTGATACAAAAGTCACACTTCTCAGCTAACATGACTCAAGACTCGTCCTTGAGGTCATTCAACTGAGTTTTATCATAAACCAACAATGGATTTCTTATTTCTGAATATTGAGAGGGTCCCACATATGTAAGCTTTTGTTGCATTAGCTGGTTTGACAAAACCTAAAAATCTGATTCATAATGGATCTCACAATGTTGCTTGTTCTCTTTATTTATTTTATTTACTCAGGCTTTCTACTTCAGGATCTGTGCACATCTGCATAATGACAGCACACTCTAAGTGCTTTGAGTTTTTATAATGTCTTTAATAACCATGTCTTTGATTGGTCACATGCTGTCAAATCATCTATTCACGTGAATGGGCTCCTAGCTAGATTAAGAAAGACTGGGTTGGCATATAAAGTTGATAACCAACTTCATGTGACCACTTAGCCCAATATCGGTGTATGTTAAGCCAATTATGAAAATGGGTATGTAGAACTTGCTTCATAGTACAGCGCGCTGGTGTAACCTTTCTAGTTTGTTTATTGTGTCGGCAGATTCACTCAGAATCATTCCCACTCTGATACATCCACTTACACAGAACAAACAAAGGCTTACAATCAAAGATAGTTGGTTCCAAACAGTTGGATAATTACAAGACTGGAGTGCACTAAACAGTCTGGTGATGCTGTTTAAAGTGCTTTATGTAAGGCAAAACTAAAGGCCTCCACAATGACTCTGTTTATTTAGCCTCAAGAGCAAAATTGCACAGAGTGACTTTTATGGGACTGAAGCACGACACGAACATTTTTGGGGGTAATGGACTTCCTGTAAACCAGCATTTATCACCCTTGCTGTGTATGCTGACAGCCTCCTTCCTCTTATCTGCTGCTGTCAAAGCAAAGGAGGAACATTGGGAGCCTCAGCTGTCCCTGCAAGTCACAGCCTGTGATGTCAGTGACATCTCAAGTGTGTTTTGGTTCGCTGGCGAACGCGTTGTTCACAGAAAGAATGAGAAGACAAACAGCCGTTATTGTAGAGGTTGTGCTTTTGAACCTCTTTGATTTTCTCTGCTGCCACACTCCTTGTGAAGTACTCTTAGGGGTCATGAGTGAACCCGGCATCGAATTTATTTCGATTTCTCGAGGTCTTTAACCCTGCTCGAGTGGATGAGGTAACCTGCGGGTTCAAAATCAGCTTCCTTTGCTGACTGAGTGTCAAAGTCAGACAGGTGAGACCAGACAAACCTGATTAAGAGCAGCACAGTTTGGACAGCGTTGTCAACCTACATGAGAATTTCTTAAACATCATTACCTGAATGGGATGGTATGTATAGGGGCTAAAAATATATATTTTTAAAAAGGACAGTGAGTTAAGTGCAAGGTTTAAAAGGGATTTCACAACTAAGAAAACCAAGCAGCTGTTTTTTTTTATACTTTTAGTGGACTTGAAAGGACGCCCAAAAAAACTCAAAATGAGTTGTATAGTGGTGTGCTATGACTTACAAATCGATAGTCACCCACTTACCCCCAACCACTTGGGGCAGGGCTGCCCCTCCCTAGCCTGATTTCATCAGAGGAAAAGGAACTTCTTCATTCCTGCTGTCTGGAATCTGGCATTTCCATATTGGTGCAGTTTTACCAAACTGAGGGACTGCATGTGCCTTTTAATGTTATTTAATAACCAGGATGGTCATACAGGTAGAAAAATGAACCTAATGCATGTGACTTTTTAAACTCTGTGAAACAAAGAGTGTGTTCATCGCTATTTACATTTAGAAAGTTCAGAAATCTGCAATATGAAAATACACTTTGACACAGTGCAAAAAATGTACCTAAAATGTGTCTTAATACTGGATTATTATTACTAATGAGTTCACCCAGAGGATGAACTGCTAGAGCTGATGAAGGTGGGGTTTCTTTTGCCTGTTTTATAAACTCTTGCATCTCTCTGATCCAAAAGAGCTCTTCATATTTTATCTGATTATATTGTTTTAATGGAAAGGCCACAAAGTCAAAGGCCACAAGTAGGAATAAAACAACTTTTTTACATTTTCCATCTAATCAGCCCTTCAGGCTTATTCCTGCAGCAACACTGACACCTAGTGGTACTGTGTTGCTGGCATAACAGACTGTATCTGGTCAGTAAAATAGCTTTTTCTTTAATGTGAGCCTCCACTTCATCAGCCTGGTTTTTAAATCGACCTTGAAAAAGTGTTTCTGTTCTTTCAAATGCTTTAAAATGGATAAAATACAGGGCTGTCACATCAAAAATATCTGTTTTTAAATAGTATTGTCATCTTTGTAGGACCCAGGCTGGCATCTGCGATCCTGCTCAGAGCACGGCGGCAGATCAAAAGAAGGAGCCCAATCTGGATGAAGAAGAGAAGGATCTCAACACCAGGAAGGTAAAATAAAAAATAAAAATAATAATTTCTCGTTAAAATGTGAATAATTAACAGTGTTAAGATATAATGTAGGTGCACAAACCAATAAATCTGTAAATGAGTCTTATTTTTAAATATTTGCCTAAAATCCCAGCAGCAGAAGGTAAAACTGCCAACTGTTTTCACATTTCTCCTGCTGTCCACCAGGTGGAGCTGTGTGAAGCTCTTAGGAGCAGCGTGGTGGCTCTGAAGCGGGAGAAAGAGGCGCTGTGTGAGGAGCAGAAGCATCACAAGGCGCTGGGGGATAGCATCGACACAATGGTGCAGGACCACCTCAAAACCAACGAGAAGGACAAGTACAGCGTGTTCATCGGTATGACATCAGAGTGATGCTGTGACAAAAAGCAGAAATATGTCATTTTCATTACACTTCCACAGCAGATAGGCTTTAAGGGACCCCAAGTTTCAGACGTAAGTATTTCTATCTTTAGTGGAAAGAGGCTTAATGACCTTGGAGAATAAATAAACAAATATAAAAAAAATATAATAGGACCTAAAATCGAGCCTTGTGGAACACCGCAGGTAATATGAGCTGCAGACAAGGAAATAGGTTCTTTCTAAAAGGTAAGAAAAATGTCTTTGACCTGTTTGTTGTTTGCAGGTGATCTGGAGAGGATCGTGAACTTGCTGCTGTCTCTGTGCAGCCGGCTGTCGAGGATTGACAGATCTCTGCTCGCTCTGCAGAGAGACGGGCTGTCGCCAGAAGAAGCGGCTGAAGAGAGGGTGAGACATGCAGAGTCCACCTGCCTGCATCACACCTGCAGTTCTGTGATTCAGGCAGTAAAACAAATGGGACAGTAACTAAATTCAATTCATTTTAGGTTTAGTTTTGCCCTTCATACGGTGACAGTTTTCCTCCATATACCTTTAATGTCTTTGGCACATTGACACTTCAGTGTCTGAAGTGTCTTTATACTAAGTGCCTGATATCCAGATCAAGGTTCTTGGGGGTCAAACAATCTCAGACTGAGTTATGTGATTTATTAGAAGTATATGTAGGCATGTGTGAAAAGAATAATAGAGAATTAGATTTGGGGAAATAAATATGGATAAATTCCAGAAGAGGTGAAATGACTAAAATAAAACAGAAAATTAAGTAAGCAAATGGGAAAAGTAACACAAAGCTAAACTGAAACAAGATGGTAAATTTCTGCCAGATTTTATGAATTAATTTCTATATTTATTTACATTTTTGACTATTTTAAATACATATAAATATTTATCAGAATCCTGATATTGTCAGTTTTGGTCCTCTATAGGACCAAAACTGACAGTGAAAGGGACTTTAACTTTTGCACCACACTATCTGCCTCCCTGCTGTTTTCCTTATTATTTGTTTCCCTTTACCTGCATGCTTTCAAATTCAATAGTCAAAGGAAGACACTCCAAATTATATATAAAAAAAAGTTTCTTCATTTTTTTGGAAGGTCTGTGAATAATTGTGTTTAATAACCCTGATCTCAATAGTGTGCAGTTCTGCTGTATGACTTAAGCCGTGTCTGTATCATCTCAGATATTAAAAATAGTCCCAACAAAGATTTCAGTCCCAAATATTTTGATATATGAGAGTTTATTTCAACCCCTTTTTCTGAACAAAGGAGCACACAGGAAAAAAAATGAGCTTGAATCAGTGAAGACAATCGATGTTTGACTCTGTTAATGTTTGCTGTATCTTTATCTGCTCTCACCCGACGACATAATAGGTCTAAACTTTTGAGTCAACTCAAAGATGAAATATTAACTTTTACCTCGTGGTTATCTGCTGCCCTGGCCTCAAACTCAGACCAATTCTGGTAAATGTGTTATAAAAGCAGTCAGTTGTGTTCAGTGGTTGTTTTTTTAAGAAGATCAAACAGTTGATTTTATACATCTTATCGGTTGTTTATGAATACTTTAATGAGCTTTTTTTTTTTTTTTTTGCAGTCACGTTTAAGAACACTTTGTAAAAGAAAGAAGTTTTCCCATCTGTAGCCACAAGGGGGAGCTGAAGTACTATCCACTTGTTTACCCAGTGCCACTGTTATAAAGTACATGGTAGTGATTTAAAGAATTAAGTCGCAATGTCTTATTGCATTAAGTTCATTTCCCCAGGTAACACAAACACAGCAGTTATTAGAGACAATTTCTTTGTATAACAACAGTCCTCTCAAAGCATTTGGTAAAGATAAGGTAAAGACTGCAACACTGGAAAGAAAACCCCAATAATCAGGAGATCCACTGTGAGCAAGCACTTGGGGACTGTAGGGAGAAAGAACTCCCTTCCTTGTGGAGAGGCAACAAATAAACAGGAAAAAATGCAAGCTACAGGAGAGCGAGGACGAGCATTATTGGCATGTGATTTTGAAATATATAAACAAGATAAGATAAGATAAGATAAGATAGAACTTTATTAATCCCTCGGGTGGGTTCCTCTGGGAAATTCGACTTCCAAAAAAAGCACAGCACCGACCGAAGTTACAGTTACAGAATTGTTATATATATATATATATACACACACACACACACACACACACACACACACACACACACACACACACACACACACACATATAAATACAGAGACAAATATAAATAAAATATACAAAGGGGATAAATAGAATAAATAGGAATAAAAAATAAAAATACAAGTGAATTGCACATTTCAAGTATTGAGTCTATTGCACTGTTGACTATTTACAAAAAGTATTGCACAAGGTATTGTACAGTGAGGTGAAGAGGCACTACAGCTTAGTTGTTCCCCCCTCCTTTGTCCTCCTGTTTCCCCTCCCTCTCCCCTCCAGAGAGGAGTTAAACAGTTTGATGGCGTGTGGGACAAAGGAGTTTTTAAGTCTGTTAGTTCTTGTCTTGGGGAGAAGCAACCTGTCACTGAACAGACTCTTCTGGTTGTTTATGGCCGTGTGCAGAGGATGCCCAGCATTGTTCATAATGTCCAGCAGTTTCTTTAATGTCCTTTTCTCTGCCACTGTCACCAGAGTGTCCAGCTTCATGCCGACCACAGAGCTAGCCTTCAAAGAAGATATATAGATGTATGTGTTTGATATATGTGTTTGTTTTCCTCTTCCTCAGGACTCCCTTAATCACAAGCGCTCTCTCCTCCTTCGCCAAACCGAAGACGCTCGAGAGCTGAAGGAGAACCTGGACCGACGGCAGCGCGTGGTCCACGCCATCCTGTCCAGTTACCTCAGCGAACCCCAACTCCAAGACTACCGGCGCTTCGTCAGCACCAAGCCCTCCCTTCTGATCCGCCAGCGACACCTGGACGACCTCATACGACGGGGAGAGGAGCAGCTGACGCGATTGGCCGAGAGCCTACCAGCAGAGCTGGCAGAGGCCAACGGCTGGCCCGCAGCAAGCCCCGTGCCCTGCTCTTCTTTGTTTCCACCACTGCTTCCACCCGCTGCAATTATAAGCCCTAGCCACGTGGTCAGATCTACCACTGTGACATCACTGTGACATCATGAACACGAAGGACAGGTAGCACCATAAAAACTGAAGGAGCTTTACACGAAGGATGCCCCAAAACAGGCTCCGCCCATTTTGAATTGACTATGCAGACTTCACACATGAAGAAAAGCCTTTAATGTGCCTCTTTCTGTTCACGCCTGACTGCACATTAGGCCTCTGTTCACCTCAACGCCAGCAACTAGACAATATTTCTAACCACACTCTGCTGGTTGAGTGATTTTAAGGTCAGAGGATTACCAGGAAAGTTTATCATCAAATCCTTCAAAGGACATTTCCAGCATGGTGGATGATTTTCTCCATTTTTTTAAACACTTAGACCTCTTCTGCTTTTTTTGGGGGGGGGGTCTTGTTATATATATCCTGCTTCAGTGATGGATTAAACATGGCCAAAGTTTCACTTTCACATAGGTTTTTCTACTCTGGGATCTGTATGGTGTCATAAAGACGGGATACCCAGTGTTTCCCACACATATCCTTCTTACCCATTTCTCAGTTTGTACTTCCTCACCTCTTCTTCTTGCATTTTAGTTCCTTCCACCAGAGAACCAAAAAGAGAAAGTGAGGAAGAGACACAAAGAAAGGGGAAGAACAAAATGAGGCACTGCTGCTTTAAAGCGTTACACATGAAATGTGGCATATAGTTCATACTGATGTATTTTACACAGCAAGCCTTCATTTTCTTATCAAAAAAAATCCACAAAAAAAGGAGTGCTGGAAGTGCAAGTAATGCGAGGTAGATGAAGAGACAAACAGGACTATTTATACACACTCAAATGTATATAGTCCTGAGGCACAGGTGGGAACAGTCACACACAGGTGAAACTCATGAGTGCAGGGCAGGCAATCTCAAAAGTGGAAGTAAAACCACAACGAGACACACAAAGACACACAAAAGACAGACGTAGCTTCCAGGTTTAAAAAGTAATGTCAACACACAAGTGCCTTAAAACTGCTGAGACCTGTGTAAACATTTTCCTGATGAGTTTATGGGCTCAGTCAAAAAAAAAATCAAAGCTTCAAAACATGTGACACCACGGTGGCTACAGAAAACGGGTCATAGCCAATTACATAAAGAACACTGAAGCAGAAACACATAGAAAGAACAGGAAAATAACACGCTGGATTTATGAATGAATGCTTCAGTGTGGAGCTTTCAGGCATAAAACACTTGTGTATCCTCACTCTGCTCTGACCTCCAGATGTTTTTTAGAAACTGGGACATTCTTCAAGATGGTTCTGTTAGACTGATTTCCAGGTCAGGGCAGGAGGAGAATGCACAAAATAGAGCAATGAAAAACCCTGTAGACTATGTGTACTCAGGTTAGGGTTAGTATAGTTAATATACCATCCATGGTATAGTTACTAGTGGACAATCTCCTTGCTTTTCTATTCTGATTTCATTCAGCTGCTTCTCTGTAAAGGGTGTTATCCTTTGTTTAGATGGGCTTAAACTCCACCACCTGCAGTTGTTGCAAGAGAAAGAGCTAAATCCACTTGTTACAGGCAGAGTTGCCCCAGTATAAGACAAATAAAGATTATTTTAAACTGTGAATTATGCAAAGCTACTCTAGTAGAGCCCAAGAATAAATCATATGGAGGTAAATTAAATATTACTACACTGGAATTGTCCTTTAACTGACTGGTGATACTTTCAGGAGCCTCAAACATTCAGACCTTCCTCCATGAGGTCTTTCTATCTGATAGCTGGTGCACGTGAGCAGTTATCTCCCAAAGAGAAAGCACCACCATCTTTAAAAGATCATCATCTTCTCCATCTTTCCACAGAGCCTGCCTCACTCTCACATCACCTTAACCTTAATGAACACCAAAATCAGAGGGACTATGATCTCGTTTCACTGGACAGAAAGCAAAAAAATCCTGAAGACGAACTGTAATCGTCACTGTCATGTTAAACTGTAACACAACTACTGCCACTGCTGTCTGCACATCTGCAGCTTGTAGCACTTTGTAGCAGTCCCACTGCTGTTTGCAGCAGAAATCACACTGACCCATAAACACTGTCGTATGCCTCTCATCAAGTCTGACGCTTCACGATTCCAAAGACTTTCACAGGCTGAGATTTCTTCCAGATTTCATCTTGGTTCAATTTTGGACTTTGGAGGGGGTTTTTATGTCAGAAATGTTGCCAGCTACAGTAGTCACCTTAAAATCCACTGATTTCCAACAGATATCAACTTAAAAAAGAATAATCGGAAAAATAACCCAAAGATATTTAACTTTGTGGTGCTGAGAAGAAGCAAACCTTTACAGTTGAGAGGTTGTAATGTTCTAACTTTCGGATCATTTATAGAAACATTTTCAGTTCCAGGAAACCTTTAAATTAACAATATGTTTCCCACTATGTAACATGACATTTTATTTTAATTATCCTTCTTTCAGAACGACTTTCAGTTTCATAGAAAACTGAGAAACATATTTTTAAACTCCTTTCAGTCCAGCTCTCTCAGAGAAAAGAAAGACCCACACTGTAAAACCTTTAGATGCCAGATTTGCCTGTGCATCAGTTTCTTCTCTTATCCATCCATTCATTCGTTTTCTGCCACTTATCTGAGTGCAGGCTGTGGGAGTAGCAGTCTGAGCTCTCCTCTCCCTGGCCCCCTCCTCCAGCTCTTCTATTAGCCAAGACATCTAATCTCTCCAGTGCATCCCGGGTCTGAACCAGGCCTCCTCGCAGTTGGACATAACATAAAACACCTCATTTAGGTGGAGGAGGCATCGTAGTATGTCATTTAACCTCAGCTCTTTCTCCCTCTCTGCCTGATACTGAAAATACCCGTATCGAATCTAACATCCCTGTGGTGACGTTTTGACACAAATTCAACTGGTGGCTGTTTTTTTTTTAATTGTTAATCTAAAACTGTCAGGATGTAGGACCTGAACTTTTTTGGCCTTTGAAGCCAGGCGTCCCTGGAAAAATTTGAAATATGAGTTTGGTTACTCACTGAGATTATTTCTCAAGCTGTGTTTACACACGTACCTGAACAGAGATGTTCAGATTTAAAACATTATGGTGGTAAAACTGACTTAAAATTGGTGGTGTGTCCCTTTAATTCTGTTTCAGTTGACCCCACTGACTTCTTACTTAAATAAATTTAGGTAATTTTTTTTTTTTAAACACAGAAAATGTGTTGTCAGGTGAGTAAAGTACAAAAGGAAACAAGTGCAAAATGGTGACCTTTTTATTTTTAATCCTTACATTTTTTCTTTGTTTGATACGTTTTTGTCATATCTAGGCTTCCATAGTTCCTCTGTGACTCATTGGAGGATCAGGTTTATAAACTTTTCTCACCTTGCTGTATAACAGGCACCATTTGGCTTCCCGTCCCTTCATACAGACTCCGAATGGTTTCATTTCTGCAGTATATGATATTTATTTGCTTCTGATCAGTGGAGGGTTTTTGACTTTTATTCCACGCCTACGTGTTTAGTTTTGAGAGCACCTTTTAAATATTCTCCTAGCAGTACAACACACACACACTGCCGCATGCCCTCCTCTATAACCCCAGTTGTACTGTTGATTACTGTTCATTTTCAGAGGCACTAAAGAATATCTCGAAAAGATTCTGGTTTATTGTTGAATGAAATTCAATGTTTGTTTTCTGAAAGACTTAAGAACAATAAATAAAAAGTAACAACTTTTTTTTTGCTAAATAAATGTTTTTGTAAATACTATCAGACTCTTTCTTCTCATCCTGTTGACCTGCACACACGCACACACATATAGATGAATATCATCACTGCAGTGGAAATAAAGTTAGAAAGAATCGGGATATTTAAATGATGTAAAACAGCAGCAGGCGAGCTCTCGGACCTTTTACAGAAACCTGCTGAAGTTTTAGCGCTTCCCTGTCTGCAGTGCTATAAACACATGATTATTATCACGGCTTTACTGCACATTTGCTTCCTGAAATAGGAGCTCACATCTTCACTTCATTTAGATCCTCAACACACATCCGGGTTACCTGCGGGGATGCAGCAGGTGAGAATGCGGTTAAATACCTGGGGTGGGCGGAGTTTATTCTGGTCTGACAGAAACAGCTCCTGACCTTTGGGACTAACAGGGCGGGAGAGAAAGAGAGGAGCTGCATAAGGCACTAATCGGAGCGCAATGGCCTCGGAGTTCACTCAGGACGCGGTGCTGGTGTTCCTCCAGAGCCGCGGAGGCACAGTGAAAAACTCCGACCTGGTTCTGCACTTCAAAAACTTCATTCGGGATCATGCGGACCAGGACCGAAACCGAGAGCTCTTCAAGAAGTTCGTCAACTCCGTGGCCACCGTCAAACAGCTGGACGGAGTGTCTCATGTGATCCTCAGGAAGAAGTTCAGAGGATATGTCCCAGGTAAGGGGGCTGAAGTGGGCTCCTCCGACCCTCCGTGCGTCCCGGTCGGGATGAACGCCGAAACTGCCGCTCCTAACAAGCCGCGACAGAAACCGCAGCAGAAAGAAGCGACTGCACCCGCCCCGTCGGGAGAAACTGCAACGAAAACAATCCTACCTGTGGCTGGCCTCGTCCTGACCAACAACAACAGCGTGCAGGAGAATTTAAACCTGAGGCAGCAGCAGGTACACCAGTCTATACAACCAGTGACAGCACAGGTAGTGAGTCACAGCCCACAGACACCACAGCTGAAGACACCAAGTCTGCCCACGCCTCCTGCTCTCGATCAGGCTTCTAAAGTGGGGCAGGGGCAGCGGAGAGTGGGTTTTGGTCCACCTCCTGGTGTCACACCTGCACCTCCTCACAGAGCAACCAGCCCAGGGTCAGAGGTCCTCACAGGGCAGAGGCAGCCAGAAGTGGGTGTTCATGCTCAGCGTGCCCCCCGACGGGCGGGAAACAGGCCAAGCTACAAAACTGCTGTGAGCCAAGATGATGAAGAGGAGAAAGAGGAGGAGATCACAGTGACGCAGATTTCAGCAGGAGGAACGCGGCCCCCGAGCGCTCTGCTCAATGCCCCGGGGAGGGTCACGCCTGCTCCTTCTTCAGGCCAGAAGAGTTACAGTCAGGGTACTGAGGGGCAAATGCTCACCCCTCGGAGTCCAACTAGGGTCATTCCGAATAACAGCAACTTTGACCTGAGACAGCAGCAGGCACACAGCGCACCTGACCACTCTGTGCGACCAGTGTCAGCACAGACGGTGAGTCACATCCCACAGAAACCACAGCTAAAGACACCCAGTCTGCCTACACCTCCTGCCCCAGATCAGGCATCTAAAGGGGGAGAGCTGAGAGGGGGTTTTGGTCCACTTCCTGGTGTCACACCTGCATCTCCTCATAGAGAAACCAGCCCGGGCCCTGAGGTCCTCACAGGGAGGAAGCAGCCAGAGGGGGATGTTCACCCTCAGCATGCCCACCGAAGAGCAAGAAACAGGCCAAGCTACAAAACTGCTGTGAGCCAAGATGATGAAGAGGAGGTCATAGTGACGAAGGGTTCAGCAGCAGGAGCGCGGCCCCCTAGTGTTCCACTCAGTGCCCCGGGGAGGGTTACGCCTGCTCCTTCCTCAGTCCAGAGGAGTTACATTCAGGGTACTGAGGCCCTCAGAAGGGGGCCCCAGCCTCCAGAAGGTGGTCTTCATCAGGAGCCTCCTGTGCCTCCACAGCTCACCCAAAGGCGTTTGAAGCACAGACAGAGCTATAAAACTGCTGTGAGTTATGATGAAGATGACGTAGAGGAGGTCCCCATGAGGCGAGGTTCAGGAGGAGGAGCGTGGCCACTGAATGTGCCGCTCGGTGACACAGTGAGGGCCATGTCTTCCTCATCGCCATGCATCATAGACACGCCTGCACCTTCATCTGTCCCACAGATTTACATCCAGGGCGCTGAAGGGGAAAAGCTCAGCCCTCACTATCTAGGTTTGAGGGAGGAAACTGCAGGCCCTAGGCTGGAACTGGGCGAGACCACCAGACGCAGCCTGCCTTTGGAGACGGCACTCCACCACAACATCCAGCAGGGCCACCAATACTCACCACTCTCAAGGGAACCCAAACCAGGGACCAATCAGAGCAACGGACCGTTGATGTCGTCCAGCCACAGCAGCATCTACTCGCCCTCGTCCGCTGGCGGCTTCCACAGCACCAAGTGGCCGCCGTCTAACTCCACCAGAGAATTGGGATGGACCAGCAGCTCCTCGGATCTGCAGATCAGAGCAGGTACGCTAGCAGGTCTTTTTGTTAATGTTAGCTGGTTAGAAGCTTGTCAGTATTAATCCACCACTGAAAATGGTCCCCCATCAAAATCACTCTTTCCCCGGTCTCAATGACTCCCCCTGACTTTGTCAGCGATAAATGTTCTCAGGAGAACCTCCTCACTGTCATACGCAGGCAGAAATGTGGAAACTAATGCAGAAAGTAAATGAAATTAAATGAATATGTCAAAATAAATGACTACTAAATCAGTTTAAAAATCAATATAGCTGAAAGTTCAATACAAAATAAAATAAAGAAATATCAACTTATGTCACAGTTTATAGATTATTGCCTCTATTTATTTTTAATATTAATTTTGGTGCATTTAATTACATTATGAATTTTCACTTTTCACTGGATGAAAAAGTCAAGCTCTTATGTGACACATGAAAAACTTATATGTATGTAAACAAGCATCTAGATCTGTGTATTTATTCATTTATTGATGTTTAATTTATTTCATTACCTAATACATTTGCTTTTGTTTGTTACATTTTAGAAATTATTATTGTAAAATTACTCACGGCCACTTTATTAGGTACACCTGGGCCAGACCCTTCAGAGCTGCTTGAATTTTTAATGGCTGAGATCGAAAAAGGTGCTGCAAACTTTCCTCAGAGATTTCAGTTCACACTGGCATGATGACGTCACACAGTTGCTGCAGAACTGTCAGTTGCACATCCATGATGTGAATTTCCGATTTCACCGCATCCCAAAGGTTCTCTGTTGGATTGGTCTGGTGATGAGTGAGGCAATTTGAGTACAGTTATATATTAGAAAATGAGTTTTGTGACACGGTCCATTATCCTGCTGGAAGTATCCATCAGAAGATAAGAACATTGTGGTGATAAAGGGAAGGGCAAGCAATGCTCAGGTAGGGCATAGGGTTTAAATGAAAATCAGTTGGTACTAAGGAGCCCTAACTGTGCCAGGAAGATATCCCCCTCTAATTTCATCCTATTTTAGTGTGCCTGTGTGAAGTTTCTTTTTTTCTTAGCTGATGGGAATGACTCTGGTTCTGCCGCTGCTTCAAGGTTTGACGTGTCTGCATACTGCATACTTGGGTTGTAACATGCTGTTATCTGACTTACTGTTGCCCTCCTATCAGCTTGAAACACTCTGGTCATTCTCCTCTCACCTCTGGTATCAACGAGGCATTTTCACCCAGAGAACCGCCGCTCACTGGATATTTACTCCCACTAGATCAGCAGTTATTGAAATACTCAGACCGGCCTCGTTCAAAGTCGCTTAAGTCACCTTTGTTTCTCATTCTGATCCTCAGTTTCATCTTCAACAGCTCGACTTTACCGTTTCTACATGCTTAAACATGTTACATGCTGTACTTGATTGACTGATTAGATGTTTGTATTAACAAGCAGTTAAACAAGTGTGCCTGACAAAGTGGCCGAAGAGTATATTAACACAAACAAGTGAAAATGATATTGTCCTTCTATTTGTTACAAAATGTTACTATACAAATCATATTTGATCTATATCATTTACCATAATCACAAGGGGATGTTTTATTTTTTTTTAATTAAGTAAAGACTCCTGAGCTAGTCATTCATTTAGGCCATTTAAGATTCTGACAGTTGTGGTCCTCCATACTGTTCAATTGGTAGGAGAAGAGTAAATTTAAAAAGAAATTTTAAAAAATGATCAGCTTAATAGTCAGAAGTGATACTTAATTTTTTTTTAAAGCTTTATTTATTTAATCCAACAGTCTTTTATTTATTTAAAACTTAAAACATAAAATAAGTGATTATAGCCTGAGACACACTTATGGGGCTTTTAATAGTACATTTTCGCAAATTGATAAGAAAATGATTACATTTATTATATTTATGAATGACAGATTTTTGTCAGTTTTGGTCCTCCATACATTTTAGCTACGTCAAAGTTCATCTCAGTAATAGAGTCCAACTCATGCCTGACACATAATGAACAGTATGTACTTAAATAAGCTGGCGTCCTTAGTTTGGGTTTCCTGTGTATGCACCTCTGCCCGAGGTTCATTAAGCAAAAGTGGTAATCCAGCTGTTGACTTGTCTCTGTAACATTTCCGTGAAAACAGGTGTGCCTGTAGGCGTGCCCAGAATCCAGGGAACTGTCAAACAAACCAAAGAGGGTATGTCGGACTCCATGATGAGTCGTGCTGACACTAAAATAGTGCCTTGGCATCGCTCCACCGGTCAGCTCTATGACGAGCAGGAGCCCTCAGCTCGTTCGTCACCGCTACGTCGCTCCACTGACCAGCTCAACGAGAACCAATCCTCTCCGGGCCGAGTGGCGCCGTTTTATCTTTCCACAGGTCTGACCCGAAGTTTAAGTTCCCTATTCACTTCTAAGCATTTAAAACAGCAGTTTCTGTCCTTTATCAGCCCTGTTTTTCATGTTCAAATTGGTTAATTGGAACAAAATTTTAAGTAACATCTTTTCAAACTTGCCTTTACTTTCCCACCTGCACCATAACCATCGCCTGGTGTCCTTTATCGCTGGGTGGGAATCGATGATTTATACCACACTGAACGCTTCCCTCTGTCTAAAAGGTGATCTCTGTGATCGTGAAGACGCAGTGTCAAGCGATGACTCCGTCTCTTCACCTTACCTGCGGCAACGCCCTGGTGCCACCAACCGGATGAGCACCAAACAAAGGATGTCCCTCAGCATGGGAGCCGACCTGGACCAGATTCTTCAGGGGGAGGCAAGGGAAGGAAGAGGAACCGAGGAGGCTCGGAGGAGCCGCCTCCACCGGATTTCTTCCTCGCTCAGCCTCCGCCACAATCTGTCGTGCTCCTCATTATCATCCTGTTCCACGCCGCCTCGAAGCCACAGCCTCGCCAGTCTGGACGAGCCAAAAGGAGAAAAGATGAATCTATCTACAGAAGCCTCGCCCTCCTCCAACCACCGTGACAACCACGGTCGACATGTAAGACTTATTAAAACTAACAACTGTGATTAACATAATCACAAGTATTAATTACTGTTCACCTGTTCATAGGTTACATGCTTTCAGCATAGGTTATTAAACCTATACTCTCCTTTTGCCCCACACATATCATATAATACACGATGAGGCTTCATTAATTAAAATTATGTGCTCCTGTCATCAGTCGCTGGTTCCTTTGGAGCCGAGGGAACATACCTGGCTGGTTAAGGCGGCGGCGGGCAACTGGCCGGAAATCTACACCCTCTTCAGAGAGGAACCGTCCCTCCTCAACAAAAAAGACTTCATCTCAGGCTTCACTGTACTGCACTGGATTGCCAAACACGGCGACCACCGAGTCCTCAACACTCTAGGGTACGCAGCAAACTTGTGACCTATAATTAGGAACGTCTGAAGTACTTGTGCGGATTAGTGCTAGTTTTGTCTGCTCAGGTTTAATAGTGGAAGGTAGACCAGTGACCCACTCATGACTCTCTTGTGTTGACAGCAGCGTTATAAAATCTTTAATGTGTTTATTGTTTATAGATGATAAATGGCACTCATCCATCATCCATTTTCGGTTTCAGGTATGGAATTGAAAAGCACTCTCTTACCTTCGACGTAAACGCCAGGTCTAACAGCGGTCACACGCCTCTCCACATTGCTGTCATGCACGGTCACAAAAACATCATTCGGTTGCTAATCAAGAAGTTCCAAGCTAATGTGAAGCAGAGAGACATGGCAGGTAAGAGACCATGGCAGTACCTGAGCCTCGACGCGCCACTGGAAATGTTCCACTTGCTCGCAGCGCCGATGCAGGACGTTATGTCAGGAAAGAAAGGTGTCGAGATGGCAAACACCAGCTGGGAGCAGCAGCAGAAGCAAAGCCGCCACCTGCGTCACCATGCCTCCTCAGCTTCAAGAGAGAGCCCGCTGACAATTGCGAGTAGAACGAAGGTGAAACGGGCAACCTCACTCGCTGCGTTGCTTAAACACAAATCGTTAATACGATTTCAAGCAAATCAGGTGAACTCCTCAGCTTAAACTTCAGGGTTAAGCTTGTTTCAAGAGTCTTGCAACATGGAATAGTCAGAACAGCTAGCTGGTCCGCGGGTCTTAAAAACTACCAAGACAGAGATTAAGAAGCAGCTAACTGTTTGTCACACTTGTTCCTTTGTCATATGCTTGGGCACCAGCAGTGATTCTCATACAGTAGTGAAAAATATTTCCTTTCCTGAAACCAGCAAAAACTGCCAGAAACTATTAAAAGAACAAGCCATGCTGATTAGGCCACTGCATAATTCACTTTAATATAACTTTACAGTGTTCACAGTAGCAGTCAATGTTACCACCGTATTAATTATCTAGCTATTTAACACAGAAACAAGTATTAAATAGACACAATGACATGACAATGACTGCATGACATCATGTGAAAAAAACCTCAATACCTGCCTGGGGAGCGGTTAAACCTCTTTTGGAGAAAAAAACTCAACACACCCTCTGGTGGTAATGCTGGTAGTTCCTAAACACGCATTTTTAAGAATGATCTTGTTTTACATAAAGAGCAGTGGCATACCAATAATCGCCCTTTCTTTCAGTGAAACTGAAAATATGCAACAGGATAAACAGGATTTCTTCACAGTGGATATATAGAACTGCATATTTTCAGGGTATGTAGGACTTGACTGCCTCCTCTCTCCTCTGTGAAGACCTTTCTGAACTATAAAACCCTATAAACAGATAAATCAGCTCTTTCAACAGCAGCTGTGAGCTTTGCTTTTAAAGCCTCATTTGTAGGTCCTTTTCTGCTGTTGATTGTTGGAAGCCTCTCCAACTGGATAAATATGCCGTATAATATTTCACCACTTCTTATTATAACAAAAGAGAGATTAGTTTTTTGAAGGCCAAAACCTTGAGCTCAGGCCAAACAACTGCAATAAAGAGAATCATGAGTTTCCATGGCAGACTTTGAATGCCTAACAAGAGATTGTATCACAAAGAAGCTGAAATATGATCTAAAGAATGCGATTGTTTAAGCGGGGATCTGATCTGCGAGCGCTTGACTGGTTTTCAGCATGACTTTATTATCTTGCAGTTGTGACAGGAGAACATAGAAGGTGTACGTTTACAAGCTGCAGGCTAACAGGAGAGACAGTTCCAGTTTCAGCCGTGATTCATTTACTGATACTTATTTAGAGTTTGGAGTACACACCGCTGCTTTGTTAATGTCTGTTTTACATTCCTCCTGCTGTTTACACATCATCCATCAGTTTGTTCAGTGATTCCCCCCCCCCCCCCCCTCCTCTTTCTTTTAACCAGTGTTTAGTGTGACTTCATAAAGATATTGTAGACAAATCAAGAATTAAAGTCACTCGGAAAACAACTTGTGAATTAGATTGGCACAAATTAACTGCCTCCTAGGGAGTATGCATTTGTGTTGTTGATATGAACCCATAATAATGTTTAACAAAAATAAGCACATATACCAAAATGTCAAATTCTTCCTTTAGCTTACAACTTTGTATTTTCTGAGTGCCAATAATCTACACATTTAATTAACATTTGCATTATTTTTTTCCACCTTTTTAATTTGACTGTTTTCATGTTATGTTGTTGTCAACATCTGCAGTTTGGTTTTCAGTGGTTGCCAATTTTGACTGGTGACCATTGGCTTGACATAGCTACTGGTAGTCAATTTAAATTACTAATGTCACTTGCTAATGCTAGTCTAACATGACCACTGGCTTGAGGTGGGTAAGGCTATTTAATGTCAGCTAACTTTGGCTGTTAGCTTAGTGTTATATTTGGTTGAAAAGGTTAAAATTGGCTATTATCAGGTCATTTTGATTACTAGCCTAGTAATG
Organism: Aulonocara stuartgranti; assembly: GCF_965226115.1. Lineage (NCBI taxonomy): Eukaryota > Metazoa > Chordata > Actinopteri > Cichliformes > Cichlidae > Aulonocara > Aulonocara stuartgranti. The sequence continues at coordinate 37,451,781 of NC_138945.1, read as the reverse complement.
ACCATTAGCTTGAAATTGTTATTGCTATTCAATGTCTGTTAATTTTGGATACTAGTCTAGCATGACATTAACTTGAGGTGGCTAATAGTAGCTGTTGTCAGCTAACTTCAGCTGCTAGCCTGATATAACTATTTGCTTGAGCTGACTACTACTACTAGTTGAGCTAATTTTGGCTGACCCCAGGGTTTGATGCGACCATTAGCTTCAGATGGCTAATACTTGCTCATATATTCATTAGCCTGAAGTAGTCAATAACAGTTAACATTAGCTAACTTTCTCTCCTACAGTCCCTGAAAAGCTTTGAAAAGTTGTACTTTTATCTAAATTTACACTTTTCTGCATTTGTTTATACTTTTGTCACAGTTGAACTGAAGTTGTAGCTGGTGGATAGGGGACAAAATTATTATTATTATTATTTTTTATATTAATTACTGTGACAAATTATAATCAATGTCACCACTTTGTTTCTTTTCAGTTTATCAGTTGTCAAAGTGAGACTGATTATTATTTTACCCAATTTCTATCATGAATATGTAACGTTACAAAAAAACAGATTGTATGAATGAGTGAATGTTAAATGTGGAAAAAAAGTTTACAATTATCAAGTAAACATGTAAAATTTGTACTGGACATCTTTGACATTTTGCTATATGTGCACCACCAAGTATCACAATTTCTCTCATAAACACTTTGTGTTACACCCTTTTTAAATGCTTCTTAGCAGACCTTCCAGAGGAACTCAAGAAACTATTCAAGAAATTAAAAAAAAAAAACTGATGGAGAATTTGTAAAATGCTGAGGAGGAATTTGAAGTTGAGGCGGTGTAAAACATGTAAAAGCACAAGTATTATCCTTTCACAACCACCAGGGTACATTACATTTGACTGTTTTGTTTGTAAATTTGTCTGTTGTTTACTTTGACAGATGCACATTATATTTTTAATGCCACTGAATATTAAATATGTTTCACAGTTGGATATATGTTTTTTGTATCTATATTTGAAAGGCCTGATGAAGGTCGAGTCTGAAATGTTGCAATTAAATATAAATTCTGCAAGTCAGATCGCATGCTGGAGTGTGTTTGTGAAACATTGGTGTGAGGGTTTCTGTTTCTGTGTTTCAAGACTGTTCTTCATGCTTGTGGGCATGTTCAATCCTGATTTGTTGTGTTTTTGTTGTGTTTGGGTGGGTATGACTGTAATGGGGACTTGAAACCTGCTTAACAGTCACATTATGCGGACTTAAAGGAAATTAATATTAGTCAGGGTTCAGGGTGCTGCTGTTCTTGTAGCTGTAAAGGCAATTTTTTTTTTAAATCCTCTTTGAGGATTCAAAACATGACTTTTAGATTATGTAATGTGGGTATTTCAGTAGAAAGAAGTGTGTATGTAAGTGTATGTGTGGTTTTTGTCTGAACAAGCTCAGCAGCAGAAAGTCCCTTCCTATATAACCGGTCTGACCTGTAGCATTATTCCACTCCATTTCAGTGTCTCATAATACACCCAGCTGGGATATGTTATTGCCAAAGTTATTTACTATAAATTTGTGAAATCATGCTCCATTTGTCCTTCCCTACGTCATTCCTGTTTATCCAAATTTAAACTCAGCAAGTGTGTTGGTGGGGACTTGAGTAAGTTTGGTGCTAAGATTGACGTCATTTGGATCAGTGGTACTTTTATTTTGACAAAATAAACTCACAGGCATGTTTCTTCTTTGACATTAATGCATTCCCAAGCTTTTCAGCCCAAAGTTTAACCCTCAGTGAAGTGCCAAATCCTTACAGTAAACCTAACCTGTGAAAAATGAAGCACACCCCATGATTCAACAGCTTGTAGAACCACCTTTAGCAGCAGTGACTTAAGTAATCATTTTCAGCTTTCTCCACTCCCTCATCAGCAGCCAGGTCCAGGAAGAGGAAGATGGTGGAAAAAACAGAAACAAAACAAAGGAAGAATAAGTCCACCAATGCCAGAGAGACTGAAACAGTGCGTCTACCATGACGCTGTTCTGCCCTTTGATGTGATGAAGTTACAAGAACTCAGAGACTATCCGAGAGCTCGAGACAATACAGGGAACAAAGGTTAATGGCCTGTAATGACACCAGAGGCACAGAGCACACGAGAAACAAAAGAAAACCTGGGGAGGGCCCTCGTTTTAGTTTGGACTTGTTTCAAAGCTGCAGGTTTATGTGTGGGAGATCTCTGTTTGAGCTGCTTCCCTTTTATCTGTGTGCATACATGTGTAAAAACTAATCCGTGCAGCCTTTGCTCTCACAGCATTTTACAAAGTTCTGATTCTGGGACAGAATATAAGCTGGGCGGGGGAGTGAGGAGGGGAAATCTCTTAAATATGCTGAACCCTTTTATTCTGGGATAATCAGCTGAAATAGTCTTAAGTTTTAAGGGATCAAGAACACAGTCCTCTGGGTCTTTTTGTTCCTAATATCTTGTTGCACGTGTTCTGAATGTTGTTTTCAAACCGCCTTTGTAGTTTATGTCACAGGTTTTATCTTTGCAACCTGATGAGCTAGGTCCTGCTGATACTACACGCTTTAGTTGGTTGTGCAGAAAGCACGTTTTTTATTCTTGAGTCAGTCTGCTGCCATGTTTGCTACAGTTCCAGCTGTGGAAAATTGAATATAGAACATTATTCAGTCTATTTGTGGATATATCATCTGTTAATAGATCTTCATTCCTGGTTTCTTTGAGAACATCTCTGGCTGAAGCAGATGGCACTCACTTCATCTGTGTTGTCCAGAAGAGTCAAATGATCGATGAGATGCTCTCCTTTTATGTGAGCGTGAGAGACGGTAAGAAAGATCACAAAAAGTCAGTTAACAAAGAAGGTTGATAACCATGGTGGGGTTTTAGGTTGGTTCCATCAAGCCAGCTAACACAAAGAAAACCTGTCTTCATCTTTTAAAGCACCTCAGTTTTCTGCACTTTATTTTACTTTCCCGTCTCTATTCACCCCACCAGCTCATCTTAAATCCTGAAACCTCCCCTAGCTATATCAAGTGTACTAATGGACAGATAGTTGATCCAAGATCTCCTAGCAAAAGCTTCCCTGAAGCAGACTCAGAGCTTGTGATTTATTACACCAACAGTACCTTCTCTGATTATCCCATAGGTCACCATATATTTAAGAAAAATGGACCCTTTTCCCGTTTTAATGTTTACCATGTCAGTGCGACCCACCTGGGCTTTGCTTTTGAATGTGGCAAAAAAAACAAAACAACCCAAAATGTTCAGAAACAAGATGACGATGGTAGAGGTTACCTTTCAAATATATCTTATACTTTGATTTTTAGTGTTGAAACGACATCAGGAGCTCGCCTTACTGCTTCTATAGCAAAGCCAAAGATCTCCGACAGCTCTGGGTATAACACTGTCCTTTTTTGCAGTTTGTGTGAAAGTAATCTGGAACAAATGGAAGACACAGCACATGCTCAGTTTCATATTCTTTATTTACTGGTGCCGTGGTGCGTTCAGGGACCTGGCATGGCCACCGGCAACTCCTACAGCAGGAACAACAGAGCTTTTTTTCATGAAGGAAAATATACTGAACATGAAGGGATTTAAAAAAGCAAACCAAAAAAAAAAGTGTTTTAGCTTTGAACATCAAAGCAAAGATAGTCACTCAACTCCAAAGAAAAAACAGCTTAAAACACATATCTGTCTATTAATTTTAAGCAGCCGCTTAACCAAAAAACACAACTCAGGTTTGGGATCAATGTAGCTGGATAACAACATGTTAGCCAGGATAAGTTAAGTCAGAGTTGTTTTCTTTTTTTTTATTAACTCTCATGCATCACACCCAGATTGTTTTCTTACTTTTTCAAAGCACACAATCCACAAATAGCTGCTTTTCGGGCCCCAAACAAACAGTAAACGAACGTTTGGTGGCCGAAACACGCGTTCATTCAGTTGAGTGTCACAACAAGCTTGAAAGGAAAATAAATGTTTATATTAGCATCTTTTTAACAATCAGATTTTACTGAAAAAAAAATAATTCCCCCCCAACAGGGTGAAAAAACTACAGATAATCTACACAAACCTTCATACGGTTGATTCAGACTCTCTATGAATATGTTATAAATAGGCAGAGTGAGAAGGGACGGGATAAAAGTATAAATATATGAAAATAAAGACAAATATAAGGTGACAAACAGACGCAGGAAGTCAAGTCTAGGGTTTTTTTTTCAGTATTTTCTACTTATAATTTTTTAGATTCTCATGTTTTGTGTTCAACAAATAGAATTAATAAGAACAGAGTAGCAGCGGCAGGTTTTTTAGTTTTTGAACGTTTAAATATTTTTTTGGGGCTCTGTTGTCCCCGCTGCAGGGGATGATGGGAGCTGACTGCAGGCCACCCGAACAGCTTGGCATCACACCGAGTTGGGAGGGGGAGGGAGAGCGGGACGGGGGTCATTTCACCGCAACCAAAACAGTCTTAACCACTAACATCATCTTCTTTTTTAGCGGCAACTCTGAATGGCAACTTTCCCTTCGGAGCTGCTACTTTTTACTCAGAATCTCTCAGGCTTACATTTTTTTTAGTCGGAAAGATTTATTTTTCTCTTCCACGACAGTTTCCTGAAAACAGGAAGATGATGTTGGCGTACAGGCGATTTTGGCAGACAGCTTCCTGTTTGGTCTCTAGGAGGCGCTGGCTGGCTGCAGAGGCGGGCAGGGGGAGGAGCTGCCTTCCTGTCGAGCTGGCAAAACTCCTCCTCCTCCAGCTATTGGCGTTTTTGCCCCTTCCTGGACGGCGGTGGTATTGGTGGTGGTGACGTCTTCGTTGTAGAGACGTTTAATGCCATCGTAAAAATCATCCACCTCCATCTCCTCCACCTGGACAGGGAGAGAGATATTTATTGCTACAGCTACTGATTCCCATATTCTGCTTATTTTCAGCTCCATATTTTTATTCTAGGGTAGCTTTGCATGATTCAGAGTTCAGAATAAGCCTCGTTTGTTCCTAGCTGAGCCGCCCAGTTCAGCCTCTGTTTGAAGCAGCCTCATTTAACTGCATTTCATCTCCTTCGAACTAACTTGTCTGAGTAATTCACCCTAGCAATTAGAATATTTGAACATCAGGTGGGTGGAGCTTCTGTGCCTATGAGGACCAGAGTGAGGCTTCTTGAGGCTTCCCTTCTGTCTGACATCATCAAGAGGAGAAAAAAAAGTGTAACAGTGCATATATGACAGGAAACAGAGGAAATAACAACAGGTCCAGCCTAATATCAAATGTGAGAAGAAAATAGAGTCACCTTGCGTTTGGTCGAGGCCTTGCAGCGCAGTGTGACCTTCTGCAGGTGATTAAGATGGCGGAGATGTTTGGGGGGAGAAAGCAGGGCTGGGATGCTGCTGTCTGCAGAGGAGGAGGAGGAGGAGGAGACACTCAAGGGCTGCTGGCTCTCCTCCTCTTCCCCACCACCAGCAGTAGACTGTGGGTGGGCAGAGGTGACATGGTCCCTGGAAGACTCGGTGGTGGAGGTGATGGTCCCTACAAAGGAGGACATCACAAATACAGCTCACGCCCTCTGATGCTAACACTTGCTTTATGAATATAAAATGTGGCTTACTAAGAAAACTTTTTTTTTTCTCCTCAGTGGCAAAACACTTTCACAGGTCCGAGTTGGTGACTGGCTCAGTAGCATAATGTGCTTCAAGAAAGATTTCAGACACTGTCCTCCAGCAAAATCTGATAAGCAGCTCTGATGTAGAAGTCAAACATACCCAGTGTGCAGCAGGGTGGTGTAGGCTGCGGGGGCTGGTAGATGTACACGGTGTTCGGAGGCAGGGGAGCTCTCAGTGTGGAAAGACTACGAGCCACCAGTTCACGGCTGCGAATCAGCTCAGAGCTGTCGATCTAAGGAACAGAGAGAGAGACTTATCTTTACACAAGCTCTGCAGCCCTGACCTGATGTGTTGTGATGGACAGAAGCATGTGTGCTCGCCTTTAACTAGTAAAATTCAGTTTGATCACAGCAGCTTGTAAAATAGTCTTAACTTCTAGTGGAATCGTTCATGTTTGTGTTCACAATTTTTCATCCTCCTGCTACACAAAATCAACATTTTCTCATTTTAAAAGGTGAAAGTCCATACGTGGACAGGCTGCCATTGTTCGAGACATACGTGTCGTCATCTTTAATCTGTTCCCCGTTTAGGTTTGGTCAAAAATGACTTCATGCTTTGGCTTAAACTGCAGTGGTTGCCAATTTCTTTGTGGCCAAAGTGACGCATCGCTGCTTTATGTGGACAAAATACTACAGACGTGAAACGAAACTAAAAGTGTCTTGTTATGAAAAAAAAAAAAGACGTGATAATTTATCTTTATCTGTACACACAAAGATTATGAGGATGCAGCTGCTTTGTTCACCACTTCTGAATGGCTGTCATGTGACCTGTGCTTTGTCGCTGATGGTCAGTTGACAGCAGCGATCGTGGCTCAAGAGTTGGGCGTTCGTCTTGTAATCAGAAGGTTGCCGGTTTGAGCCCCGGCTCCGACAGTCTCGGTCGTTGAGTCCTTGGGCAAGACACTTCACCTGTTGCCTACTGGTGGTGGTCAGAGGGCCCGGTGGCGCCAGTGTCCGGCAGCCTCGCCTCTGTCAGTGCGCCGCAGGGTGGCTGTGGCTATAATGTAGCTTGCCATCACCAGTGTGTGAATGGGTGGATGATTGTGTATAGTGTAAAGCGCTTTGGGGTCCTTAGGACCAAGTAAAGCGCTATACAAATACATATAGCAGACATACCAGGCTCCTGTTGCCTGGGTAACCCTCTAATATATTTACTGCCACACATCAAAAAGCAAAATCCAGCGCTCTCATTGGTAGTCACTTCAATTGTTCGCCTGGACATTCAGAAAACTTAAGGCTCGCCCACTGCACACCTCCAGGAATCTTTTCAAATGACGGTGCTTGACGCCACTGGGGATCACTTCCTGTGTGGACACCACTTACGCTCTGCCACTTTTCTCATCAAAAGTAAGAAGTAAAATTTATTTACGTATTCCAGTTAAAATCCCTTCATCCTACTTCAATAAGCATGTTACACGCCAATATAGAAAACACATAAAAATATTCCACCTTTAAAGTTCCTGGTTTCAGAACAGTGAATTTAATATCCATTTTTTTTCCATTCATTTTTCATTCATTCGCTTCCGCTTATCCTTTTCAGGGTTGCGGGGGGCGCTGGAGCCTATCCCAGCTGTCATGGGGCGAGAGGCAGGGTACACCCTGGACAGGTCGCCAGTCTGTCGCAGGGCCAACACACAGAGACAGACAACCATTCACACCTAGTGGCAATTTGGATTATCCAATTAACCTATCCCCACAAGCTGCATGTCTTTGGACGGTGGGAGGAAGCCGGAATACCCGGAGGGAACCCACGCAAACACAGGGAGAACATGCAAACTCCACACAGAAAGACCCCGGCCTGATGGTGGAATTGAACTCAGGACCTTCAGGCAACAGTGCTAACCACCGTGCCGCCCTGAATTTAATATATACAGTAAAATATCCTTTTCTGTATTTACGGGACAGAGCTGTTTTTCTGTTTCTTACACCTAGTCACATTTTTTTGTATTTTTGACAAATTACTGTAAAACAAGTCATTCGATGGAGATCCTCTCCATCCATCCTCAACCTTTTTTGAGCCACGGACCGGTTTATGTCCGACAATATTTTCACTGACCCGCCTTTAAGGTGTCGCGGATAAATACAACAAAAAATACAAAAAAATTATCTATTAGATTACATTAGTCTTGATACAGCCTCTGCCACCACATCAGATCAATTGCTCTGGGCTCCTTTGATCAGCTCCATCACCTAGTGGGGGTGGGGGGTCATAGTTTGGTCCCGCCTTCACTGTTGTGATTGGTGTGGGGGTAGGGACAGGCTTAGGGCGTCGGGGGGTTCCCCGGAGGCATCTTCCTTGGGGGGCTCAACCCGGGGTAGCGGTCATGTCCGGTTAGGGGCTCTGTTGGCTCTCAGGTGACTGTTTCCTCGCGGCTGCGTGCAGCGGGGCTAGGGGAGGGTCTGTGCTGACGGACGTGGGTCACTGACCTGGTAGCCTGGCTGCCCCTGGGTGGGTCCGGGATGGGCGTGAGGTTCTGGGGGCGCTCCGTCTCTGGGCTGGGACCTGGACCGGGCCTCGGGGGCTTGGGTCCTGGTTGGTGTGTTGCCGGGGTTGTGGGCGGGTGGGTGCATGGGGGCCCAGCCCTGGAGCAGGGTGCCGCCGGTGCGTCGAGCCACCTGGGGGGCTCTTCAACTGGTGGGGGAGATTGTCACATCTTGCAGGAGCTTTCCTCTCCTCAGGAGCTCCCTCTGCAGGAGGGGGAGATACAGGAGAGGTGGAGGAAGATCTCAGCCTGGGTGTTTATTGTCTTATGTAGTCTGGAAGATGAGTGGATGGTGGGGTGGGTGCAGTTTTCTCTGTGGTGGGGTTGGGTGGACTGTCCCGGGCTCTGTGGGGCCGGGTGGCGCTGCTGCACTGGGCCCGGTCTGGATGGGCCTGGGCCCCCTTTCCCTGGCGGGTCGCGGAGTATGGGGGTGCCTACTGGGGTCAGCGGGGGAGCTGGCCCCAGGGAGGGGTCACTTGCCCCTCCCTTCCTTCCCTCCCCATCTCCAGCTGCCTCCCTCTTCCCGCTCCACCACAACCACCCACACATGCAGGGCCTTGGAGTAGGGGTATGTCACCAGGGTGCAGAGGAGGCCACCCCCCCTCTGTCCCCTTCTGGCTGCCTCTGCCTCAATTTTATCCCACAACTTAGACATTCACATTACTCACACTCTCATTACACATACATATAGGATCTTGGGGGTGGGCACGATACACGGAGTCCAAAGTACCATCAGGGTGTACACCCCACCCCTGGCATCGTTGCCCACCTCTCAATGTTAAATACACGTAGACATTGAGGGCTAGCAGGAGGGACTATGCGCTTACCTGCTGCTCTCTGGCAGGTAGCTCCAAGCCCTCCTGGGTTTTAAATGCACCTTAGAACACACATGCATCAACATTACAATGAGCGGGTGGAGGGAGGTTTGGAGTCTTCTCTCACCCCCGTTCTCTGCGACCTGCTGGAGCAGGGGGGCTAGGACTAGGAGGAGGAGTTGGCCGTCCGACTGCGGTCTGGAGTGTGGAGCCTTCCTGCTGCTGCGGAGTCGGGGCGGTCTGCCTCCCCCCACCGCAGGGAAAAGGGAAACACCACCTGGGTCTGGGTGCAGTTCCCCCCTCCAGGGGCGGGGGCACCTAGACCCGGTTTGTAGAGTACGCTTGGGGAGTGTGATCGTGTGTACAACGTCTCTTTATGTCTGTCTCCACGTTGGTTGAGTGTGGAGTAAGTGCATATGAGAGCATGAGGGTGGGGATGGATGTTTGTATCTGTGTGTGCCTGTATGTCTGTGTCTATATGTCAGGTTGGGTGTCAGGCGCCACCTCTCTGGGGACATCTCAGGCCCTCCAAGGTTTGGAGGCCTATCTCCCCCTACCACCACTTCCCCTGCCAGTGGCGGACTCCCTCAGACATCGGTGCGTTGGTGGTTCTTTGTGTCCGGGGATGGGCGTCCAGGTACACACCGGCTCACTCCTTGGCGGCCGCTTATCGGGGCCTGGAGCCTGGGGCTCGCTCGGGCCACTTCGGAGGTGGGGTGCCCCCGGCCTCTCGGCCTGGGGCTCGGTCACTCAGGCGCAGCTGGCTGCCGGCGGAGCTCACGGGCGCGTCACTGCAACTCCCCCTGGCTTCTGCTCCGCGGCTGCTGAGTGAGCCCTCATCTGGGACTCTCCTCAGCTCTTTCCGGGACAGTGGCGCAGCTGCCCCTCTGTTGGTCTTCCTTGGTCTCTTGTGTTCTGGGGGCCTCTGGATGTCTGGAGTTTTGATCTCCTCCACACCTGCTTCACGCCCTGGAGGACGGGGCTGTGGCCCCCCCACACCCTCTAGCAGATTATTACATGAAGGAACCTTTTAAAAAACAAAAAACAAGCGCGTCCATGCTCACAGGTGTACACACGGGTGATCACACCCACAAACTACACCCTTTTTGGCTCCTACCTCAAAGCACACTGTGTTCTGTTGATCTTATGTGCTGCACAATAATGTTTAACATTTAGTATTTACTGTCATATTCCCATATATCATTGTGATGTTGTTTATTCTATTACTCTTGTTCTCTTCTGCTTGCTTTCTTTTTTCTTTCTCAGCAGGTGATCCAGGTGATTGATTAATGCATTTTTTTTTCTCTGCCCGTTCTGTTGGTTTTTGTCTTTTGCCCTTCTTGCCCTTCTTAAAAAAAAAAAAAAAAAATACAACAAAATAAAACCAGTACCACTACCAAAAAAAAGAAGATTTATTCATAACACACGGGAAAAGACCCAGGAAAACCGAGTTAACGATAAAAACTATAACAATAAAAACCCTGAAAACCATAAATTTCCCATTTCCCTACAGTTCTACTCTGATGAGCCATAAAGTAAAGAATGAGGTAAAAACAAAGAGAAGGCTCTCCACAAATCTGTGTTTAATATGAGTGAGGTGACCGCGGGTGCCCTTTGTCTGACAACAGAGCTCTCCTCCTGAAAGTCATGATGCTCAGTAAAGAAACTGTTGCATTAGTTCCTCTCGTTTTTCCTCATAGTACTTCTTCCCTTTCTGTTGCAGTCATGCTGCAGGTGTAGCGCCCTCTGCTGGTATTTGTTTGCTCTTTTTTCCTCTCTGTCAGCCTGTTTGTCTTCCTGTCATCCAGAGTGAGTCATTGAAAAATAAATGACAAAACTAATTTAAGAAAAAACAAAACAAACAAGCAAAAACAGAAAAAACAAACAAACAACATAATTTGTTGGGGGTTTTTTTTGTTGTTGTTTTTTAATGCTAACAGGAACTTGGAAAGGAACTCAATGAACTTAATAAAACTTGAGGACCACAGTTTCCTTTTTGTTCAGCAGTTTAAAGTTCTACTTTCTTAAATGAGGTAAATGGTTTTACATCTGCAGCTGGTGCTTGGCTAAAGCCTCAAATGTCTTTCTTTGCCTATAGTTATTGGTCGTTTTTACTTAGGATGACAAAAACCAATCAGATTCCAGGTTTTTTATCATGCCACACCAGAGAAATATTGCACAATGTGTGTGTGTGCTTGTTTTTTTTTACTGAACTACTGAACAGCAAATAGAGGAACAAGCCTAACAGCTTTTACTTCCCCTCGCTGCTCTCTGACACATCTTGTATATTAAACATGGCTGCCCATCAGTGTAGACTAATAATGACATTGGAAAGCTACAGTCAAATCCCAATCCCATAAAGAAGTTGTTCTAAAGAGGTCACACGAACGCCTGAAGTCTTCAGAGATAAACTGAACTATGACAGAGCTCCAAAGACTGACAGACTGATACCTGCGCCTTCCTCAGCAGCTCGATAGTGAGAGCCAGCCAGTCAGGACAGCAGTTCTCCAGCTCCAGGGTGAAGAGGGCCAAGGCCAGCATGGATCCTCTGAGCTATGGAAACACATGAGGGACAAACGTGCTCAAAAACCAAGCTCAAGTTAAGCTTACAAAATGACACATTAAATAAAAAGAGAAGTGAATCAAAGTGGAAATGTTAAAGGTTTGGTGCCATTAAATTGGTCTGGAGTCACAGCTTGTAACAGCAAATGTGTTTTATAAACACACTTTTGATAAATGACTGTGGTATGCTCTGTTTCCTATGATAAAGATTATTTTTGGTAAGTGTGGCAAGTTTGTGACCTGGTTCTTGCTCTGTAGGTTCTAGTCAGAGTGACCCTAGAGCTCACAGCAAATATTCAGAGCAGAAAAGAGCATCCATTGCAGCAGGACAAGATCAGATCTACACACCAGCAACCTGGCCAGTGAGCAAGCCAGCAGGGAAAACCTGTGACACTAGCCTGTTAGCAAAATAGTAGTAGGGGCTTTCCACTGTGGCGCGACTATAAGCGGTTATATTTATTGATTATTAACCCCTCAAAGACTCACTCTTAGCCAAGACAGGCCCTGACATTGAGGTCATAACACTGCATATATACATAAATATCATAATTTTATTATTTATTGTGTTATCTTAATATTTAAATGAAAAGTGGTATGAAAGGCTCCGTGCTGAAGGCATAATATCTTCAATCTGTAAAGTAAGAAATACTGAGTGTGTGTGTACCTGCATGAGTGTGTGGTCAGCCAGACAGTGGTAGAGTTGCTGAGTGAGCAGGGCGAGGTGCTGAGAGCGGTTAAGTCCCAACATGGAATCCAAGAACCCGGAGCGACACGACAGCACCATCGCGTGGAACTGGAGAGGAAGGAGAGGAAAAATTTATTGATCTGAATGAAGAAAAGAGAATCTGTGAAATTAACTGCAGACTGATTTGAATTGGAAGCAACAACAGCACAAAAAAGCACTTCTAAAAACTGGATTTAAGTGCATTAAAATAAAAACAAAGAAAACCGCAGGAATTTCTTTTTGCCCCCAGGTGTCACTAGCTGACTTTAATCACTTTAAAAAGTAATAATGTGTAAGCATTTGTGCTCGTGTGTGATTAGACGTACAATGTGCAGAAAGTCCAGCGCTGTGGCGGTGTGCAGGTCCCAGTTCAGTTTGTCCAAGATGATCCTCTCCATCCTCAGGATCTCTGAGGGAGAACAGCCGCACCCGCTGGAGGCGGCGAGCTCCTTCAGTGATGGCACACACTGGCAAACACACACACGGAGTCAGCTCTAACTGTCCTGATGCACTGCCTACAATCTAGTGTGTGTGTGTATTCACCTCATCCTCCTCACAGGTCTTGGCAGCCAGGAAGAAGCAGGCGATGGCAATGCAGCGCAGGTACTTTGGACGGGCCTGACAACAGTTAACATGATTTATCAGTTACGTATAATTTAAGGATTATATGTTTAATCAATCTGAAAAACCTTTCACCATCTACTCTCCGGGTTCACTTTTAGCGACTATTCTGGTTCTTCCAGGAGAATATCAGAGTGTTCCCAAACCAGCCGAGAGACTTAAGGGCCTCATTCATGAATGTGTGCTTAACCATATGTATGAGTGTTTTGCACACAAATCTGTGATTCATCAACATTTTGTTACCTGAATTTGTTTTTTACTTTACCTTGTTTGCAAGGTCAGTCCCGTCTTACAGAGTTTTCACACATCTTTAAAGTCATTCTACTGCTGCCACCACCAAAAATAACAAGAATAACTCTGGACTAGAAGAGTCAGGGAAACTACCAATCCTCTGACTGATCGATGAGCTGCCAGCCCTGTTTCGTCAGAGGGGATTTCTGTATTGCTCTTAATCTGGTCCCTCACTCAGGACTGATTTTCCTTAGGAGACCCTATCAGGGGCAAACTGCCCCTGACATCATGGTTCCTGGGATCATTCGGGCAGGAACCCGAATGATCCTGCCCCTCCACTTCCAGTTATTGCTTACCAGTTGGAAGGGACTGAAGTGAGAAAGGACAGGTGCACTGGTGCAGTGCCTGCAGTAATATGAGCAGTATACCAGTTGATTGTGGTGAAAGCAAATCTGTTAATTTGCCAGTCGAAGTACACTCCCGCCCTCACCTGTGGTCATCAGCTGTGAGTAGAGACAGAATGAGGGGGGGGCTGAGCTCCCAGAGATGGGCTGAGCCAGGCACAGAGTAGAGCTAATACTCCTCTGGCTAACAGAAGCCATGTTTCTATCCTCTGCTTACTGTATCTGAGTCATTCCAGTTCCAAAGTATCCAAATGTATCTTCAACTGAGGACAGGCCAAAATGTCCACGATTCCAAGGTCTAAAGCTACTCATGAAGATAGCCACAAGCACACACAGATACAGTGTTAGGTAGTGTTTGCGACCACAAATAAACAGAAACCAGCTCCTGATAAACCTCAGTGAGAAACTTCCTGTCTGTGTGGAGGGATGCTGACGGGACAATTGGAGCTCACGCTTCCTGTTCCTGTATGAACACACACCGTCAGCTATGAGGCAGGAAATTTAAAGAAAAATCAAGAACGTTCTGACATTGCCCCTCCTAACAAGCTGAGGTCTTGTCAGAAGACCTCTGTTCCCTTTACAGTCTGCTTCCTTTGTGTGGTCTTACACTTGAGCAGCAGATTTCAGCTCCCACACATAAAAATCAGACATTTTCTAGTCCATCAGAGTAGACAAACAGCCAAATAAATGCTGTGTTTACAATAAAAAGATTGCACCTTAATGCAAATTAGGGAATATAGATTTTATCTAACATGATACATTTAATCTAGTCTAATGATTTCAAGTTCAGAGAGAAAACTGCGTAACACTAGGATCATAGGATATTCATAGTATTTTCATATTCTGGAGTATCTGGAGGAAACCAGAATTACAGAGATGTTATCACTCTCATTCATGATTTTGGGCTACGTGAGGCCGCTGAGGAATAAAAAGGACTTTAATAAATGTTATGCGTTTTATAATAGTGGCAGTCTGAACATCAAGACCTACATTCACTCTGTTGTTAATAAGATGACCTTCATTGGTGGCAGAGTCCGATGTTTATCTGCTGTATGTCATATCTGAGTTTCAGTATCCTGATAAAGGTCTAAGACTGACAAACGTTTGATTGTAGTGAAGATTTCTTTAGAACAAATGAAACCAAACAACAATGAAGAAAAAGAAATGTCTGTCATTTGATATATGCTTACAGGAAAACACCATCAACGCGAGCCTTAAAAATGACTTTACACTTTTAGTTTGTTTCCCAGAAATGTGTATTCCCCAATTGACTGATGAGTGGTTGCTGGAGGCTGTTGTTAGGTGCACCAAAAACACAATGCCAATTGCTTTGGTCATTTGCAGACTACTGTGCTTGCAGAGTTCTGGCAACAGCAAGACATAACTTTTACTCTGAAGGCAAATTAATGCTAAATCAATGGTTTGGAAATGATTTTGTTTGATGGTTAAATTTTTTCCTTTTGTAGTCGTCAACTGTCTGCGAGCTCCCTAAACTGGCAGCTAGCCATCAGACCTTTGACAAGCCCAGTCTTAGACAGGTTCTAAAACCATCAAGTGTTCTTGCAGGAATGATTAGTTAGTTAGGCAAACATAGCCTGCTTTGTAGCATAAGTTGCCATGGTGATGGCACGAAGTGAAGTAAACGATGTAAGTGAAGTGAATGGCTCTGAAATCTTAAACCCTCCCTTAAACACACATTTTTCATTCACTTACTGTCTGTTTATTATGAGTTCTATTACATTTACTTTTTAAAAGATTCCCTACACTCAGATTTTCTGATTGGAGGTTTAGGTTGCTCTCTGCAAACCCTCACATGCTAACAGCAGGATTTACAGCACACCTGTTGCTCTCTACATACCTTGATGGGAGCGAGAAAGCGATCCAGGATGCTGACAGCTAACACCAGCGTCTCTGGGTACAGCTGCAGCCTGCCATGGACCTCCGTCAGCCAGCGCACCGCCTCGTCCCGCTGGGCCGGGGAGATGTCTGTATCCTGCAGACAACAAAAAAACCAAAACATTAAGACTGACTCAAGGGTTCGATGTCATTCATTATTCCCTACAGCAAAGTATGACACTGTGCAATTTTTATTTATATATTTTCATATTATTTAGAATTTTTTTAAAACTTGTTTATTTTATGTTTTGAAAGCTACTTAAATGTGTTGTATTTAATAATAACTATTAGTAGTCATCTTCCATTACCATTTCTACAACGCAGTCCTGCAGAAACACTGAGGTTTAAGCCCAGCGTTATACCCAACACTGAACTATTTGTGGAACAAAGTTGGAAAAAACAAACAAAGAAATTGGAAATCTTGCAGAGCCTTTTTTTCCTCAAAGACTTCCTCGACAGGGCAAAATGGGGTTAGACAGCAAACTGGAATCTGATTTCAGGTATTTCAGGACAAACTTGAGGCTTCTGCGACTGACACACTTCCACTAAAGGGCCAAACAGGATCCTAAATCAGCTTGGCAGGCGGATTAGACTTGCCAGCAGATCTGCCTCAAAAACATTCCAAGAATTCCTTCTGTAAAGCATCTGAGAACTGAAAGAATTCACCAGCTGACGCACCCTTCTCACAAGTTTGTAACACTAAGATAAAATGGGTTTATATGCCATGCACAGGCTTTCTGTTTGGAAACTCCACTGGATTTTTAATTTGTTAGTTGGTTGAATGGTTCAACATTCAACCATTTAACGGCATTTATGTTATAATTACTGCAGAATGAAAATAACCCTGCAACAAAATCTGTTAAAGCATGACGACACACTGCAAAACCCATGTGCACAATAATAAACTGTACAATATATATGTCTACTGAGCCACTTATTCGACCTTTGCTGTGCTTTAACAAGCCATCTCATTGTTTTATTATTCTGCAGTACAATGAATTTACTGGACTAATTTGCTGCTTTTTCAGCCCCTTTATTGTATGATATTTGGCTACAGTGGTTTAATTTAGTCTTTCCTGCAATTCTGTGTTGTCATATTTCATTTTATGGAGCTCCTTGACTTTATTTAAGCTATTAAAGTTTCTGTTGCTGTAACAAAGAAATGTAATGACTTTTGGGAAAAACAAAGCGCATCCTTATTATAAACGAGTAGAAAATGTGCAGGTCTGACATATAAACCCAGGTGAAAAACTGCTTTAAATGAAGATAAAAGAGAAATAATGTTTCAAAAGATGGATTTTTTTTTTAGCCAAATCCTACTATCATACGGTGACCATATTTTGATTTCCAAAAAAAGAGGACACTTGGCGCAGTCATGAAGAACTTTAATAATAGTGTTTGCTTAAAAAAACTTTTACATATTTAAACGATGCCTTCTCTGTGTGGTTAATGAATGGGGAAATAAAAAATGTCATATAGGCTTTTACAAGTCATCAAGTGCAAAAAAAAAGAAAAAAAAAAGAGGACGATTGGTCACCCTATACCAGAGGTGGGCAACTCCAGGCCTCGAAAGCTGGTGTCCTGCAGGTCCAACACAGCGGATTTAAATGGCTAAGTTACCTCCTCAACATGTCTTGTAGTTCTCCAGAGGCCTGGTAATGAACTAATCATTTGATTCAGGTGTGTTGGCCCAGGGTAGCATCTAAAACCTGCAGGACACTGGCCCTCAAGGCCTGGAGTTGCCCACCCCTGCCCTATACTATCATTAACAAGTAGAGATTTTTTTTTCCCACCCATCCATCTATTCTTTGCTACACTTGTCAACTGTTCATCCTCTTGTGTTGCTGAGCATCAGCTGCCTTAATGTTGTTTCATATTCAGTGTTACCAGCTTGTCCTCTTGGCTTTCTGTGTGTGGACAATTATTAATATGTATTACCAAACCTTTTAACTATCACTCTACAGGGCCGAACCCTAACACAAATTCTGACCATTTAAAAACTCTAAAACAGAGTCTTAACCCCTAAACAGGCATTTTGACACCTGAAAGTTTAATCACTCTGATGGACTAAAAGTTACATTGGTTCATAAAAGAGAATTGGACACATTTGATCTAACCTTTCCTCTTTGGTGACAAAACACAGATTACAAAGCACAATATAATTTTAGTTTATAGTTCAGAGCTTTTTACTCCTGTCGCACAAAGATTTAGTTTTACTAAAGGTTTTGAGATTGCTACAGTGCTTAAACCATCAAACGGCACTAAAAACCTCAACAGCAGCAAGTTTCTACAAAAACAATGACCCTGTTAACACCCAAACATCAGCAGGACTCATTACAGTCAGGCATCTGTGCATCAGACATGAGCCAAAAGTTCATTTGTGTGTGAAAGTGGTTTGACAAAGGTGGTAATTACATTTCAAAGCTACCATTAACTCCAAATTACCAGACACTGTAACTACATGTAATAGTCAGTTATGTGCTAAAACTGACACTAACCTAAAGGGGACATTTTTATATATTCCTGTACTCTACTAAAGTGGAGTAGTTCAAAATAACTTTAGTCTCTCTTACCGCTAGAGTACTTTAGTTCATCTTCTATCTAAAACGAACCATTTTAACTGGCTACCCTCGTCATCAAAAACAGCAAGTGGGAGGGGCTTCTGAGCCTCTATGATATCACAGAAAATCAAGAGTAGAAAAAACTTTCAAACCAAGCGTTCACAGCAATCTGAAGCCTGAGGTTTTGTCTCACAGGGATCACTTGTAGATATACTGATGTTCACTTCTGGAACTATAATCTATATGTATATGAAAATAAAGGACAGAGCACAATAGATCCACTTTAAACCTGCTGGTGAATGTACTGGACTGGCCATTAAATGGTCAATTTTCAGAATGAACCAGAATTTAAGATATTTTATTTTTATTTTGATGTTTCCGTGTTTAAATGAAATCCTATAACAAAACTTAAACATTTCTGATTCGTCACATAGCTTCTGTAAGTAAGTGGCTTACAGTTTCCAACACTGGACTTGCAGGAGAGGCCAAAGGTCAAAGCACAGCTGAATGCACCAGCCAATTAATCTGCAACGTGACACCATCTGGCCTCTCAGCTCTTGACTGTCCAAACTAAAAACAACTGGCCTACTTCCATCTTGTTTGTACTGGCTGGACACAGAAGACAAGCTCAGTCAGAGGCTAAGGGAAGTAACCCAGACACCAGCTTAAATTAACTTCTTTCATCTCTCTCTAACAATTCACTGGCTACATAGTCTCTGCAGTGTCTTCAGGGTAACTTTGGCCAGCCATCCCTTATCATTAATATCAGAGGGATGGTCAAGGCTTCCTGTAACTTCCTGCAGGGTGTGCCAGTCAAGTTAAGAAACTCATCAAATTTTCCAATCTAAAAATGCTTTTTACAAAAAATTACAAATGCCAAAAAGCTACACAACACAAGACTGTTAGCCCAGAAATTCACCACCAAGTCTGGATTTACTTTTATCCGAAATGACTAAAGATCTCCAAAAGGCATCTGTGAAGGTTCTCAGTCATCCAGGTCATCATAGTCTAAGGAGCTTGGAAAGAAAAGCGTCTGGACATCTTTAAGTTGCTTGAAGACGTTTCACTTCTCATCCAAGAAGCTTCTTCACTTCCAGGGTCAAACGGTGGAGAGTCCCAGATTTACCCAGATTTAGTCCCAGATGTTTCATTGACTTTTTGCTTAGTGACTTTTGCTCGCTGTGACTGTAGTGTTTGAGCACCCCTCTTGTTTTTACACCCTGATTAGACCGACTGCCTCCTTGACCTCTAACAGTGGGCTCCACACCTGCAAACTGGGCTAAAGGCACTGATAAACATCATAACTATCTGTTACATCATTTGCTGGAGTTTACTGGCCTCTGTGTTATCAGCTCAGTACTACAAATGAGCTTGGCAGATGTCAAAATGAAGGTTTTTGTCAACCAGAAGTCACGGCCGCTCTCAGTCAGAATTTTTTTCTATTCAACTTTCACTTTTCACATGATAAATGTCTGTTTGAGCCCCACTTCTTCATCTGCATTTATTTCGCCTTCTGGATGCCTGATGCAGACAGGGGAGATCTACCCCTCCCAACCCAAATTGGGAGGGGTAGCTCTAGAGGTGACTTTCTCCCTTTTACCCTTCCAAACTAAAATCCCTGCAGTATAAAATGACCTTTCAACACGTTTCTAGCTTTTCCACACAGAGACAGTGGTTGACACACTAATTCTTGACCTTCTTCCGCATTTAAAATAAGACTCAGCCAGATGTTTCTCTAAATATAGCCCCAGTTAGTTGTTGTCTAACCCTAGCTCCCAGGATTTAGCTCCCAAAACATCTTGCTATCTCCAGATAGCTTCTGATGGGTCCTGTTAGCTCCCTTGAACTCCTTGTTGATGCAGCAGTAGGTGAATCTGAACTGCAAACTTTCAGTAGAAAAGTTCTATTTTATCCTTTTCTTTGCTACAAACTAAACGATAAAAAGGATGTTTCATGTTTATTGTGTTCTGTGCTTCTCTCATATAACCTAGTCTTTGTATTCTCGTATACATGGACTGTTAAATCATCTCAACTCAGCTACTGTTTTTCAATATGCTAGGTAAATAAATAGGTACTTCAGCTCTAATCTGAATACTTCTGGCCATGACGTGTGCCTGCTCCAGCGCACGTAACCATGGGACCATAAAAACACCTGAGTCACCTAATGCAGGTGATGTTATGTATGTTATCATGACTACCGCTGCATTGCTCTCTGGGTGTATTTGGACAATGGTATCAGCACTCAGCAGACAAAAAAGACAAAACCTTCTGTATTTACCAAACAGGGTGATACCTGAGAGAACACCTCCACCTTCAACAACAACAAAAACCTCCACCAGCTGGAAAACACAACAACCGAGACACGTGACAGGACTGAACTGAACTGAAAAATATGTTAGTAAGGAATCAAAATCCACCACAGCACCACACGGGGATTATTGACCCAGGTCATGACCCGAGACAGAGGAAAAAGGTCACCTGAACCTGTCAACCCAGCACAAGGTTCATGCTGCTTGTTTGAATAACCAATCCTATTTCACTAACTAGATAACGTGTTTTTGAAGAACATACCTGAACTAGTTGCTAGAGACATATGCCTAATATTTAGCTAAATAAGACTAAGCTGACACTAATGCTAAACTTAGATTGGGCTTAAAGTAGAGAGGAAATACAAAAAAAACAGAATATATCTAAATTGAACTAAACTAGGTACAGCTCATGTTATAAAGGCATGTAGGAGGGTTATTCTTGACTAAAATAAATCTCCATTTTCTAAACATTTTCTTATTTTTGACCATCTGATAAACAGAACTGTGCAATATCCTAGGTAAGTGACATCATGTGAGAACATGCACATACACTGGGCGAGACCACCTGAGGGTGTGATGAAACAACACCTCTGTGACGTCAAATAACGACATGTTGAGACGTTCCCAGTAAACGGGGCGAGACCAGCTGGGCCGAGTGACTGTTCAGTGACTCAACGCCATGTTTCTTCTGCCCTGCTGCTTTGTGATTACACAGTGTCTGTCTATGATAATGTCTGGGAGCAGACTACTCTCTGCAACTCCATTATCAACATGCTGATATGGCACCATTCGAGAGCCATAAAAAAATGACAATCATTACATAATCAACAGAAATCAAGTCAGTTTTGTTGGACCTGTGTTGTCTCTGAAAATTTGAACTTTGAGTCGCCTAACACATTAAACCTGTCCGGTATTATTTGTCCAATATTTCAGTGCTGATATTTAAAGACCTTTCAGTGCCGACCCCTTGGCCTGCGCCTCTATAAATTGAACTAGTGCCAGCTCTTTTCAGTAGCCTCGTCTTAAATTCTTGGCTCTATATTTCAGTGTGTAGATGGAAACCCAAGCCTGTGCGAAAGATTACATAAGATGGCCAGTGAGGGCTGAGGCCTTGTGGCAGTAAAGCTCACTAAAGAACCTTTTAGGCAGCCTGTAAAACATTCACCTCTTTGTTTCCTTTAGGATGGATGGATTTACAGATACATATACTAGTTTCTCTTTGTCATTTACCTGCATCCTTAAGCTTCTCCCTCTCTATCTGCACGCCTCACTTACAGTTCTCCTGCTGCATGTGGGAAAGTTGTGTCATTTCACACTGCATTTGTGAATGAGGAGGTCCCAGAATAAGGAAAATGTGCTAATCAGGTGGGTTAGTGAGATAAAAAGGCAACAGATTACAAACACAGTTCTTGGAGGCAGTTGAATATTTACTTTGATTATTTTTGCCATATATCTCCGTTCCAGTGGTAGTTGTTCATATTAAAACTGACTGAAGATTAAAACAATGTTGTCAGCGTATGTAAAAAAACACATTCCAGTGGACCAAAGCTTGCGCTTCACACTATTTCGAAGTAATCTGTCTTTTAAAGAAGAAACACATTTTTTCCTTTTAAACAGCTGAGATGTAGCTATACACGTTTGCCTTCGTGTGCACAGATTTGTGGATACTCTTCCACTCTCTATATCTGTGAGCCCCACTCACTCACGGTCTTCTCTTGATGCATGGTGCTAACAATATATTTGTTGCACAGAATGGAAGAAGCTGGGAAAGGCAAGCCAAGAACCGAGAATCCCAGCCAAGCAATGATGCAAACAACCAATTTTTCCAGTATTTCCAATGTTTATTATCTCAGCTTCACTGTCTACAAATACCTCTCATAACTATGTGAGAAAAATGTAGTTTATTGAATTTTCTGATGTATAAACTGAAAATAGTTCACGAATCCCAAGCTAAAAACCATCGGATAGACGAGCCAACAATAACCCTCATTATTCTGCTTTAACTACCAACAGCACCAGCTCTAATGGAAAACATGCTATTAAATATAAATTTGCTGTAGTGCAATTCCCGTACTGGTTTTTCCATGTCAAATCATAATAGTTAGCTATGTGAATACATCAGTTAAATAAACAAGGGTGACTTGAGGAAGCATTTCACCTGTGATGAAGGCTTCTTTGGCACGTAGACCTTCCACATCTTGGCTTCCCTAGAGGCGGCCTTTTCCAAAAGAAAAGACAGCCTCTGGCGTCCCCAGGGTTCGGTGAACTTCATTGTGTCCTCCCTGGGCTGAGCCTACCTCCCCACTGGATACAGCTACCTGTACAATTGGAGGGGCAAAATATTAGAACATTGCCACCAAGAGGGACTGCACCGGTGCTTTTATACTCACAAAACCACCTTTAAGATATAATTTTTAAGGACCACAAATGTGGTTTTCCAAAGCATACGTCTTTATTTTTCAGTGAGGGATTAAAAACAAAGAAGTGACAACATTTACTGAAGGTGGCAAACACAGTCATGAGTCCGCCGTCTAGGCTTCTGGCTTCTTCAAAATTGAATAAATTGAACCCTGAGGAGCTGATGATTATATTCCACTTCTGTCTTACGTCACCTATTTCTTACTAAATGTATCTTGTTCCCTGCAGCTGTCCTAAATGTCCCTTTTATATGTGTACATCATTTTTAATGGATTCAGAAAGAGATTATTAATTATTAATGGTCATAACAATAAATTAAAAACAAAAAAAATATTATTTGCAAATTACACCATTGCTCTTGTCATTTTGAGCTTTTCAAATATGGACCTCAAAACAGCTGATGTCACATGCCCATGGACGACTTAATTGTTGGTTACATCCATATAATAAATTTTTTTTTCAAATGCTTTAATTTTGTATGTGTAATTTTATCACTTTAAACTCTAAAGAAATTAGACATTTCCCCCCTGTTATTTGACTAATCTCAGAAAATATACTGTAAATTTACCACGGGAATTTCTAAAATGCATTATTTTCCCTGTGCTTTTGCCACTGTAATTTCTAAAGATTTTTTTTTTTTTTTTTGCAATTTATCAAGATTATTGTTTTCTGTAAATGTACCATTTTAATCTCTGAAAATATACACAATCTCTTTATTATGGCTCACTTTAATCTCTGGGTTAAAAAACAAATCTATAACTTTAGCATTCAATCTCTAAAAAGGTTCCGTTTTCCACCTGTACTATTACTAATATAATTTCAAACTACACGTATTTTTTTTGTCATTTTATTAATTTTATATCCGTTTTTTCCTGCAAATTTACTGCTTTAATCTATGAACATTTTTTACCCTCAGAAAACATACCAAGTTCCTGTAAATTTACCATTTTAATCTCTCAAAAATGGAGAACAATTTTTATCTAAATGTATTGTTTAACCGTCCGAAAACATAAACGTTCTAACCCTACATTTCCTATAAGGCTGTGGATCAAATTCAGGGCCGTGGGTGTTTTTGGGGGGTACTGAAGCTCCTGGAGATGCTTAAACTTTGACCTTATCGATCTGAAACGTTAGCTTTGAACCTAGCTAACCGTAATCACATCAGTCACCGTCTAATCTATGACAAACTGAAATCAAACAATTTCTCATTTTATCGGGAAACTACCGTGAATATCCAACTGGGAAGTCCCTTTCACTTCGAAGCACCTAGGCTTCAGGAGCAGGTGTATTACCGACCATTTCCTTATGATATAACCAAGGATCCGGCTATCTTCTGGAGCTGAGCTAATCTGAGCTAAGCTGTTCGCTAGCTGACGTAACATGCTATTACTTATATATTCGCTCTTGTTTAAAAACACAAACATAGTTGAAAATGTTGCTCGCTACTCTCCACTATTGTGAAACAAAAACAGCTGCGGTGCGTAAAAGAGTCTCCAGACTGCGTTAACAACACAGCAGAGACATTTAAATGGCTGAGTCAGATCCAGTAAGTAGCCGGAGCCTGGAGCCTTACCTCCCCTGCGAAGCGGAGAAGACCGCAGTTGGGTTTCATCCGGTCCACTCGGTTCAAGGACGAGAGAAAAGGGTGAAAACGGGTACCCGCACTTCACTTTAGTCGTCCATCGTGATTCGGGATAAAAGGGGGTTGTTGTATATAAAATATATAAAAATAAAAGAACGGAATATAGACTGATACGTCTACTTCCGAGGAGGGGACTCGGGGGGAAGAGCGAAACACAAAGTCTCCGCCCACCTCCACGCCGAACGGGAATGCAAAACAATCAAACCTTCAGCAGAGGGTCACGGTCATACTAATAGATGTACCTTCAGGGAGAGTTTGTTTAACAGTTTACAGTGAACCTAGTGTACTCAAGACCATCTAAGATCACCTGTGAGATGGATTCAGCATAGCTTCTACATATGTAGATGCAACCCTGTTTAAAAACACAAACAGCACCACTTTATACTGCATAGGGAGCCAGTGCAAGGCTGCTGACACTGGAGTTTATCCAGTTTATCTGTTAACCCCTCAGTAAATAGTCAAGGGACAAACAATATCACCTGCAAAAAACGTTGTTTTCTTGTTTTTTTAAATATATATCGAATATGCACTTTCTTACAAAACAGTGATTTCTAAGATTCACAGCTAAATGCAACTGTAAATGATCTGCATGGCAATGACTCGAGAGGTTATGTTGACAAATAACTGGAGGTAGAGAGAACATGTAAAAAGAAAAAAGAACAGGCCCCAAGACAGACCCTTGTATAACTCTAGATGTAAAACTGAAATTAGTTAAGAGGCAAACCTTTGACTCCTACAGTATGAAAAGCAGCTTTCAAGTCCAGCAGAAAAAAAGCAGAGCAACCACCAGAATCAGCACCAATTACAATATTGTTTGTGAAAGGACCGAAACCCGACTGAAAGGGCTAGAAAGGATGACAGTTGAGTAAAAACAGAGTTGTGTCAAATCTTAGCTCGTCACAGATTGTGTTTAAGAGAACAGAATCAACACAAAGCTTCTTTCTGGATGTTTCTGTGGGAGTTTACAAGCATTTGTCCCAGGAAAGACTCCATTATGTGGTTAAAAACAAAAGAAAAAGGCTGGGTCTTTCTCTGGTAATCTTCTGTGGGCCAGCGTAACCAAACCGTACTGATCAGTGTGCTGAATGTGAAGTTCATCGTGGACTTTTCTGTGACTCTGAGTCTGATGTATGGCAGGGATTTATGGTGTGTTTCCTACCAGCGTGTGGGAAGTGGTGGTTCCTCAAAAGCAGCTCCAAAGTAAATGCTGACGTAAGGGTTGACTTCTGCCTTTTAAGATGACCATGCACTTTATCATTGACACAGACAGCCAGACAGAAGTACTGATATCATTAGTGGTCTGACTAACAATCTTATCACAGATAAATGAAATTTTAATGCAACTTTCCAGCAGGAAACTGCAAACAAACTACTTTTTTTGGCTTCTGAGGGTTTTTAACAAATATATTTTTCTTTCTTTGCTTAAGCTGTCTTCTCTCGGGCAAGAGGAAAGAAAAGCTCCTAAAAAGTGGTCTAAAATAGACATTTAAACGTTCATTTACGCATTATCTAATGGAAATGTATGTAAGTTAGTGCATATTTAGATATCCCTTACCCACTGATATTTGCATATCAATGGATTCAGCAGTCACACCTTTCAAGCAAACCCTGGTTGGTTTCGCCACCAGGGTTGCATAAAAGTAAAATCATGAACTTTCATATTTGATATTTTTATTCTTGAAGTACTTCTGTGTTTCATTGCGAAGGTTATAATTTATAACCTTCGCAGTTGTTATTGAATTATAACTTATAATTCAATAAAACCATAGATAAAAACATATGGGAGACTTAAAGCTTATAAAGCCTTACTTTAGTGTTATCAGATCTGACTCTATACATGATGTTTTCATGTTAAATTGGACTTTTAGCTATATACCCATTAATTTAGACTGGGGTCTTAAAATAACTTACCAAATAACTCCTGACAATACATCAGAAGATATTGTCATTCTGGTTCATTGTGACGTTACATGAACCCAGGTGTAGAATCTCCCATTCCGCTTGTTTTTATAAACTTTATTGGGCTTGCCACAGTATCTTTGAATTTAATCACTTTTGTGTTGAATTCTTATTTAATATAAACATCTTCATTACATCTGAAAGATCTTAGAGTATATAAAAACACTGGTATGCTTGTTTAAGGTGGAATTGAGGTTTAACCATTTACAGACATATTGTTTCACATCTGACACAGACAATGAATAAAAAAAAACTGTCCAAAAAAGGCACTACGTAATGCTATGATTGCGTCAGGTCTCTGTGTAGGCACGATCCAATCAAAACATTACATTTTGGGCGGACTATTTGAACGCAGCAAACTTCGGTTTGCTGATTGGCTCACGGTAATGTTACTCAAGGTGGGCTTGTTTCTCGCGATCCAAACGCTGTGTTTCCGTTTCTCCGAGCTGTATCTGTGGATTGAAGCTGGGTTATCTATCTCCAGTGTAAATATGGTGAAAATGCTAATACGGTGGTACAAAAACACCAGAATCGAGCTGCAATTTGTGCCTTTAACACCCTAAAAAGGGGACAGCTGTTCGTAAAGCGATGGGTCTGATTGGTTGTGGCCGGGTGACGTCGAGAAGTAGGCGTGAGCTCACTCAACATCAACAAAGGACAGAAAAAGAGAAAGACGAAAGAAGAGCAGAAGAAAAATAAGCCACAGCAGGACAAATATGTGGATCTAACTCACAGAAACAGGTAGAGTAAACCATTAAAATACATCACAGTTGCATTTATTTTACTTAGAGCGTTCACTTGAGCGAGTAAAGTGTCGTTTTTTGTTTTTGAAGGTTTTTCATTACTGTCGACAGGAACTCGTCCAGAAGCGCTTAAAAATAGCAAATAGGTGAATTTTATAGTTCTGACATTAGATTAAAAGCATTTAATGTGTGTTTTTCCTTAAAATTGATATGTTTGCTTCAGTTTGCACGTACAGCATAGAGGCTTCTCTTCGCTGTTGTAGCTGGTATCATCTGGACCCGTTTTCCTTTTTTCTAAGCTCGGTTAAACTCACTTTTACAAACCACTGCAATGACATATAATCGGTTTATTAAGTCAACTCTCTGCTCTAGTTCTCAATTATTAAATATCTGTGTGGGTAATCGTGTTTCCGTAGTAAAATAGTTAAGATATTTCATCATTTTTAAACAGAAGCCCCTCCCCCCGCTCCGACTACAGAGGATTTAAACCATTAGCTAGCGGAGGCTAACCGTCCACATCAACTACAAAAATTCAAAAAACAAAACCAAAAGACAAAAACAGTGTTTTTAGACGTGTGGGGCAACTTAATTTGTATTTTAGGTCGTTAATTTACAGCCATAACAGGAAAAAGGGGTACTTGTTTTTCGGTCAGGGGATCGAGAAGACGTAGACGAGCGGAAATCTGACACCGAAGCCCAGCTGAGGGAAGTGGGCCGGGCCCTGGGCTCTGACCCCCAGACTGAGAGTGCACGGCAGTCACGTAACAGTTTAGCAACAATGTACCCGAAAATGTGAAGTCGTGTGACAACACGGTAGCAGTTTAGCAACGACCGAGTGATTAACTTAGATCCTCAACCTGGATACAGATTATCTGACACGATTCCAAAGACTTCACCTCAAATGTGTCCTCTTCATTCACATTATTCTCATGATATACTCAGGCGTCTACAATAAAACAGACTAGAAAGCGTTTGTTTCTGCTCTGTGTGAAATACAGTAAAACCGGATTTTATTTTTCCCAAAAAGTTGATAAAACGGAGCAAATAATACGATAAAACAAAAGATTAATAGAGGATAATAAGTAAAACAATGTGCCACATAATTCCTCAAATAGAAATTAAATAGAATTTAGTAGCTTAACATGGTTTTCTTGGTGGGGATGTGGTGTTTGGGGGGAGGGGATGTGTTCATTAGCAGCTCTCCTCCCTCTATAGTTGAGGCAGTGAGTTTGTTGCCATACTCACGACAAGTCTATTCACGCAGCAAAAAGGTTCAAAATATTTTCATATGATCACAGAGACCTTTTTTTTTGGTCAGGAAAGGCCAAACCCTCTTTGGGTGGGTAACCTACAGATGTTTGAATGCAGTAAATAAACCCCCTGCTAAATGGCAAAAATCTCGAAAATATAATGAAAAGTTAAGTAAAATGTTAACTATGGAACAAAACTAAAATGCAAACGAATGTGCAAAAAAACGAATCATGAAGAAGTCGTGAGCTACAGGTACAGAAAAGAGCTAATTGTTGCATGAGTGGCGCTGCTGTAGAATGTTAAACTGCCCAGAGGCTCTGTTGATTTTGCTTGATTGAGCTGAGTCCAAACGTCCTTGTGGAAAGAAGTTTGTGCATCCGGTGACTTTGAATAACCTGCCAGATAAGGCAGCAGGTAAATCAGGCAGCTGCCAGGATGCAAACAGGATTTAAAAATATAATCTAGATTTGTATCATTCAATAGTTAGAGGCATAAGTGTGATTAACTCATTCACTGCCAGCCATTGGCAGTGAATGAGTTAAATTCACTGCCATTGACGGCTATAGACGTCAATGGCAGTGAATGAGTTAAAAGTCACTTTTTTTTTTTAAGCAAACAAAATGGAGAAAAGCAGATTTAGGAAGAAATCAGAAAATTCTGGTTAGAAGTGAATTTCATAACATGTAAAATGTCATAACAAACTCACCTCAGGGGAAACTCCAAACTTCTGCTCTTCATTGTGACGGAGAGTTTGCAGAAATCCTGTTATGTATGTGTATTACAAAAATGCTTTTAGTTTCAGTTACGATTTGCAACTATTTGAACTATGACAGTCTTGTAGCTGCCGAGGAGCACAAGCTCACAGCAAAGGCTGTAAGTCGGCCTTTTCTTAGGTTACAGCATAAAAACTAAACTTTGTGACTTTTCTTTCCTTGCAGTGTCGGTACTGTGTTTTAAAAAAAGAAAGATCACTTCCTGCAGTGCCAGCTGAGACATGGATGCCTTCAAGCTGATGAAGGAGCTGAGGGTGAATTGTGAGCAGGAAGTGCATTACCTCCCCAAAGTAATGGGACTCAGCGCCATTGAATCCACAGCGCCGGTGGGCACCTGTAGATCTAAGCATTGCTAACAGGCTTCTTAATAACTGTGAAATTAATCAACAGTGTGTCTTTATTCTCCAGGGTGACAGTCGGATCTCAGCCAAGTGCAGAGATGCCAAAGTGGAGGATCTGTGGAGTCTGACCAGCTTCTTCGGTTACAGCACGCAGACGTTCGTCCTGGCTGTTAACCTGCTGGACAGATTCCTCGCCATGATGAAGGTATGAGACGTTCACACCTGCTAGGAGCAGACACTGCACACTTTAGCTTCAGAGGTTTCTTTACTTAATTGTCTCTCCTCCCATCAGATCCAGCCCAAGCACCTGTCCTGCATCAGCCTCAGCTGCCTCCATATAGCAGCCAAAGTGACAGAGGAGGAGTGCAACCTGACGCCCACCGACGAGCTCATCCGCATCGGACAATGCCGGTTCACTGTGTCCGACCTCGCACGGATGGAGAAGATCATCACCGAGAAGCTCAACTTCAAGTCCAAAGCCGTAACCGCCTTAACCTTTCTGCACCTGTACCACCAGATCGCGCTATCGCACTGCACCGATAGGTGAGGCCCTTACGAACACGAGGTTACATATTCAGATTTGTGTCTGCAAATAGATGATCCGTTACAGTTGATGTTTGGAAGCTTGATGATTCCGGATTGGGTTCAAAAGTCTGGACGACATTCGATTGGCAAAAAGTCTTGATATGTGGGGCAGCAGGCAGTGTCTGACTGAAGTGCACTGATAACACCCGTTTTCTGCTGTTGGCAACAAAACTTTGCTCTTATGTAACCCTGCCGTGTTGTTTTTAACCAGCTCAGCTTGGGTCAAAATGCCACATCAGAGTTTACACCAGTTTGTTTTGTTTAGAGCAAATTAAGTTAATTGAAGAGTTGCACAGAATTTAACTGTCCTCATATTTGACATCAGTGTTTTAAGTTGCCCAGTCCTGCTAAGTGTGTTTACCACTGCCACCTGGTTGTGAAACTGAACACTAATCGGCTGACCACTTGTGACTGACAAAGATAATGTTGAGCCACCTTTTCAATTCTCAGTTTATTGCTATTAATAATAATAGCAATGTGGACAAAACTGATGATTGCGTGTGTTCGAGAATTGTTAAAGACCCGAACCTGATTGCATGTTTGTGTCTGTCCTAACAGGAAGACTACGCTCAGCCTGGAGAAGCTGGAGGCTCAGCTCA
Source organism: Aulonocara stuartgranti (assembly GCF_965226115.1). Taxonomy (NCBI): domain Eukaryota; kingdom Metazoa; phylum Chordata; class Actinopteri; order Cichliformes; family Cichlidae; genus Aulonocara; species Aulonocara stuartgranti. Next base: position 37,421,223 of record NC_138945.1, on the reverse strand, counting down.
AAGCCTGTCTGTGCCGGATCTCCTTCTCCAAAGCAAAGGTAACAATTCCATGTCTGTCCTGGTTAAAAACTGACAAATGCATTTTATTCTTGACACAACACTGATCCTGTTTAACTGTTTTCTTTTCTTTTCCTTCCAGCCGTCCGTCCTTGCGTTGGCACTGCTGAGGCAGGAGATTGAAGCCGTTCAGTCAGAGGACATGTTGGAAATAACCTCTCACATCCAGAGACACCTCAAGGTAGGCTGTTTCCAAACAGTGCATGACTTCATTACACAACAACTCATCCGGGGAGGGGAAGGTGTACAAATCATGGGGAAAAAAAAACTGAGAAATAGATTTTCTACACCAAAGTCAACAACACAGAGCAGGTGGATTTCAGAGGAAATGAGAAGTTTAAATTAGCAGATGTCTCATGACTCCATTAAAAGAGAATTAGTGTGGGCATTTTCCTGGATCAGCCGCACACAGGAGGCATTTTTAATACATGTTCAGACTTTTACTTGGCAAATGTGAACAACTTTATTAACTATCCTTACAGCCTGCGGACTTGCAGCTTCAAGATGAGACTCCAGTTTTTAAATAGAAGAAGTGAGCACTCGAGTTATGAATAGCAGCAGCCGTGTATCGTGAGAGTGTTTATTCTTAGCCCAGCTCTGGTCCAGAATATTTTCTTTATGTTGATGTCTGTAGTTATGTAACCTGGCATGTTGTGATGGCTCCATGTTAAAAAGGAGCTGATGTCATTGATCTTTAGCCCTTTTGTCTTTCTCACACTTGCAAATCACCAACACCACTAGGTTTCTGTTTAATTGTTAAGTAACCGGATAGTTTTAAACACACCGTCGTCTTGTCAGTGCGAAGCGCAGACAGTTAGACTGATCTGCTCCCCTATTTGTTTTCAGATTGCTGATGCTGACCTGGTGCTGTGGAGCAAATGCGTGGCCCAGTGCCTGTCAGACTACGCGTCCCCCGAGTGCAGCAAACCCGACCACAGGAAGCTGCAGTGGATCGTGTCACGGCGGACCGCCCAGAGCCTGCACAGCTACCGTAGTGTCCCCGAACTGCCCACCATCCCAGAGGGCTGCTGGGATGAGAGCGAGAGGTGAGGACCCCAAACACACCCAAGCAACACTGCCGTCACACCTCCAAAAACACAACCGATCCTGAATTTCTTGGTCTTAGTGACTTGTTTCAAGCTATAGAAACCAATCAGACTGACTGTACTGGCTTCAGTTTCACTCTGATTTGATCACTTCTTTCAAACACTCCTACCACCATCAACAACTACAAAAACAGAGGCTAAATGAAAAAGGAACCAAACACACCCTTTGTGTCATCACATACGCCAAATATTTCAGCCTTTGCAGTGACGCAGCACAGAGAAACGCCCTGAAAAGTCTCTGTCAGGTAATCTAGAGCAAGTGTAACAGCAGTGAAGGAGGACACTTACTGTTTCTGGTGCTGATAAAGTCAGAAAAATCTATGAAATGAAGTTTAAATCAGTGGAGAGAGCTCTGCGTTTCTTTTATTTTATTTGCAGTAAACACTTTCCTGTGGCAACAAGCGGCAACACTGAAGTTTCTCCTGTGTTGAAACTGTCTGAGCTTGTCAGGGCCTCTCATATCTCCCAGCCAGTCACATCCCACTGACACAACTGTTTCCATGACGTCACATGAAGCCAGGGTGGCCTCGCCTTTATGTATCAAGGACAGCTCCTTTTTATTTCTACGTCAGTGTGTTGAAAGCGAAAAGAGGAACAGACGTGGTTCCAGTGGGCGGGTATTAAGCACAAGCTGAGTACACAAAGCTCCCGATCAACAAACATCTTTACACACCTTAACAGTTCAGTCAGCTGAGTCAGACAACATGAGATCAGCTGATAGTCTTAAGTGATATGTGGAAGTTTGAAACAGCTGACTGGTTTTGTTTTGCTTTCATTGCTCAGCCCATCTCCATCCCAGTGCCTCTCAGCAAGATCAGAAATGACCAAATAGATTTAGAAGAGATCAGTTTCTATCACTTAATGCTTTTATTTTGTTTGTTTGTTTGGTTTAGTGCAGCTTCCAACTGCCTTCAGTTGGTTCTACTGCCAAGAAACTCCAATTAAATTAAGAATGAATGGTGGTTGATTAATTGATTTAAAATAATTTTGAAAAATGTTATGATTTAGCTTTTCGGTGAAAATACCCCAATGCACCAGATTAATTTTCTATTTTTAGAGGGTGATGAGAAGGATGAAACAGATTTACTCATTAAGAGCCCACAGAGACTACTGCTGATACAAAAACACACCCAAACCAGACACAGACTTCAAAACAACCCCAATTAAGATACTCTCATTCCAAACATACCTGTGCAAGGTACAACCACTCCACACGCACTACTAATTGTTCACCTTGAAATTGACGAGATACTAACAGTCCAAATTCACCTCAAAAACACGCCAAAGCAGGAGAGCTTAGCAAGATACTAACAGTGTTACATGTCAGATGCTACCACTATTAACGTGACTCAGGAAGTTACTACCATGGTCGTATCAACTTGCCAAAGCCTCTACATATGACTGTACTGACCTCATACCTCCCTCTGTGTGTCTACAGCGAGGACTCGTGTGAGGATATGATGAGCTCGGGTGAAGAGTCTCTCAGCAGTTCTCTGGGCAGCGATGCCGAAGGTTCCTTCTTCCCTCCTCACCTCCGTCGCCAAAATCAACGCCAATACCTCTATGCCTGAAGCCTCTGCCGCCCGTGCCTCGCCGTTTCCACCCCCCACCACCCCGTGTTCTCCTGCCGTTTTTTAATTTATTGTTCAATAAGCTCTGGTGCTGGTGGAGAATAGCACAACTGGCAGCTGAGCGGTTAGACATCCTCCAGGTAGATTTGATAGACTTAGTTTGTAGATGTGTCGGTGCATGTTGAGATGTCACATTCCAGGATGCAAGTTTTTTTTTCTTTTTTTTTTTTGTAAGGATATAAGTGATGTTTTGCAGATAAACTCTGGGCAGCCTGGTCTTCAAGGTGCTGAGCTAGCAGACACATGACGGTCGCTAAAATGTCAGATCGGGCTGGAAGAGTAATTTGCCAAAACGTGGCGTTTGTTTTTGAGTATGTCTTTTGACTGTTATTAATCCAAGACTGTTTTAAGGAGTAGGAGGCGTTTCTCTGGCGTACAGAGGCTGAAAGCAGCAGTGGTCGCAATTTTTCTTTTAGTCGAATCTCATGTGATAAATCAGGACTTTAAAGTAAATGAGAGCAACCTAAAGATGTATCAGTGGCGTGTTCTCCAGTTCAAACTGGAAACTTTCTGACCGCGGCTGCTCCGGTCTTCTGTTTCAGTTTAATTTGCACAGTTTTATTATTATTATTTTTAAATGTAATTTCAAGTGTTAAATGGAAGTGGAGGTTGGAAAAACATTTAACGATCGTGTGTTTATGGATGTGTTTGAAAGTATGGCTCGGATTTAAATTTGAAGTTGCCAATGTTAGGATGTAGCTTAAAAACAAAAGGAATGTCGTCTGTGGTGTTTGAAACTGTTCAGAGATTGTTGTATGAAACTAAATAATAGTGACCAAGTGTCAAAAAAAAGTTGAAAAATATCAAAAATGTTCATACAAAAATATGTAAAAGTGTAAATGCTGTACAAAAAAAGTTTAATTTTTTGTAGATATTAAGTTATTTATTCTTTTTTTTTTGGTCACCTGTCCTTAAAAAAAAAAAGAAGAAAAAAAAAGAAGAAAAGAATAATCTTATAAAAATATTATTTTTAAACATCTCGTCTGTTTCTTTTTTCCCCTTTAAATCATGTCTGCAAGCAAAAACTACTCCATCAATCAAACCTGAACCTGAGTGCAGCTCATTTCTCTACAGGCACAGCACTCATGCACATCCAAGAATTTAAAACACATTTAAGAGCCACATGTGCAACTTGGGTGCGTTGACTCCAGTAAAGCTGGACCCCCCCCCCCCCCAAAAAAAAGAAAAACCCAAACAAACAAATGACACCTTTCTCCAGCTTTGAACTTGGCCACCCAGTTTACAACCAAATGTTCATCAAAACGACTCTGAGCTGGACAAACTGCTTTTTGAGACTGTACACAAGGCACAAACTCTTCAACAGTCTTTCGCCACCAAAAGACAGTTTTCTTAGAAAATTTCCCAACTGACTAACAAGACCTGGAAGTTTCTGCCCGACAGCCACAACAGAAGCTCTCTCTAAATAAAGCAAAGGTGCCTCCGTGCTTCCTTTACTACCTCCTTTCATAGAAGATACACTGGGTCGTCCTTTATGGAAGGAGATGAATCATCTGACAAATAATCAAGAATGATAAGTAGTGCAGCGCATCTAAATATTAACAGCGTTTCCATTGAACGCCACAACCTGCTGAATTTAAACCCACAGCTGAACTTAGAAATAAAAACCCCACGAACGTGGAAGGTGTGGTTGGTCTTTTAAGTTTCTGCCCTTGTTTCCCTTTAAAGGAGAAGTTGAGATTTTTGTTCATGTTAGTTGTGGTTTTATTGAGAAAATAAGTTAAATTCTGCTTAGATGTAGAAAAGTCTCAGAAACATAAATTTGGCAAAATGAGTGAAACAGAAACATAAAAGATATACGTCATAGACAAGAAGCTTTTTAAATAATGCACATTTAACCACACAGACAGTTGATGAGAGGCGGCTGTTTGTGGGCGTGTTCATTATGACCTTCAGGAATGGTTTTGGCATTAAATATGTGAAAGTTGGATGACAGCTGTTTGGTGCAGTAATATAGCCTTCACAGTATCATCTTCTGAAATGCGTTTGGGTAAACCAACTTCTGGTATCTTTCGAATCATTTTTATGGAAATTATTGATACGTTAAAGGCTCTTTAGCTTTATCTAGACTTTATAGTTATAACAGACCCTAGCATAACTCAGGGACCAGCCCTTGCTGATCTCAAGTTAATTATCACCATTACTCTCTACAGTTTTAATAATCCTGCATGTTGACCCTCAGCTTTTATCACAAAAAGTCATAAATAAAACAGGAACATGAGCTCAGTCAGTTGCGTGCATGCACACACACGCACAGACACACACATACACAACTGAGGTAATAAATTCCATTCAGTCCTACCAAACAGTCTGCAGTGACTCCTCCAGACGTCACACAGGTGATCCTCCTTGATTAGCTTAGATCCAGTGTCCAAGTTTTCTCATTTCATTCCAGTGTAGCAAATCCAGGAAGCGTAATCCCAAAATCCCAAACAATACATTCCCAGACTGAGTAAACATTTCAAAATCCCATTCGAGACTTCTTCTTTGGTTGCGATGCCTGTGACAGTCGACCCTGTGAACTCTGGGACTGAGAGTAGGATTGAGACTTTGACTGAGAGGAGCCTGGCGAGCCGAAGTTCATTCTGGTCAAATCCACACTGTAATTTCGGAGAGGGATGGACTGGGAGCTGCGGAGCTGAGATGAGGCCAAGAGTGGATTTGTGGAGCTCCCCTCATCCAAGTAATGGCTCTGCGAAGGATCATCCTGGAAACATCAGCCAGTTAATGCGAGCATAAAGGTCACAAAAGGGCATTTATTATTCATGCCTTTAGATTTAAGATATATGCCCTACGGTATATGTACTGGGGGTGGGTGGTATCAAGTTAGCATAAAAAAATACATTATATAAAGAACAGCAGTGGTCCTAAAACGAAGCCCAGAAACCGTCCTCTTCAGGTGAGAAAGAATGAAGAACAGTCAGCCAAGCTAACACACTATGTTTAAGCTGCCAGGTACTTTGAAAATCAGATTAAAGGATTTTGCATGAGACAGTATTGTACTTTGGCTGCCAGTGGTCACCTTTAGCCACCAAACGCTCATAAAATAATCTGTTAGATGAAACGAATTCTGCAAATGTTTCATCTAATTAAATCAAGTACAAATATTCTATCTAGGTCCTGTTATACAAACAATAACATTCACACCAATTTTTATTGTTCAGGTTTCTATTCTTTATGATATATGAAAAAATTAATTAATTAATTAATAAAAGTATAAAATAAATCCCACTTTCTGTATGTGAGCATTTTAAATCACCTGATCTAAGACATGTTACTACCTGTGGCGCGAACAGAGATTCGAGGTAGTCGTCTGCTGGTCGTTTGCTCCTCCTCTGACTGGCTGGTGTGAAGTCCAGTCCGAGTGTCTGGGTCTGAGGAAGGGTGGTGGTCCTGCTGGGGGTTTGCTGAGGGTTGCTACGTTTATCACGTTGTGGTGTGGCGGTCGGGGTGGGAGTTGGAGTTGCTGTTGGAGTGTCATTTAGAACGGTGGAAGGCGTCGCAGCCCTCGAAGTCTCACCCTCGGACATACTTAAGAACTGAGACAGCCTCCCTCTGTCCTCTGTGTCTGACCACGCCGCCTGGCTGACTCCGGAGGACCAGCCCGCAGAGTCAGAGAGGTCATCCAGCGCCGACTGGTAGCTGACAGACGAGGTAAAGCTAGCGCTCAGATTCAATCGACGTCCAGTGGCTTGCTTCGCCTCTTTTTCTTTCCTCCTCCTCCTTCGCAGAGCCTGCACCTTTGCCTCCTTGGTGAAGCCCAGCTGGTCCTTCCACCACTTCTGCCATGCCTCCTCACCCTGCCAGGAGAGGGTCAGTCGGTGACTGAGTGGATCTGTCCAGACATTTGTGTTAAACTGGTTTGGTAAGGGTACTACATGTGGAGGCCTGAGAGAGGTGGAGACCATGCTGTGAACCAGCAGTGACCGTCTGGACATGCCCAACCTCAGCTCCTTCCTCAGGCTTTGCATGCACTTATCCTGCCGTGAAGTGCCTTGATCGCCTTCAGGAATACAAAGCAGACCTTGAGTGTTGGCTTTGAAGTGCTGCAAGAGGTGTGAGCGGTGCTTATTTTCATAGGTTTTTTGCATCAGTTTCTGGAGCCAATGTTTCCATGTGACGAGAGCACCACTGCTCAGCTTTACTGGAGTCTTTCTCCGAGATGCACCACTGACAATTTCCTCCACTTCAACAGCTTTATCATTCACACCGACGTCAAATCCAATTTCTTCCTCCGCCCCTGAATCATCGTTGACAACAACCTGCAGCTGCATCCGCCTTCGGTTCCGGTTCATCTCTGACTCTGAATCCTCCGAGAAGCTGGATGCTTGCTGTCCTCTTTCCGGTGTTTCAGGTACAATCCTCGATGGACCCTGTGTGGGCCCAACGACGTCTTCGTCACTTGATGTCTCGGAGATGATCAGCTGAGAATCAGGTGGAAGGCTCTCAGCTGTTTTCCTTGCCCGTGTTGTCATTCCTGGACTAATTTGTTGCCGAGGCTTCAGATCACCCTCCTCGGCTCGAGGCTGTGACTCGTCGGTGTCCGGCTGCTTGTGCTCCAGGATCTGATAGAAAATATCTCCTGCCTCCGTCAGCTGGAGGACGCACATGCACTCCTCGCCACCACCTCCACCTTCTGCTGCCTTCTGGATGCAAGTGAGACCTGGAAACAAACAACCCAGTGAACCTCTGCAGACTCAGAAACTGTTATTACAGTGGGGCAAAAAAGTATTTAGTCAGCCACCGATTGTGCAAGTTCCCCCACCTAAAATGATGACAGAGGTCAGTAATTTGCACCAGAGGTACACTTCAACTGTGAGAGACAGAATGTGAAAAAAAAATCCATGAATCCACATGGTAGGATTTGTAAAGAATTTATTCGTAAATCAGGGTGGAAAATAAGTATTTGGTCAATAACAAAAATACAACTCAATACTTTGTAACATAACCTTTGTTGGCAATAACAGAGGTCAAACGTTTACTATAGGTCTTTACCAGGTTTGCACACACAGTAGCTGGTATTTTGGCCCATTCCTCCATGCAGATCTTCTCGAGAGCAGTGATGTTTTGGGGCTGTCGCCGAGCAACACGGACTTTCAACTCCCGCCACAGATTTTCTATGGGGTTGAGGTCTGGAGACTGGCTAGGCCACTCCAGGACTTTCAAATGCTTCTTACGGAGCCACTCCTTTGTTGCCCGGGCGGTGTGTTTTGGATCATTGTCATGTTGGAAGACCCAGCCTCGTTTCATCTTCAAAGTTCTCACTGATGGAAGGAGGTTTTGGCTCAAAATCTCACGATACATGGCCCCATTCATTCTGTCCTTAACACGGATCAGTCGTCCTGTCCCCTTGGCAGAAAAACAGCCCCATAGCATGATGTTTCCACCCCCATGCTTCACAGTAGGTATGGTGTTCTTGGGATGCAACTCAGTATTCTTCTTCCTCCAAACACGACGAGTTGAGTTTATACCAAAAAGTTCTACTTTGGTTTCATCTGACCACATGACATTCTCCCAATCCTCTGCTGTATCATCCATGTGCTCTCTGGCAAACTTCAGACGGGCCTGGACATGCACTGGCTTCAGCAGCGGAACACGTCTGGCACTGCGGGATTTGATTCCCTGCCGTTGTAGTGTGTTACTGATGGTGACCTTTGTTACTTTGGTCCCAGCTCTCTGCAGGTCATTCACCAGGTCCCCCCGTGTGGTTCTGGGATCTTTGCTCACCGTTCTCATGATCATTTTGACCCCACGGGATGAGATCTTGCGTGGAGCCCCAGATCGAGGGAGATTATCAGTGGTCTTGTATGTCTTCCATTTTCTGATGATTGCTCCCACAGTTGATTTCTTCACACCAAGCTGCTTGCCTATTGTAGATTCACTCTTCCCAGTCTGGTGCAGGTCTACAATACTTTTCCTGGTGTCCTTCGAAAGCTCTTTGGTCTTGGCCATGGCGGAGTTTGGAGTCTGACTGTTTGAGGCTGTGGACAGGTGTCTTTTATACAGATGATGAGTTCAAACAGGTGCCATTCATACAGGTAACGAGTGGGGGACAGAAAAGCTTCTTACAGAAGACGTTACAGGTCTGTGAGAGCCAGAGATTTTCCTTGTTTGAGGTGACCAAATACTTATTTTCCACCCTAATTTACGAATAAATTCTTTACAAATCCTACCATGTGGATTCATGGATTTTTTTTTCACATTCTGTCTCTCACAGTTGAAGTGTACCTCTGGTGCAAATTACTGACCTCTGTCATTATTTTAAGTGGGGGAACTTGCACAATCGGTGGCTGACTAAATACTTTTTTGCCCCACTGTATCCATCTATCTTCTACTTTAACCACCAGAACATTAAAGCTTGAGGTGTGACACGGGTTAAAAAACTTCCACCTCCCACTTAATTGTTTTAATAGATCAAATATGGAGCCTGCATAAACTGAGCTAATGTATCTTATACATTTTCTAACATTCATGACTAAAACTTAGAAACTAAAAGTGAAGGCTTTAATAACTCATGGGAACTGTGTTAAGTTCAGGTAGACCTTATTTAACTACATTAGATGAACCAAAACTACACGTAGCGTATTTCAGATGATGGCTAATGCCACATTATGATTATGTGACTGTGACTGGGCTACAGGTACGTCTAATCAAAACCTATAAAAATTTAAGACTTTAAAGGTTCCTGCTAAATTAATTTGCAACTGATAGTTCACGTAAACTGTAGCATCACTTTCTCACCTGCGGCATATGAGGACAGTCTGTTGGTTGCAACGTCCAAGCGGTGAGGGATCTGGACTGGGAGGTGTTTCAGACTGTCTCTGGGCCTGAGCAGAGCCTGAGGAGGACCTCGACTGAAACAGGCGTTCCCTCTGCCTCCTGAACACACACAGTTTCACTTTTATGTTCAATCCATATCTCTATCTATATCTCTATATATCTATATCTATATGAAAGTAACTAAACCATGCTGCCCCCTGGTGGCTCACCTGCATACTGCAGCATCATAATTTCCTGAGAACTCTGGGAGCTGAGCAGGACCTTAGTGGTTGCTTCGCCAGCTGACAAGCTTGACGAGGCGCAGCCAGGAACAATGTGACAGAAAATAGGTGGAGACGTCATCATGTGATCCCATTTGAGCATTGGGACGCACGGGAAGCGCTCGTCCATGATGTAGGCCGAGTACTGACAAAAAGTGAGAGAGAGGAAGGTGAAGTGGAACCGTTAACGTTTTAGCTGTTTTGTTACTTCCTGTAAATCTTAAGTGATGCTGGGCGTACCTGAGTGGTGATTAGGTGGTGGAAGGAGTGGGAGTCTCCTAGATACCTGGACAGGACAAGTCTCTCTCCGCTCCGACAATCAGCGGTGCTGCTGATACGAAACAGAGTGTGGCAGGAGGCCGGACTCACCTGGAGGGACAGAAGATGAGGGCGAGGAGGAGGAGAGATGGTGAAATGAAAGAAGAAGTAGATGTAGGAGGAGTCATTTGATTTAAAATCCACTGGGGTGGAGTACAGAAGCAAAATCGCCAACGTTAACCAGCCTCCTGACTCACCCTGATATCTGTTAGGTCCACCCCCGTCCTGTCCGCATACAGCACCACTCTCGGGTGGGCAGTGAACTCGCACCATCTCCATGGAGACTTGGCGTTGAAGTACAGGTTGCTGTCCTCATGTCGCACCTTCTGCATCCTGATTGGTCAGAGGGTCAATTTTAGTTTGCGCTTCCCTTTAAACATTGTCATCTCTGAGCAGAATGCATTGACTTTCTCACCCTTTCCCCACCGTCCACAGGTTTGCGGCTCCGCTCTCGCTCGCCACCAGAACTTCACCTAAAACATGAGGACTGGCAGCACAGAGCAGAGATGATTAGCCTCACATGCGCCCCCATACACACACAAAAAAGATCCATCTCATCATCTTCACTCTTTGAACTGTCACCAACCTGGCGCTGATACAGGTCACGACCTCCGACGTGCTGACCACCTGGAGTGCCTGCGGCTCATTTCTCTCACTGAACCTCCAAACACCACAGAGGTAATCCGACCGCACAGCCACACAACCTGCAAAACAAACAAACAAACATCTTTAAAAACACCACCGTGCTCTGAAGTCATCTCCAAATATTCCCCACAGTTGCTCTCACATTCGCCAAACAGCGAGGCGGTGCTGATCTGTCTGACGGGGCCTCTAAGTGGGAAGCTGAACGGTTTGCTGCTGGTATCCACACAGAAAGGACCGCTTCTGTGGTGCTGCAGCTCCACCTTGTGAAAGTCTGCAGGTACTGTGTTAAGGGCAAGACGCATTTTATCCAATGATGGCTGCAGCCATGGTTATGTGAAATCCTGGCTTTGACCCAGTGAGTACTTTAAAAGTGAAAGAGGTTTTTTTTTTTTTTTTTAAATGGTTTTAAGATCATTGTGGACCCAAAATATTTCTGACAGTGCTGCTTTAGAAGCTTCCTAAATCCAAACTCAAGGATACTGAGGGTATTCAGTGCAGGGTTTCCAGGATAGAGGAGGCAGCCATGCTGAGAGCCACCATCACTCTGTGAAAAGGGAACGAAACTCAGAGCACCCCCTGTGGTTCCTTCGGAGAACAGCAGGCGGTCCCTCTGCTCCGCCAGCTCATCGTACAGCAGTGAGCCGAGCAGCTCTGGAGGGATGGAGTGCACCACGTCATACAGCTGGCAGCTGTGCCGGGCCAGCTTCCGGCAGGGATACTTCTGCTCGCACCTGCGTGGGGAGGGGTAAACGTGATTAAAATAAAACTAAAAGAAAGCTTCGACATCCAGGAATTTCAACCAATCAACTCAACTCACATTTTAACCTTCAGCAAATCCAGGAAGTAGGTCACCCTCCCCATCCTCACTGCATCCTTAAAATATTTCTGCAATCAAACAGAAATCTGATGACCAATGACTGCACGGCTTTCTTCTGTGTTTATATACAAATGTTTACGTTAAACAAAATCTGTTGTTAATGTTTGCTTGAAACTCTCAGCTCAAGATCCAACACAACAAAAAGAACAAGGCTCCACCTTTTGGCGATAGTCAGCACTGCAATCAACACCATAAAAGCTGCATTGTTACTATAGCCCAGTTGGTTTCTGGGCTATAGTAACAATGATGCTTGCTAATGAATACATCCTGACTGAGTGGATCAATTCTGGCAATGACTTAAAGAGTTGAGAAAGGTGTGCATGGTATCTGGCTCCAAGCAATAATTTTATTCTTAGAACATTTATACAAAAGTGAACAATGTTTAGGACCAGAAAACAAACATTTTAAGTCTGTGGCTCCAGTTTGTTTACATTTCACTGGATGTTGATTTCTGAGACTTTGTGCATTTCCTCTTTTTCACCTGTCTTCTGCTGTAAATGGCATCAGTCCCAAAAATGCTGTAAACCTCTTTCACCTCTGTCTTTTGGCACTCTGTTAAAGTGTGGCTTTTGGTTGCTTCTGTTAAATATCTTAAAGACCAGATTAATATTTGGAGCCAAACAATGCAAATAATTTGAAACTAAACTGCCCTTTACATTAAGGTTCTGTTTGTGCTGTATTAAATTTGCCAAATCATCCATCTTCTTCAGTGAATCATTCATCCTGTACTGCAGCTGGTAATCCATATTCTGCTCCACAGCCTCAGTGAGTTTGCCAACTGCATGAAATCCACCTGCTGGATGGAGTGGCCCTCCACCTCACCCAAGATTGTGGTTTTGGAGTGTGTATAAACACAAATCGAGCTGAATGATATCCACTCAATCAGCGGCAAGGAAAACAGCAACTACCTTTTCAAAGGAAGAGTCATAATTTGTTCACTGTGTTCTTTTGGGCTGATAAAATAAATAAATAATTAAATGCTCAAATGAGACACCACATTAAATGTCCATAAAATCAGGGTGTGATTTTGATCACATCTGAAGTAATTTAACCCTATTGTGACGACACCCACCTCTTTTTGCCCTTTTAGCTTAAAGGAGAAGTGTTCGGACAGAACGTTGCTCATGCAGCTGAAGGCGTCCAGGGAGTGATCCATGAAAAAATTATTCATCTAAACACAAAGAAAAGATGAATGTTTGTTAACACGAGTCATCTGGGACTGTTCGTTCCCTTTAATGCTGATTAGAAATTAAACAGTTCTTCACTGCCCAGACAATTCAGTTTGTTAAACTGGAAAAAATATATGAAACAAAAAATAGACACAACTTAAAAATAAAACCAAAACAAAAACAAAAAAACCCTAAAACAAACAAACAAAATAAAAATTTGTCTCTTTGTGATTTTATGATTTAAACTGGCTCACTTACATGCTCTGTGAAGTTCATTGGATCCGGAGGTGTCAAAGGCGAAAGAATAGCTAAAAAAAAAGTTAAAATTAACTTACATATATGTGGAAAAACACATTCAATGGAAGTCAAGAGTATCTGAAAGAGAAAAACTGCTCTATATTCTGGGCACACCCTTTATCTTCCCTTAGATGTTAAAATCTGGTCCTGAGCTATGACAGCTGTCACCGCAGTTTATTAAGGAGTCTGAACCAGAGGAGCATCTGCTGACTGAGGACTAGAGCTGGGCGATAGAACGATAACGATATGTATTGCGAAATAACTTTTTCTCGATAGAAACTTTTAACTATTGCGATAGACCTCACCGCTCTTGTCCTCTTAAAAAAAAGGAAAAAAAAAAGAACAGACAATCCAAATTAAGTAGCGCAGAGCCGAACCAATCACAGCTGCAGCGTCACGTCATGTAACTTGTTATGTACAGCACAAGTGCCAAGCTGCACATGTGTATTTGTCTGGGAAGCAGCCAGCCGCCGTGCCACCCCAGGTAATGGAGGAAATGAGTGTGCCGACTAGGGAAAAATCAACCGAGAGCGTGACCGAAGGTTACCGAAGAGAAAACAGATGATGGTTCCAATGCCGGAGAGATTGTCGAACGGAAGAGCCATAGAAGTTCCGTAGTGTGAAGGTATTTCGGCTATTTCAAGTCTGACAAAAACAGAGCAGTGCGCACTGTAAATTGTGCCGAAAGCAAGTCTGGAAATACAATAAACTGGTCCATGCTCAATCTCTGACTGGAAGCGCTAATTCGTCATTCGGCTTTTGTCAGACTAAAGTAACTGTTAAAACTGTTTGAAAAGCTAAGTTATACAACAAGGAGAGATTGAGAATTTCCTTTTAGTTCTCAGTTTATTTGATATTGACAAAAGTTAGTCAGTTTTGTCTGTTCTTCTGTAAAACAAACTAAGATTTATTTTTAGAATTAATATTTTGTTTCTAAGTGGAATTGACAATTTAGTCTGTTTCGTTTGTTCTATTTTGAAACTTAAACGCTTTAGCGGCTGCCTTTTGTGTAGTTTGCAATATTTGCCTTTATTTATCTGAAAAAGTCTCATGTTCCTTAAGTACATCTACCCTGTTGAACTTATTATGGGAAATAAATATTTAAATCAAAACAAGCTGCTGATTATTTCACATTTTACTTGTGAGCAACGGCACATTTAAATCTTACAAATATAGTTATTTGGCTTATATCGTGATAGATATCGTTATCGCCTCAAATGAAAAACCATATCGTGTTATGAAAAAATCTTATATCGCCCAGCTTTACTGAGGACTCACCGTGTTTAGGAGCCAGGAGGGGGACCGGCACAGGCTCGACTTGACGCCACAGCTCCCCTCCGACCTGATGCCTGGATGTGAAAGTCCAGGTGGAGAGAGGACCAGAACCAACCTGAAAGTGCAACCACATCCAACACGAATAAAGTTGGAGCCTAACATTTAACACCCCCACAGTTACAGTCAAGCCACCTGCTGGGTTACAAAAAAGAGAAAGAAATATATTAAAAAATCTCTTAAGTTGTAGTTTAAGCCAAAAAGGGGCCGTAACAGTTCTGTAACTCGGTAGGTGTAAACCACATGGTTGCCGATAAATAAAAAGATAAATAAAAATAAACAAAGACATTAACAGGAGAATTTGTCACACACATTACTATGATAACTTAACCTCAGTTTAAAGACCTTAAACATAAATATTGCTACGATCTAGTATATTTTACCCCTTGAATTATCATATAAGCAAAGTTATAATTATTTTCCCTGCAGGAATGCGGACAGATCTGGAGTCACGGAATTATCCACGTGGGACCCACCTGAGGTTTGACCTGGTCGTAGCTGGCCCAGCCTCCAGCATTGTGTTTCTGCACCAAATTCGGCGGCCCGCAGTTATAAAACGATGGAAAAAGCTCCTGTGGGAACTGGTAATCCATGTTTGTTTAATGTTAAATCATTCAAACTGCGGTCGGGTTTTCCGTTGTCCACGATGCCTGTCTGTCTCTCTGTCGGTGTTGAAGAACAAGTTCGGGCATGTTCAGCTAACGTTAGCTATCCCGCCGCAGGCAGCGAGCGCGTGTTTCTATTTATTTTCGTCTGAACATCGTGACACCCGCTCAGAGGTGCTAAACACGATCATATATAAACACACGGGAGTCCAAAACAGACCACGTAGACATCAAAATGACCCCAAATCCTCAGTTAGTCCACCAACACGTGTAGACCCTCTACGACAAAACTACCGGAAGTCAAGCTTTACAGCTGGCGCCAACAACAACAACAAATACAATGACTTCCGGTTAGCTTAAAAAGACAAAAACAAAAATTCCAAACTTAAATGAAAAATGTCATGAGACTTACACAAACGAACAACGCCCCCTCCACCCACCCCCAAAATAAAACAAACAAACAAAAAAAACAACAACATGAAAAACAGGCGTTTAATTTTGTAGGACTATTTAAAGGAAATCCCAAGTGAGAAAACACCACCACCAACACTAAAATAAATAAAGTTGATGGTCGTTTTATGGAAAAAAATTACAAAACCCCGAGGATACCGGAAGTGTTCGGTTTCATTTCAAAAGCGAGCAAAATTTCAAAGTAAAGCTTATTTTAACCGATCGCATCAAGGCGATAGACAAGAGTCATACTTTTTTTTAAAAATCTGCTTTTATTATTTTAGTTTTATTTACGGCGTTGTAGTTAGTTCCAATTAAATTCAAGAGCTATTGTATTGTATTGTATATAATATTTACAAATTAAACTGAGATTGAAACTAAATACATTATTCTCTATAATTTAGTGGTATTTTAATTATTACTATCATTTTGCTGTGTTGTTGTATTTAAGGCTCCATATCGCTGTCAAACTTTGCATTATTTTAGTTATTTAAAAAAGTGTTTCTTTAAAATTTTGTTTTTAGGTGTGGCACGATGATATCACATCTAGCCATTTCATTGTATTTTATTTTTGCACCCGGTTATAGTTTTCCGCTGATTTTTGTGGATTTCTGCATTTTAGGAGCCACAACTTATAACGAATTCCCTGCGCATTTTGTTTTATTTTGAAAACCGTTTACCGGATGCGGCTCCTCGGTCGTCCTATGGTCAGCTGACCGAGCATCTCTGAGCGTCTTTAGGACAAACAGACGAAACGAGTCAAGAAAAGGGTATTCCTGCGTTTTATTTTCCCACAGAGGGAACCGTTTACCACTCAGCCCCACTGTTAGTGGGAAATGTTCCAGTAGGCCGCTGCTTTTGGTGAGTAAAAGACGTTTTAGCGCTGTTTTGGTTCCGTTAGCTGCGCTGCTAACCTGGAAGTCCCGACATTGCAGGTGTAGTTTAGCCTCAGCGTCTCAGACATCATTGCGCAGCTGGTGTGCAGCATCCTTTTAATCACTCATGGGTAGATTTAAGATCAAATGTCCGCTGCTGGTATTTTTCCAGCTGCCAGCTTAATAGCTAGCCTTGGATTAAACATCTCCGTTTTATCCAAACGTGTTAGTTTTAAACCCGAGTGACACCAAGGTTACTGATGATGGCTTAATTACGTTTACGTTGTGTGTGTGTTATTTGTCTGGCTTTATTGCTCTTTTGTGTGTGGGTGACTGTCTTGAGACTGATGGTGTGTTTGTGTCGGACTGGAGCAGCTGGATTAACCTTTTTGACTCTCAGTAGTAGAGGAGCAGAAATATGATGTAAAGTGAGCACGTGGCTGTACTGCCTGTGAAAACGTTTCTGATCGCGTTTCAGGGGCCACTGTTTGGGTTAATGCCAGAGTTTCACTTCCCACTCGGGAGTTACTCTTAGTAACTCAGTTTCCAAGTCCTTCTGGTTATCAAGCTCACTATCGGTATACCCATGGCTGACCTGGTGGAAAGCATCATGAAGAACCTGCACTTGTAGGAGGAGGTCTTCCTGAACATCTCTCGTGTCCTGGGCAACAGCAGCTTAATAGTTTCCCATGAAGCATGGTTTTTTGAGCCATGACTGCAATTTGTATCCTGATATTTGTGCCACAGTTTTATTTATTCCTTTGTACAACCTCATTACTTCAGGTTTTGGGCCACCATTTAATTTGTAGATTGGTTTATGAGTTTCTGGGTTCATGCCTCTGTTTAAGTACTTACCTCAGGATTTTGGACCACAGATTCATTCGTTCGTTAATTTTTGAGCCACAGCTTTGGTTTGCACCTCAGTTTTTCTTTAGTGGGGATGAGTAAATGATGAGTGGGGATGAATGGTCCTAGTTTTCACTACTCCAGCATGGTTTAACTTTGTGAGTGTGCTGGTCCAAAGTCCTGAACTCTTGAGCTCCCACAGTGAGAGTATCAGGAGGCTCTGTTGTTGCTTTTGAGTAATCTTGTCACCTTGGAGCTAAGGGTCACTGCAATCAATACTAATGCTGATTGGAATGATTGCCTGATTTGCCTCACGTGATTAAACATGTGGTCTCCTCCAGGATGACATTGGCTCTGTTTATGGATCAATAAATGATTTAATGGCGATCAAAAGGATGTAAATAAAATGTCACTTTACAAGGCAGAATCAAACTTCCTGCCCTGTTATTGCTTAACTGAAGTTGTGGTTTTTTTAACAGTCATTCTTGCTGACTTCTTATATGTGTTGTTCTGCATGATTGTTGTTATTTTTATCATGATTTTGTTGGGTCTCTGTATTGTGTTTTTTGAGTTGTTGTTTAAAGGAAAACTCTCCAGCGCTCTTTGCATAAGATTTGTTCTTGAGTCACATCACTTGCAGAATATCCGGAGTATGATAATGATCTGCACTGAGGGATGAACTCTTCACCTTCTGTTGTCACATGTTTGAGTTTTGTTGTTTTTCCGTCTTTTAATGGAGTGTTGCTCTTACAGACTAATCCAGAAAACTTGAAGCTCACTGCACCACACAGCTTGTTTTGTTGGCAGAGCAAGCATTTTTTAATTATCACTTGATCGTATTCATTTCATTGTGGGAAACCAAAGTTATGATTTCAGATTAAAATTATATTTATTGTGCAGACCTGCTACAGAACAATGCTAAACTGGAAGCTGTCTGTCTGCATACGAACTGTTATCTTTAAATCTAAATTTCATATTTGTTGCAAACCTTTCTTCAGACTGACAGCAGCCATCCTCAGGCTTTCTAGCAGTGATACCTGCAGAGGGAGAGCTGCAGAGATCGCAGGGTGTGCTTGGGTAGATTTATCTCACTGCTTTAGTAACTTATTACAATTTGGACTGTAAATATAAACACACTCAAAGATTTGTTCCCGCAGAACAATTTTTTAAACTTGACAAGTTTAAAAAGGTATTCCCATGTGAAATGGGTCATAAATGATCATTTCAGTAGTATTTTAGCTGTTTGAGATTTAATCCTGGTTCTGATTGTGTCCTTAGATAATCAGCTTTATTTGCTGGAGTAAAATCAAACTTCCTCCTGATTGTTGTGCATGAGCATGAGATCCAAAATGCACCAATCAAAACTGTTCCAGGTTGCTGTTACCCACGAAGTCATTCAAACATGTAAATGTTGCTAAAACCATTAAGCTAAGGCAGACTTCTGCCACACTGAAGCCTCATTGTTTCCTCTGTTTCTAGACACCTCACCATAATGTCGGGGAACAACTTGGTTCTACCCATAGTGCTCTGGGGCCGCACAGCTCCCACACATTGCATCAGCAGTCTGCTGGTGATGGATGACTTTAGCACCATCATCACCGGCTGCCACGATGGACAGATCTGTCTCTGGGACATGACGCCTGAGCTGGAGGTGAGTGTTTGTGCTCCAGCTTTATTCAGTCTGCTTCTTCTCCTCCTCTCATCAAACACTCTGCTCCTCTCTTATGTTTCCTGCTCAGATTTGTCCCAGGGCAATGCTGTTTGGTCACACAGCCTCCATCACCTGCCTGTCTAAAGCGAGTGCATGCAGCGACAAACAGTACATCGTCAGTGCATCTGAGAGCGGGTGAGCAATCGTGAAGCGTGCTTCCATGAGACTTCTTTTTGCTAACTTTTATATAACACGTTCATGTGGGTTGTATGTACAGTCGCTGTGTGTACACCTTTCTTTTCTTGTGATTTTTATTTTTTAACTTGTGTCTTAAAGTATTTTCATTTCAGTGCTGAGGCTCAGTTGCGGAAAGATTTGTCAGAATAGTTTTGGGAATAAACTCTGAAGACTGGTATTTAAATTTGAGCCTTTTCATCCTAAATATGTGTCACATCTGCCCTAATTGTTATGCCCGTATAGTGGTTACATGTTACAGACATAAACTGTATAAACGACAGGTTTTGGGACTCTAATGTGGTCCATTTATTTGTCCTATACTGAGACTTTATTACCTTTTGCTTTTTGGTTTATTGGAGCCAGAAGTCCACATATTTGGATGAAAGGGTGGAGTACGAGGCTTTTACAGATGGAACTGGCAGACACGTGCATCTGTTAATAGATCAATAACACACTGATCTGTTAATGACCTGTTAACAGATGGGTGTACTGTGATCCCTATAAAAGATAAAGCTCTCTATAGAGGCAGAAACTGTTCTCTGTAACAGTCTGTAAAGTCCTGTAAACTTGGGTCTTTTAATATGGGAGTCTATAAGCGACTGACTCACTTATGGACATAAAAGGAACTGCACTCTTTGGATTTATTTCTCAGTCTCAGAGGTTGCTGCTTGCCTTTTTTGATTAAATAAGCGTTATAGCTGTCCTAAATGAAGTTGCCGTTGTGTTTCTGCTGTGATGATTTGTTGTAGGAGGTTTAGTTTGGACAGGGTGATGCATAAAATTTAAAAACAATGAAATAAGTCATTACAACATATAAATAATTTTTTTAAAGCATAGCTTCTAAGCCAGCTCTGAGCCAAATTCCAACAAATGCATAAGTGTGAGAAATGTGAAAAAGTCTGAGAGGAAGGCACTGGTGCAGGACAGCACATCAGTGGTAAATGTGTATTAGACTGCCTGACTTCACGTCCAGTCATTTTCAGAGCTGGATGTTTTTGAGATGAGGCATTGTTAGTGTACGAAAGGGACCATCTCATGTACTGCAACCACTGTGGTTTTCTAAAAGAATGCAGTCCATTTTACTACAACCATAATTAGCTTAAAACAGATTAGGCTTCTGTGTATGAGGAAGCTCTTCAAAGTACATTAATGTGTGACAGCAGCTTTTTGACCTTACAGGGAGATGTGTCTGTGGGACGTGAACGATGGACGCTGTATTGAGTTCACAAAGCTGGCATGCGCTCACATTGGCATACAGGTAACACACACACACACACACACACACACACACACACACACACACGTATGCAGTGAATGATCATCAGACATCAAGATGTTAAACAGTACATTTGCATAGCACTGATTCAGCCTCGCCTTATTTATTCAACCCAAATACAGTCTGATTGGTTAATTATGTCAGGTGTTTTCTACTTGGCTTCTTTTTTTATGGTAATAATAATAATAATAATAATAGATTGCATTTATATAGTGCTTTTTTTAGGCACCCAAAGCGGTTTTACAATGCCACTATTCATTCACACACTGGTGGAGGCAGCTACAGTTGTAGCCACAGCTGCCCTGGGGCAGACTGACAGAAGCGAGGCTGCCATATCGCGCCACCGGCCCCTCTGGCCAACACCAGCAGGCGGTAGGTGAAGCGTCTTGCCCAAGGACACAACGACCAGGACAGAGAGAGCTGGGGGATCGAACCGGCAATCTTCCGGTTACAGATGAGCTTCCCAATACTATTGTAAACTAGTGTTTACTGTAGGGTTTTCATAATGAGAGCATACAAAGGGAATGGTTGTGCTCTTTCCCTAAGCTTTAAGGTGTATTTCCCTTTTCCCTGAAAAAAGGGGAAAAAAGCTCAGGTGGGAAAAAAAAAAGGTGAAAAGTATTTAACCAGCACACAAAAGCCTAATGTTACCTTCAGGAAAAAGTAGAGACCAAAATTAAACCACAAGGTGATTGAAAAGACCTTTAATCCAGATCATTTCATCTTCACTCCCCTCCTTCTCTGCCTCCTCTTCAGTACTACCAGTTCACCATCGGCACTCAGAGGGAGGGGCGTCTCCTCTGTAATGGCCACTACCCAGAAATCTTGGTGGTGGATGCCACCAGCCTGGAGGTCTTGTACTCGCTGGTGTCTAAAATCTCTCCTGACTGGATTAGCTCTATGAGCATCATCCGATCCCACCGCACACAAGGTGAGAGTTTCCCTCAGGTTCACTGCTTTGAATGTTAGCTTGCAGACTGCCCTGCACAAAACATCATCGCTGTGGACTTCTTCATGTTTGTACTTGTGAATAAGCTATGTTCTGTCTCTGTGCAGAGGACACGGTTGTGGCGGTGTCAGTGACGGGCATCCTGAAGGTCTGGATCATAACACCTGAGGTCAGCAGAATGCAGGTACACCTCCATACAGGTGTTTATTAAAACGCGCATCAGGCTTCAGTTACACCATCGTAAATGAAGCTGTAAATAAAGTAAAGAAGAAAACACAGACCTCCCCAGTCCTACTTAGATTAGAATATCATAGACTGTATACAAAAGATAGATGTGGCCAGCTTGATGTCACCCACTGGTTTCTGGACAGCTTTAAAAAGGTACCAGCATTTAGTGGAGGTCAGGCCTAACAAGTTTACTAGAGTCTGTTTCAGCATACCTGTCGCACCCCTAATTTTAAAGTATTATAATCTGATGGAGGAGTGTCAATAGTCTAAACATGTTTATTTCTGATATAAAGTTGGACATTTAAACATGAGTCTGTGGAGAGTCGCTCACTTTTGGAGCCAGCCTCAAGTGGACGTTAGAGGAACTATAACTTTTGGCACTTCAGCCCAGGAGGTTGTTTAAAAATCAAGGAAAAAAATACTTCTTTTCTGTGTCTCCAGCATCGATGCATGGCTCTGCTCAGGATCTAACTTGTAATTTCTTTTTCTGTTTTTTCAGGACTTGGACCCTGTGTTTGAAGAGGAGTCCAAACCGATCTACTGTCAGGGCTGCCAGAGCATCTCCTTCTGCACCTTCACTCAGAGCAGCCTGCTGGTCGTGTGCTCCAAATACTGGAGGGTAAGAACCTGCACGAACCACTCGGGGGTTGTTCTTGCTGGCATGATGGTCACAGTGGTGATTGAGCATGATGAAATGCTCCTGTGTCTGGTTACCTATTTTAAACTGATCAAAATAGATTGAACAAAGTTGGTAGAGTGAAAGAAAGGTTATCATGTAATACCATTTAAGCCAGTCACATGAAGCCTGTACTATGTAGGAGGTAACTCGAGGGTTACCCTTGGGTTTTCTATACTATGAAGATGGTTTACTTCTTACTGGGTAAATCATTATGGTATGCTCCACCTGCTGTTGGAGCAGTGCAGTGTACCTGTTGTACAGAGAAATGAGTTTTATATGTGCAGCTTTTTAAGTCATACCCTACTAAAGCCAATGATTTAACCAAACTTTGTGTCAACTGCGCATGTATTAAGGTGGTGATTTAGGAAATGTATAAAATGTTGTCATACTTGATTATAATCTGCTGGTAAACCTCTTTTATTCCGCTGGAAGTGCATCCAAAAGAAACCAGGAAAAACTCTGTACTGTGGTCCCTCATTTATCTCAGGTGTTACATTCTAAAAGTAACCCGCGATAGGTGAAATCCGAGAAGTATCCAGCTTTATTACAATTATTATAGACGTTTTAAGGCTGTAGAACCCCTCACTACACACTTTATACACTTTTCTCAGACAGACATGAACATTTTCACACTTTTCTCTCCTGTTTAAACACTCTCAAAGTTCAAACCTTCGTAGAAAAATAAGTCATGTATTATAGAGGAAACAAGAAGAATGAGTTGATTAAAGCTTGACTCACTTTGCTGTTTTGTTTCGCTTAATGCGCCTTATAATCCAAAAAACACGGTAACCTCTACCTTCCTTTAGCATGTCCAGAATTCCAACTTTTTGTGCGATGGTTAGCAACATTTTGTCGACATTGTTGTGTTTGTTGGGGAGAAAACATGCATACAACATACAAACATGCAGTACAGCACTTCACTCACACTGCTAGCGATCGCAGATTTATGTAAATTTGACAAGCTGAACACATTCTGTACTGGACAGGAGACACGGCATGGAGGAGATTGACTATGGTCTACAGCCGATCCGGACGCAGCACACAATGCGCTGTTATCCCCCCCCCCCCCCCCAAGAAAGAAAACAAAAACAAAGAAACAGCCATAAGATTTGCACACAAAAAATCCGCGAAACAGCGAGGCCGCGAAAGGTGAACCGCGTTATAGCGAGGGACCACTGTATTTGAGTCACACGTTACACTTATGAGACTTTGACTGGTGTTTCTCTGTTTGAAATGTGTGAAATTAACACCCTGATTAAGGCTTGTGTGTTCAGAGTATTAAAAACTGCTCATCCACTGAGCTAAACATACACTGAGGATTTTGATGATTTTCCAGCCCTGCTACCACAGAGGAGTGCTGATGGTTCTCTACAATATCATCACACAGCAGTCTGAAGTCTTGGCCTGGACAGATGGTTATGTTAATGAATTTTTGTCTGTTTCAGGTGTTTGATGCGGGCGATTACTCCCTGCTCTGCTCGGTGTCCAACGACAACGACCAGTCCTGGACGGGAGGTGAGTTCATCGCCGCGGACAAAGTCATCATCTGGACCGAGGATGGTTGCAGCTACATCTACAAGCTGCCAGCCAGGTAAGCCTGCCGCTCATCTGTCATCACTGCAGGAAAAAGACAGGTTCATCGTCATGACAATTTAACCTAAACATGTCTTTGTGTTTCTTAGCTGCCTGCCTGCTAGTGAGCATTTCCGCAGTGATGTTGGGAAAACCAAAGAAGGTTCGATCCCTCCGCTGGTGTACAGCATCGCTGACCGCTCAGACAAACAGGTGAGTCCTCCATCCGCCTCAGATTGCATGCGCAGGGAGGAAGACGGGAGATTCAATGATTTCATACCAAGTAAATACAGGGCTAGTGTTGCAGATATAGCTACTGATACCGATGCTTTGAACTTATAAGGCAGCCTCTGTTCTTTAAATGGTTTATAGGCTATAAATAGAATAGACTTGACGGGGGCGTCATTTGATTAGTTTAAAAAACTTTGAGAAGTGAGTGAATGAGATCCTAAACACAGTTTGAGAATAACACAGGTAAAACAACATTATTATTATTATTATTATTATTATTATTATTATTATTAAGACATGTTTAAGCTAAAAACTTTATACTGCATTTCAGCATTGAGCCTCCATCAGGAAATGTATTTTCACAACTAAAAGTTATGAACTCCAGTTATTCACATTAACTTTCAGTAGTCGGTAAGTCAGCAAACCTGTAACCTTATTGTGCAGCAAACCAGCAGGCCTGTCCTGCTTTTAGCTATGTAAAGCCAACCTAACGTTGTACTAGCTGTCTACTCTGCAATAATATTGATAAATGTGGTTCTTGAAGTCTTCAGGCTGCTTTGTCTTGTCTATATGATTTATTCTATGTGAGGTTCACTTCATGCACCTGGATTAGTACACCTGGTCGTGTATTCAAGATTACAAAAAAGCCAGCAGAGATCAGGTCCAACAACAGTTGCAGATATGACCTGTTGTTCCAGGCGGTAGCTCATCCCTGTTTCCACTTTATTCCTTTAAAGCTTT
Source organism: Aulonocara stuartgranti (assembly GCF_965226115.1). Lineage (NCBI taxonomy): Eukaryota > Metazoa > Chordata > Actinopteri > Cichliformes > Cichlidae > Aulonocara > Aulonocara stuartgranti. The sequence goes on along the minus strand of NC_138945.1, from coordinate 37,396,393 downwards.
TAATTTGAAACCGCTGCGGGAAATGTAAATGAAAGGTCTCATCTTGATCCGTGTGCATGAACCTGACTCTGTGTTCTGTTCCTTTCTGGTTTAATTTCCTCAGTTTTTTTTCATGTGTGTATTTATAATTTGTCGTCTTGTTGGTATTAATGTGTTGTCTGTGCCTTTTTTGTTACTTTTGCTGTTTCTACCTTATGCTCCCTCCCTCGCTCCTCTCAGAGGGAAGGAGAGGGAGGTGAGGAGGAAGAGATGGTTTTGGAGGTGAAGTGCTTCCCTCCCAGCGGGTACGACTTGGAGCTCTACATCCCAGAGCCGTTATTCCACCACCGGCCTCTAGAGGCACCTGTAAGCCCAAGAAAAATACATGGTGAAAGCGAAGGCAGGAAGAAGAAGGTTTCACTGTCATGGCTAAGCTGCAAAAGCTACAAGAGGCAAAATAAGAGTTTTTAGAATTGTATTCCTTACTTTGGAGAAGCCAGAGCTGAAAAATGCTCGATTAATCTTTCTTTCGAGCTAATTTGTGATATAAATTATTCTTAGGGTCCAGGTGGGGTCAAAAAGATATTATTTTGAAATGCTTGGAGCATTTACAAACTGACTTTGGGACTTTGCAGCTCATCCAGAAAGTGACAACCAGGTGAGAAGAGCGAACTGTGAGAACAGCAGTGAAAGTGTTGATGTCAGCTCAGTGGCTCACATTCTTCAGCTCACACTTTTCAGCCGTAAAAACACACCATCCCATGTCATCAGGGGGTGCAAAAGTCCTTTAAACACTAGGTAAAGACCCAACACTATTAGAGGGAAAACCTTAACAATCAGAACATCTGCTATGACCAAACACTTGGCAACAGTGGAGAGGAAGAACTGCTTTTTCTTCCAGGATCATGGAGGTGCAGGTCTCCGATTGCTGTAGCCATTTCCGGGTTCAAATGTGCCTTCAGTTCTTAAAAGAAAGCAAACATTTAGGCACCACTAAGACAAATGCTTTTGATTGGTTAGTGAAGTTTGGCTTGTTGACATAGTGATGTGGTGCGTGGTGGGCAGATGTTTCCAAAAAAACCCAGATGATCCTGATGTGCCATTTTACTTGGGGAAAATCTAGGAAACACTTTTAAATCTGCAGTCTGAGAGTGACTGAGAGTGTTGGGATACTGTGGGTCTATACGAGGCCTGTAAGATGTAATGGGACCTGATCATTCAGGACTTTGTTTATCAGAAGAATATACTGAATTTTATATTTTATATATTTGAAAGCGTAGACTAATTCCTGATGTCAGTGAAGCTGTGGCTTAGGTTGTACATAAAATGGCAGTGGTCCAAGAATGAGTCCTTGAGGAACGCCATCATAATAGAAAATGCTAGAAATATGGTAATATCTGTAAGTTTGCTAGGAAAACAAACCACTGACGGCTGCTGTTTTGCTTGTAAGAGGTAATTAGTTGTTTTGAGAGTGAGCTGCTGAGTTGATGACTATTTGAGTGAACTGCCTGTTTTTGTTTGCTCCGCTCTTTGTTTTCCTTCCTGCCTAACCAACTGATGGACTGAACTCACTCTGGTTCACCTGGTTTCACGCTCTCCTCCCACTAAAGCAAAACTTGTCCTCCAAAAGCACCATCACCCTCCTCATCTGTCTTCATGCTGATGAAGATGCATGCAAAGTCCCCCAAGCTGCTTTCTAAGCAAATAATGACCCGCTGAGTCCCGGAGGTCATAACAAACCAAAGGCGCACAATGGGTCAGCCACAGTCAAATAGCCAAAAACTCTACGTTATTTGTGAGGTGTTGATAAATAATAAAAAAAAAGATATTTAGCTTTCATGGGAACAGCTTTTTTCCCCTGTTAGGGAAGCTACAGAGTGGTTGCTATAATTACCAATGTCCTTTATTTGACAAATGTCTTTGTTTTCTTTTATATGTCTACATTTTCGATAACACAGCAAAAAGGTGGTTATTATCTTGGCATAATGGAAAAGATGGCCATGGTCCACATCAAATGCGAAACATTTCATTGAAGTGAATACCAATTTTTGGTACTTTTACAATAATGCTTTTTAAAAAATGTGACACATAATTGTAATATGGTGCACAGAACTCGCAAACATAACCAAAGCCAGCGTGAGCTCCAGCGCTAGGGCCGACTTCCTATGATCACCACCAGCTAAATAAATAATCCAAATATAAAATGTAATTTTATATTCATCTGGTGTGACATAATATTTAATGTGATGTAATAATAAGTTATTTACTGTAAATAATATTGTGTTGCTCAGGTGACATTTGTCAGGTCAGCCACAATGAAAAGTGTCATTCTGAAAGAATGAAGTTGATCTAGAACGAGAGATTTTCTAAACTAAAATCAGATTTTTGATTTTCATGGCCAAATTTCCAAAGCTTTTTTTTTTTTTTTCCATCATCCTTGGTCTAAAATTCTCTTTCCTGGTTGGCCTTTAATTTAGAATTTACAAATAAATTTTTTTAGTAGTGGCATTAATTCTGTACAGTTTTGCTCACTTTTTCTTTTTGCATTAAATATTAAAATAGGTTAAAAGAAATTCAGGTTACACGTCACAGAACTCTGAATATTGTGTTTCTAGTTATCCAGATGAATGAGGTGCAGTGGGTGGGTGTCCCGTCTCTGTTTTTCTTGCTTCCTCTCTGGTGGTTTTTGCTGAAAACTTAAACTCTCCTTGCTGTTTAATTGTTTGCATCTTTAGTGAAAGATGTGGTTTGGTTTGTGTGTGTTTGTGTGATATTTGGTGGCACTTTGCATACCCTCACTGCTCGTCCACAGCGCTCAGATGAGCTGAACTAACTGATCGTTCTTCACCCCCTCAGCCATTACGCAGTGACGCTACGCCCGCAGGTTCACCGGCTTTCATCATCGCAACCCCCCCCACACGCCTGCCAGCACCCCAAACTGCACTCTGAGAATTGTTCTCGCACTGCTCGTCACATTAATTAGTTTTCACTCTTTATTACTTCATGTATTGATAATAGATGTAAGTCAGCCCAGTTTTGGTTAGCGGTGGATTGCTTGTGTTTTTTAGGCAGTAAAAGCTCTGCTGCCCTCCTCCCATCTCCACCATTTTCAGTAACCTTTGGATTTTTATTTTTTTTTTAAATAGTATGAAATGCTAAAGTGTGATTCTAGTTGCGTTTATTCTCTCCCGGAGAGGTCAGTTTTATCCTGATGTCCAGAATTATTGAGCCAAGGAACAGAATCTGCTCAGATTTTTGGTGATACTCAACCAAACTGATGTCATCTTTTACTCTGCTCTACAAATTTTTACTTCAGAGCCTTGTATCAGGCTCTCATATAACCAAGAGATGGCGCTGAGACAGCCATCCATGAGTTCGGCTTATTTCATCCCAGAGTTAGAAAATAAAAAACAAAACAAAAAAACAGTGGTTGGAGCGCTTGTAGATCAGAGATGTGTGGTTCTGCTTTTCTGCAGTTTGCTGTGTGTTGTTGTTGTTGTTTGAAGACAACCTGAGAGCAAAACCAACCATTTCAGCTTCACTTGGCTCTTAAATTTAAGCTCAGCTTACAAATTCAGCATATTCCAGTATTGGTGGAAGTGTTCTGGCCAATTGGAGAGCCTTTAAAGATGTTTTCCAGCTGTCACCGGGGAGCTTTGAGGCATCACATCTTGTTGGTGTTGACATGTATTTTTTCCTGCCTTCCTCCAGCTCCTCATCTGCCCTCCTGTGACCCGCTTCTTCTTCAGCCGGAGGGAGCCCTTCCATAAGCTGCTGATCCAGGGTGACTCGGCGGGCAGAATGACCCTGTGGAGCATCCCGGACACCTCGCCTCTGCAGCCACAGTCCACCTCCACAGGTAAGGAAGGGGGGAAGATGGTGAGGTTTCTCTGGTAAAAGTCTTTTCATAAAACTTTGCTGTTTTTCTTGAACTTCAAACCTCAGCATGACGTTACGATGATCTCTCTTTTTTTTTTTTTTTTTTTTTTTAGCTTTAAAGCAGCCCATTGTTAACGAGTTGGTACTAACGGAGGTTGTTTTTAGTCTGTTGGTCCAAAAATACAAACAAACAGAAAAACTTGATTCATAGAGTTTCTTTTCTTAAGAAAAATGTGGAAGAGAAAAAAGAAAAGCAGCATAGGTCCCCTTTACAAGATGCCTGATTGCATTGTTCAACTTTCTGGAGAGCTTATTCTTCATCCTCAAGTCCTTCAGAAGGCTGATCTCTAAACGAGTCCTTTGTCTGTTTGTATCACTGCAGAGCTGCAGGTGTCATTCACCATCAGCCTGCAGGAGGCATTTGATAAGCTGACCCCAGTGTCCTCGGGGATCATTGACCAGCTCAGCGTCCTGCCAGGCAAAGACGAACCCATTAAGGTCTGAACACAGAAAAGTTCTCATTAAATTATAAAAGAAGTTGTTTTAAAGATTCAAAATATTCTCACAGAGTTGAAAACTTTCAAAAATGAAAACAAACGTGTGTGTGTGTGGGGAACGTCCTTTTATTGTGTCCATCAACACGACCCCAAAATAACCTCTTTTGTGAGCACGTGTGCGATAGGGTTTACACAGTGGGGAAACTCTAAGAGAGTGTGTGTGCTTCACCTCAGGTGACGGCCAGCGTCTACATCCCCTCTCAGGGGCGCCTGGTGTGCGGGAGAGAAGACGGCAGCATCATCCTCGTTCCCGCCACTCAGACGGCCATCGTCCAGCTGCTGCAGGGCGAGCACATGCTCAGGAGAGGTGAGACAAACAAACTATACAGACACACTAACAAATCCAGGGAAGTTTTGTTTCAATTTGACTCCTTTTACATCAGTTAAGATTCATTTTCATGCCTATTTCTAGTTTTAGTTGACTTTAAAAACCTTTGACCTTTGTGTCGGTCTGTTCTGCAGGCTGGCCGCCTCACCGCACCCTACGAGGCCACCGCAACAAGGTGACCTGCGTCCTGTACCCATACCAGGTCTCGCCACGCTACGACCAGCGCTCGCTGGTGTCTGGGGGAGTGGACTTCTCCGTCATTGTCTGGGACATTTTCACCGGGGAGATGAAGCACATCTTCTGTGTCCACGGAGGGGAGATCACGCAGCTCATCGTTCCGCCAGAAAACTGCAGCGTAAGACCGCCACCGCACGGGTCTATGTCTGCTTTCAGGCTTTGTTCTGCCGTCTCTGCAACACTGTTTGACATTAGATTTAAATGTTACGAGGTTACAGTCGTCATCATTACTGTGGAAATAAGTTGAGACCTTTGTGCTGTTGTGGTTTCAGAAGCCCACCTGAAACTACACAGAGAGGACTTCGTATTGTTTACATGACATTAAAATAAATGGTTAGAGATGTTTTGCTGCCATGGAAATCACAGTAATGCTGTTGAGTACAATGGCTGAGCTGTTACACACACAAGCTTTAATGAAGACATCAGATGGGCTTCTTCTCATTCTTTTAATAGTAAAGGGTACCTATTGTAACTGTTGCTCATTTCTTGTCACATATGTCCTGTTCCAATTTGGTTCTTCATATTAAAGTAAACTGTGAGGCGGACGCTCAGGCTTCAGGATGCTCTAATCAGTTTCACATAGTTTGTTTCTACTCTTGGCTCTACTTGATGTCATAGAGAGCAGATATCTTTTTTTAACCAGTGATATCTGACTCCAGAGATCAGAAGACCTTTGCAGCAGTGCAGTCACTAATGACTAAAAAGGGTCATTCCATTTAAATTGAATCAAATCTGACATCTTGAGTGGTTTTAAATGCTTTGAAATCCTTGAAAATAAAATAATGTTAAACGATTCAGAGGCCGTATTGAGTTTCTACTCTGACTTATTGTCTGCTAACCTCTCGGTGACCTGCAAGCACTTCTTCAGATTCTATGCCTCACCTTGCTGCTGTGTTTCCTCTGCAGACTCGGGTGCAGCACTGCGTCTGCTCGGTGGCCAGTGACCACTCTGTCGGCCTGCTCAGTCTCCGGGAGAGGAAGTGCATCATGCTCGCGTCGCGGCACCTTTTCCCCATCCAAGTCATCAAGTGGCGCCCGGCAGACGACTACCTGGTGGTGGGCTGCTCTGACGGCTCTGTGTACGTCTGGCAGATGGACACAGGTAAGAACCAGAGGACCAGGAAGGAGGTGTTTTCACTGTACTAGAACATGGAAACCTTATGACTGTTAAGATACCGATCATAATATTCTATATTAGCCTGTTTGTTAGCTCAAAGGAAAACCTTTGCGAGCTGCTACCAAGGCTGAAAGGTTCAGGCTTGCAGTTTCCTCCTACTTCTAATCTTAATGCTAAGCATGCATTAAGGGGGGTGGGGGTGGGCGTGCTCTCTGCAGTTCCCCCAATGACCACTAGACACTGGCTTCAAAACAGTTAGTCCTCATACACTGATCAAATAATTAATACAAGCACTTTTCCTAAGATTCACATCCATATTCCAATAAACATGTCAGATAGCAGCTTGGAGCTCAGTATATTGGATAGGGATACTTTACCATGCAGACTAAAGAGTCAAACACAACCAACATTATAATAATAATGGATTGCATTTATATAGCGCTTTACAATTCCACTATTCATTCATTCACACACTGGTGGAGGCAGCTACAGTGGTAGCCACAGCTGCCCTGGGGCAGACTGACAGAAGCGAGGCTGCCATATCGCGCCATCGGCCCCTCTGGCCAACACCAGTAGGCGGTAGGTGAAGCGTCTTGCCCAAGGACACAACGACTGAGACTGTCCGAGCCGGGGCTCGAACCGGCAACCTTCCAGTTACAAGACGAACTGCCAACTCTTTGAGCCACGATCGCCCCTAACCTTCTGATTAGTAGATAGCTGGTCAGCCTCCTGAACTACAGCCACCTAATAATCCCCCAAAACTCGTATTTGTGCCTGATGAACAGGTTTGCTTGTGTTGGCTGAACAATAACTTGGCTCTCGTCCAACAATAGCTCCAAAAAGTCAACATGGCAGCTACATCCTTGTGTGTGTGTGTGTGTGTGTGTGTGTGTGTGTGTGTGTGTGTGTGTGTGTGTGTGTGTGACCTGAATGAGCTGTAGTGCTGGGAAATTGCAGGGTATCTAAGTGTGAAATTAAGGAAGGTGTGTACTCAGGCGTTAGACATGTAATGGGGCCATGGCTCATGGGCCTTCATCACTCACACACACACACCTATACACACTCAGGTATAATGGTGCCACTTCTCCTCTCACTCAATACCAGAGCCAATACTGATGTCAGCTCTGTCTGCAGCTAATGATGTCTCTCTAAAGCCCGTCTCTTTCTATAAAGGTGGAGAATTGTTACACTGGAGAAGATCGTCTGTGACCTGAATCATATTCAAGAGACTATAGATAATGATTGTGAGTCTGAGATGGTGTGAGAGAGATTGGAAGATTGATATAAATAAAAGGAGAGTGCAAGGGCAAGAGGAGGGAGACTGATGGAAACAGAAGGCGAGTCTGTGTGATGAGAATGAAGAGAGAGAGTGAGAGAGAGAGAGGCTGAGATAAAACCATCGATGTGTCAGTTCATCCTGACGATGTCGTACAGGGTCGAGGTCAGAGCTCAGTGCAGTTCTGAGGCCCTGAGAACACAACGCACAACCCCACCTACTGTTCTGTCAAAGTTGAATCAAAACCATTGGGCTTCCCACAAACAAAGTGTGTTGGAAACCCTTAAAGTTTAGGGTTGAGTTGAAGATTTCAGAGATCACTATTGGAGCTCTTCATGGTCAAATTTCTACTTGGTATTAATGAACTGCTTCATCCATCATATGTAGCTCCTGGGTCTCTGAGCTCAGGGAAATGTTGGCTGTAGCTGGGTCCAATTTGCAGAAGTCTCTTTTTAAAAAGAAGCTTAAGACCCACCTGTGCAGGATTGCTTTAGTTTTATCCAGTGTGAAGCGTATTTTCTGTTTATTCAGATGAAATCACCTTTTAGAGTGCAAGTGGTTCAATTAATTGATTGGGTGGTCAACAGATGACAGGCTTTTTTTTTTTTAAACATACTTTTAATACAATCTTGTATTGAAGGAAATTACACTGGACATTTTTCACTGTTTCCAATTTACTGATAAAAAGGTCAGTGCAGGATGAAAATTGTTTTACAAAACTCTGGCTCTTTCTATTGAATGTTTTTCTCTTGAAATGTCTCTTGAGATATTTTAGGTTTACTTACTGTTTTACATGTAAAAGTTTTATTTTATTTCTGTCTGCTTAAAACACAACTCCTTTGTTTACTTATGGATCTACTATGACTGTTTGTCATTTTAAAATTCGAAATTTAGTTAAAGGGCTTGTAATACACTGCAAGAATTTTCTTTTTCAAACTGCATACGATTGCAGTGTTTGATTTTTATTGCTTTGTATTATCCTTGTGTTGTTTAAACTGAGTGTTACTACCAAATTAACCTAATAACCTTTGAGGACTGTACTGCAATTGAGAGCTTGAGGTTTAGAGCTATCTATATCTACCCTATGGATTTAATAGAGGGGCAGCACGGTGGTTAGCACTGTTGCTTCACAGCAAGAAGGTCCACTGTCAGGTCGGGGTCCTTCTGTGTGGAGTTTGCATGTGCTCCTCGTGTTTGTGGGGGTTCTCTCCAGGTACTCCAGCTTCCTCCCACAGTTCAAAGACATGCAGTTAGTGGGGATAGGTTAATTGGTAACTCCAAATTGCCCATAGGCGTACCCTGCCTCTCGCCCTAGACAGCTGGGATGGGTTCCAGCCCCCCTGTGACCCTGACAAGGATAAGCGGCAGAGAATGGATGGATGGATTTAATAGAGTACCATCAGTCAACTAAAACAGTGAGTGCTAAACACCTGCAGCTACAAGGAATTTAAACCATCCAATTAGCAGTTTCTTTCCATGCAAAATCTTTAGCTGGTCTAATTGAGAAATGAATGGGCACAATGAGAAAAAACAAGGCACTTATGTATTAGAAGTTAGCAGTGAATCTATATATTTCAGGTTTACTGTGCACAGGTGTACACCTGCAGGTGGACCAGGGGGTGAAAAAATATCAGACTGTTGGTTTGTGTGTAGCTTGTGTCTTCTGAGGCTGAGGCAGATTTGTTTACTGGTTTGGTTCCAGGAGCGTTGGACCGCTGTGTGATGGGAATAACTGCAGTAGAGATCCTGAATGCCTGTGATGAGCTGGCTCCAGCTACTGTGGATGCTCTGAGCCACTCGGCGGTGAACCTGAAACAGGCGATGACCCGCCGCAGCCTGGCCGCACTGAAGAACATGGCTCAACACAAACTGCAGACGCTTGCCACCAACCTGCTGGCTGCAGACAACGCTGACAAGGTGAGGACGACCACTAAAAGTCACAAACACACTGGAAGAAATAAGTTAAACAGAAAAAGGCACAAAACAAAGAAATGTGCATATAACGGTTGACCTGTAGCGTGTATACAGGAATATTTGTTTACCATCAGATCCTGAGCAATCCAAATGCAGGCAACGCTTGTTTTTTCTGCACACTGTGAGGCTGTTGGTATTTATTAAATTCAAAGGAAAGACCCTGACTCTCAGCCACCTGTGGGGAATAATGGTCTAGATTGTATTTGTTAGCTGAATTAACATGCTAGACATTTCAATATGTTAGATCAGTAAAGGGGTAAGCAAGCAAAATTGTATTTTGACAATACAGCAAAAATGTCAAAACAAATATTGTTAAAATGACAAGTTTTAAGCTGCTTTTTAAGACGGATCACTGAGCAACAGATCACACGTTTGCAGGTACACGTCTTTGGTCCTCATTATAGTTTTCGTTATACATTTATTGTTAAATCTGTTTACTTTAAGTCATTGAGATTAGCATCTCTTTTTAAAGAGAGTCCTCAAAAACCCATATACAACAGTATAAAGAGTAGTGAGTATATTTTGAAAGCACCTGCAAGTACAACTGCAGATATAAATATAAACTGTTGCAGCGCCTTAGAAACAGGGGACAGCAGACAAGCCTGATATCCACCAAAATGACTTGATGTTCTGTTTATGACCTGAAACTACTGACTGAGCCCATTAAGTTCATAGAGGTCACAGAAGACCATAGAAGTCGAAGGAGTCGCCCCCTGGTGGTCATTAAAATAATAGAGGTTCCGCATTGACGTCACTTTCAGCAATCTGATTCAGATTGGGAATCTTTTCAACACTTTGTGGTAAATCCTGATTCTACTTTTATTTATTTATTTAGTTTTTGCTCAAAACAAAGATTTGTTTTCTAAACCTTCTTAGACTGAAGCTGAGGTTTGTCAAATGTTAATTTTTTCATTTCTACGAAGTTCAGATGTCTCTTTATGTTCCTCATATAATGATTTTCTCTTTGCATCATTCACCACACACACACACACACACACACACACACACACACACACACACACACACACACACACACACACACACACACACACACACACACACACACACACACACACACACACGTCATCTCAGTCACAAAGCTGCTGGCTCAAGTCAGACCAATTAAAACTCTGCTGGAGACGACCCACAGGTCAACCGTACAGTGACTTCTCCAGGGAACGATGGCATTAAATGTCATAATGGTGAAAAAGAGTGAGTCCAGCGTTTCTTTTGAGACTTTCTGGAGACTAGCTTTTCAATATTTAAACCTGTACCAGCACAAGTCAAACTACTTGAGTAGCCCTTTTTTTTGTTTTTCTCTCTCAAGTCTTAAACTGGGTCCTAATTATTTATTTTTCTACTTTAAAATTACCTTCCAGAGCTTGTTTTTACATTTTTACCTCCTGTAGTGCCTTTGTGCTTTTTTCCCCAACTTCCTGTGCATCAATACATCCTTTATATCCCCAGTTTTGAAAATGCGTGTGTAGTAAGTTTATAGTAACTAAATAAAAACATAAAAAAATGCAATAAACTACCCAGAACATAGATACAAAAATTATAAAAGGAAAAAAGTTGCATAAAATCCTTTCAAATCACAAAACATTATTTTGAGTGTGCACATAACTTTGTTTTTGAGATACACCCATTTTTATAAATTATAATAAAAATGAAAATAAAATGCACACTGTGCACAATTTGCAAAAAGACAGTATGTACATCAAAATTCCATTTCCAAAAGTGCATAGTTCTCAGTGTCTGAGGAATTGAATTGAAATGAATATCTTTATTGTCATTGGTACTTGAACAACAAAATTAACAAGTTGTCTTTGATCAGTGCTAAAAACCTTAAAATACCAATAAAACGACAGAACTTTACATTCATGACGTAGAAATGACGTATAGAAAGTCACAAATTCCTGCCTTTCCTGGGAAAACCAGTTTTTACAGTTGGTGCTGTGCATGAAACCATGTAATGGCTCATGCTGATTACATGATGATGTATGGGAGCAGAGGCGTGCTTGTTGGCTCAAGTACCAAAAACCGTAGTTTCTCTAATATCCACTAGAGGCTCACTCCAAAAGTGAGTCAGTCCCACAGTCAGGACTAAAGGAGAACCTGGGACTGTTGTGGAGATGAAACTAACATAGAGGAAAACTGAGTTAAATGTTTTATTGTGTCACTCTACCATAAAATGTCTTAAATTTTGTGTTTAAGGTATTTTAATTATGAATATCTACCTTTTCAATATGACTGGAAATAATGAAACGAAGCTTTAAACACCGATCATACGTAATGAAGAATTATATTTTAGCTCACGGCACACCTGAGTTACCCTTTCTCTGCTGTATTCGGTAGCTTTCAGCTTCTTTGAGCTTCACCTGTGAGGGGACCACTTGTCAGACGTGATGATCTGATCTGTCCCGACAGCGGTAACCCCTCCCAAATGTGCAGCCCGGCACCGAAAACAAGCGCTGTGAATTATTTAGTGCTTGAACAGCGTTTAGTTTAGTTGCCGGTGCAGTTTGACTTCTGCAGGTTCACCTGGAACTCATTTACCTCAGGTCTCCTCTGCTCTAAGGGGTCGTTCTTTCTTTCTAATTTTCCTCCCTCCCTCCTGTTTCCTTCCACATGATAACCTTTGTGTTGTTTTCTCTCTCCTCTGGGTCGTCTGTGGAGGAACCCCCCCTCCCCTCCGGTCATAACTGCCCATAATCACAGCTCTTCTGTGAAAAGGCCAACAAACAACAGCTGTAATCTTTCTTCTCCTTTTATGTTAGAAATGCATCACTGTGCTTCACTTTCCTGCCTCCCACCCCCGCCGTCATTTCCCCCTCATGCCTGCTGAAATTATGGCTCAACACCACCAACTCCCCCCACCGTGTGTGTGTCCTCCCCTGCTGGGTGTAATGGTGGATAATGACCATGAAATGTCAGACCATCAACCCAAACATTTCACCCAGCTGACGTGTGTGTGTGTGTGTGTGTGTGTGTGTGTGTGTGTGTGTGTGTGTGTGTGTGTGTGTGTGTGTGTGTGTGTGTGTGTGTGTGTGTGTGTGTGTGTGTGTGTGTGTGTGTGTGTGTGTGTGTGTGTGCGCGCGCGCACAGTTGATGTTGGTTTGTTCAGAAGCTATTCTGCTGAATGTGCTGATCTGTGAATGTTTGTGTTCATGAGGAAAAACGACTGTATCCAGACTTTGGAGCTTGCAAGAATGATGTTTTAGGTCTTCAAACCTGAGGCTGAAGCTTTGCCAGGATCCAGGAAGTCAGTTTACTGGAACTCTGAGTTTGTTAATCCTGAGCTCAGGGAAACCGGAACTCTGAGTCAGGTGCCTCAGATCCTCTGTGACTCCTCCCCCTCCTGCTGCACCTGAATTTAATGACAGCGTTGATCTGCTCCTCTTCTCCCCCATCTAATCTTCTTCTTCTTCTTCTCTCCCACCTTTTTCTGCACCTCATTCATTGCCTCGTCTTCCTCCTTCCTCTTCTTTTCCTTCTCAACTTTCTTCCCTCTGCGTGTCTCCCTTGACCACCCTCTTCTTATTCACGTCCTCCTCCTTTTTCCTTCCTCTCCTCTGCTGCCTTCATATCCTCCTCCTTCCATTTTCTTCCACTTTCTACTTCTCTGCCTCTGCCCTCTACTGTCCTGTTCTCCTTTTCCTCCTCAACTTCTTGTCCTTTTCCACCTGATTCTCTGCCACCTTCCCCTCCTCTACCAACTTCTTCTCCACCTTATTCTTCACCTCCTCTTCATCCTCGTTTTCTTCTCTGTCCTTGTGCTTCCCACGCATTATCCTCCTGCCCATTCTTCTGTCTCCTCTTTTAGTTTTCTGCACAAATTCAAGCTAACTGTATCTCTCCTCATTTACTTAAATGATCTCATGCCTGATTTGCCTTTCTCTCTCGCTCCTGTCACTGTGTTTTTAACTCCATGTCCTCCTGCTGGATCTGTTTTGTAGTCGAGTCGTGTTTGACTCTAAGAAAGCTGCTCTTTGATCAGGAGAACAATTTCAATTCTGACTCTCTCACCTAGTTCTGAAGCCATGTTTCCTCACATCACACCGGGCTGCTTCATGTCTGAATTTTTATGTGTTCATAAATGTTTCTTCATTCTCAAACTTAAATATTACAGACCGCACTCCACTGTAGAGATAAATAGTGCTGCAGACTGCCTTTAGATGGCAGTGTTACTCCACCAAAATGGAGCCTCCCTCACACAGACGCAGGGATGAGGCTCCAGTATCAGGAAAAATCAAAGGCATCTATGAAAATAAGAACTAACTTCTTAGTCTGAAGCCAGAAACCAGAATTAAAATGATCCGAGCAGGAGTCTAGCCATTCTTTGAATAAAATACTTCATAAACATCCTCAAATGTATGTTTTTCTGTGCATGCACCAGCGTACCAGGAAACTGTCTAATAGACCGATAATAGTGCTGAGATTTATCTACTTCACATCTTTTTTTTCTCTTTTTTTTCTTTCATGTAAATGTAAATGATAAGAAAAAAAATAAACGGACAAGTAAAAAGATCAAAATGAGCCCAGATTTGATCAGTTATACATGTTTGAAGAATACACTGAATTTATGAGCACATCACTGTTGTCAGCACCACTTTTCAAACGCACACAAAGACATACAACACGTCAGCCCTCAGGGAGGACCAGCCTGTCAAAGGTGTGTGTGTGTGTGTGTGTGTGTCCGTGTCCGTGTCCGTGTCCCAGCTGCAGGTGTATTGTGTCTCTCGGTCAGTCAGGACGTGTCTTTACCGCTAATTATTGTTCTCGCCCACACAGTCACATCCAGCTCGATACAAAGAGCTTCAGGCAAAAGAAAAAAAAAAAAGTGCAACAAAATGACCAGTGATCAGTGAAGGTACAAATATGAAAATAATACCAGAATTTCACGCAAAGTCAATCAGTATTCAGTGATCCAGATACAAAACAAGTTATCACATAAAAGAATCAGTTCATCGTCACTTCTGTGCGCTGATTCATAGCTTGTGCTACGAAATGTTAAACTTGGTAAGCTCACAGAGATTTAACTGTTTAGAAGAAATGAGTCTGTAAATATGTTTATATTGAAGATTTTTAACATAATTTTAAAAATATTGGCCCCTGCAGCACCAAATGCTTAACTTCATGCTCAACTTCAACTTCAATGTATTTAAATTTCACATTTTTAAGTAGAAACTCATAATTTTCAATAGTTAAGTTTTAAATTCACAAAGGAAAAAAACGACAACTGATAAGTTTTTACGGAAAAAGAAGGCAAAGAATATCAGACCCCTTGGGGAACAAATGTCAAATAGACAAAACCAAGGCAAATTTTTGTAAAACACATGAGCAAATTTACACGATAGTGGTACATTGTCGAGGGGAAAGGGAAAACGGAGACAAAATTGGCAAATTATGAAAGAAATAAGTGCCATACTTACGAAAGTGACACTGCCAAATTTCTATGGAAAAATTTCATATTCACAAGAAAAATGGCAAATCTCGAAAGAAAAACGAGGCTTATTGCCGAGAGGAAAAAGCAAAGTTTGAAGTCTGTGTCTGTTTAAAGTCACTTTCCTGTAGTTTATTTTAAAATGTGGAGAGAAAATTAAACACAACATGATTATAACAGTGTGTTAACTCTAAATGCAAGTAAACAGGAGGAAGATTCGGTGAGGAATCAGATGTTTTCTCTTTCTTTATGTATCTTTAAAGAAAGATTTGATGCAATGCTATGGTTACAAAGGTAAATGATAGACATGATGTGACGTGAGCTTAGACGTGAAAAGAAATGGGCTTAACTCTGGGTCTGAAAAGTGAAGTCGGTGCTTTCGTCCCTGAAACCTGCAGCCTGGGGAATGAGAACCGGGTTGCTTCACTTGATCTATGGGAAAATGAGCCTTCTGTGAGTTTCCTGAGAAGTTTATGGAGTCTATTGTTTGTCTTATTTAATGAAAAATCTTTGTTTTTGTAGATTTTGGCCCCTTTAGAGTCAAACAGAATGATAGGGCAGGATGTGATGACCTGTCATGTTTCTTTTTCAAACACCATTGTGGTGATGGCGAAAAAGCTCTGTGATCTTAAGGCAAAAGGTTAAAAAAAACCCCAAAAACATGCAGATAAAAATCCAGCTTTGGCCTTTTCTTTCCTCTTTATTTCCTCTCTTCATTCCTGTCTTAATCACCACCTCCTCCCTCACTTTCTCCTCCTCCTGTCTCCTCCCTTGGAATCGAAGTCTAACAGGATCAGTTTAATTGCAGTCATCAGCTCATTAACATGGAAACGAGAAGCAAACAGCTCCATGCACATGCTGTCTCTTCTAATACAATTAAAATTGAGCCGAGTGTTAATATTAGTGGCAATTACAGGTGTGTGTGTGTGTGTGTGTGTGTGTGTGTGTGTGTGCGTGTGTGTGATTTAAATAATGAGCTTTTGATGAGGAGCTCTTGAACTTCTTAATTAAATTTATATCGACAATGGATCATTTAAATATATTTATATATTTAATGTGAAAAGTGTCACACTGTGATTGATTTTGTTCTTGAAACTGAACTCTGTCTTTCCACCAGGGCAACTTACCAAAATATTCCCACAATGCCTTGGTGGTCCAGGCGATGAAGACCAACCTGACAGACCCTGACATGCATGTGCTGTTCTTCGACGTGGAGGCGGTGATCATCCAGCTGCTGACGGAGGAAGCTCAGAGACCAAACCCCATGCTGGTGTCCCCGGAGACGCTACAGAAGAGCCAAGCTGGGGCTGATAAGGGCGGGTCCTTGTTGGCTCATAAAATCTTCAAACAGGTCCATAAACACCAAAAAAAAAAATTCCACTAATGAAGGTCTTTTATTATTGTATTATTTTTGTTTTTCATGTAAATAATTTCTCCTAAAACCAGGTGAAGGAGACCATGAAAGAGACCATTAAGGAGCACCTATTAGATGAAGATGAGGATGAAGAGGAGGAGATGAGGAGGCGCGAGGAGAAGTCCAAGTCTCTGAGTCTGCTGGAGTATAACCTGACGATGGACACAGCCAAGCTCTTCATGTCCTGCCTGCACGCCTGGGGTCTCAACGAACAGCTGGACACCATCTGTCTGGAGCGACTGGGCATGCTCAGACCACACTGCCCCATCTCCTTCGGCTTGATCTCCAGAGGAGGCCACATGTCTCTTATGTTGCCCACCTTCAAGGTAACTGTCTGTTATCACCTGGGTTCCAGGTGTCTTTCCATGAAAGACATATCGTTGAGCATGGAGCATTTAAAAAGCTAAATCAATAGTTTGATAACAGGGCACCTGAAAATAAGAACCTCTTCTCTTTGTATAACTCCATTTTCCAGGAATCTTTGCTTCGTCAGCTTTCCCTGGCGACAGGTCGGAAGCTATCTCTGTCAGACATAGTCGGGAAGGGGACATATGGTGTGTCGAGGGCTGTCACCACACATCACCTCCTCTCCGTCATCTCACTGGCCAACACTCTGATGGGCATGACCAACGCCACCTTTGTTGGAGAGCACATGAAGAAAGCACCGGCCAGGTAACAAACACACATGGACTAACTCTTAAAAGTGATTTATTTTTATATTTGTTCTTTAAGAACTCTTATATTCAGAAGAGTTGGTTGAGCCCAAACTAAAGTTAAAAAAGTAAGAATGTTGGATGTATGATCTTGCAGTGCTGTGATTGCAGCCATTCCCCAACTCTCTGTGAATGGTACTCATGGTCTTTGATCAGTGGGTTTTGGTCAGTGGTTGTTGATCAATGGTCATGAGAATTTTCTTAATTAAGATTAAGGAACTCTCCTCCCAGCCCATTGTTCCTTCAGTGGGCTGGTTTCAGTCATTATGCAAATGTACTGTTTATAAGATTGGGGAAACCTGCAGTCAGCTGAGACTGAAGAAGTCACTTGGATGAGTGACGAAACGTTTCTTCTACAAAATGCTACGTCCAGATGAACATAATCAACTTTTGGAGATTTACTTACCTGGACGATTGAGCATATGAATCAAGACGAAATGTTGGATGTAGATTTACCTGGTCAGTACAAACTAATCTACAATGGCAGGATTTACTTCCTGTGGCTTTGCAACTTATGTTTTCATGTTAGCCATTTCTTGATACATGAATTGATAAAAGGTTTGAAATATTGATGTTCAATGATTGGATGAATGATAAATGGTTAAATGCACAGATGCATGGATAGAAAGTTAAAGGGCTAATTATATAGTTGGATGACTAAATGGTTGGATAAAAGATGTTTTGGGCATGGATGGATGGGAAGATTCGATGTCTATTAGATGGATAATGACATGGATATATGTTGGATGGATAAAGAAATGTTGGATGTGTGCATGAACGGATAGATGGTTTAGTCTGTGGATGGTATAATTGATAGCTAAATACCTGAATAAATTATGCATGGATGGTTTGGTGGATAAATGTTGGATGAGTGGATAGATGGCTAAATGGTTTGTTGGACTAACAGCTGGATGGAGGCAAAGTGGTTGGATGAATAGACGGTTGGATAGGTGGCATGTTGGTAGTTAATTACATAACTTTAAAAAAAAATATATATATAATGTGCCATTAAATGAACCAAAAACAATATTAAAACTAAATGGAATGTGATTAATTCATATATTTATATTGTTAAGCTATCTTAACAATATAACAATATTACAATACATATGTAACAATACAAAAACTTATGTAATGTTTTTGTTTTTACTCCCTTCGAACTTTCGCATTTTATACATTACTGTCTACTTCTATATTTACTTTTGATCTTTGTTCTTCTGTAGCTGCTCTGGCCCACGCTGAGTAAACAAAGCTGCAGCAAACTTGTTTCGTCTTCATGTGGCTTTTATAGGATTTAAATTTCAAACTTTGTTCATCAGCTAAAAACAAACAGCAATTTGTGGAAATCAGTCTGTTTCAACACCCTGAATTGTGCACAAAAATGTATCCACATTTGTTTTAAATTGATATCAGTTTATGAACCCAAGTTCATTTTATCTAGAATTATCAGGCTGATAACACACAATTCTGATTCCAGCTTAAAAAACGATAGAACAACTGAAACTGCAGCAGAAACTGAACTCAAAGTGCAGGACATATACTATCCTACCACCAGCGGCTGAGCTCTGGCTGTGCGTGTGCGTGTGTGTGTGTGTGTGTGTGTGTGTGTGTGTGTGTGTGTGTGTGTGTGTGTGGCTGATTGTTTAGTCTGTCTGAGCTCTCATTGTGCTGTGAAAGATTTAACACAGAGGTCGAGGTCCTGCTGCTGTAATACCAACACAACATTTCATCGTCCCGTCAACCCTGCTTCAAGGATAACTCTGCAGGGAGGGCGAGCAGCGAAGAGTCAGAGATGATAAAAACACAGGTCGAGGGGTAGTGAGGTGTTTGATCAGCCTTCATAAGTTTTCAGTCTATAATTGACTTATTTTTGTGGTTAAAATATATTTTTCCTGCCATATGTCCAGCTTTACAATGATAAATATTCAAATTAAACAAGGACAAAGTTCTTTTTTTTCTTTTAAACTGTGAATTCAGAAATGAGCTGTCATGAGCTGGGATACATAACTGGAAATAAATACAAAAATACCAAAACAAGACAAAAGAAGAACCAGGCTGTTGTAATGGAATAAACACAAGTGATGCTGGGTTTGGGTGGGTGTGGTGGTAGTGATTCAAGAGTTGCAAGAGCTGTAAGTATTGTCAGAACACAGGGGAAAAAAATACAAATCATAGATTTGGTTCACAACACAAACATTGCCTAAAGTAAAGTTTGCATAAAGGTATGGGCAGTAAAACAAGTCATTTCAGGCAAAATATTAGCTGACGGGCCCAATATAAGATAAATAAGGATATTTTTTATTTTTTTATTTTTTTATAACTGTGGATCAGGCAAACCTCTATTAGAACCCAAAACCAAAAATTACAGAGCTTTACTTTAGTCCCTGTAAAGTTTCGTCCTCTCAGTACTTTCGATGTCATTTTTGAACTCTTTCCCCCATAAAGACGACATTCGAGGACATCCGCTGTTCCCATAATGACATGTTTTGACACCTCAGGATCTGTCAATAAAAACGTGGTTTGATGAAAAAATTTTTCCAAGGGTAATTGCCACCCTGATGCAAACTTAGTCATTTTGTTCAGTGAGCATACCTGTAATATGACAGAAACCAGTTCAGAAAAGAGCTTTAATGGTTACTCCTAAATAGGTTTTCAAGGGCTAAAGGGTTTAAACCCCCTTATGTCTCCTAGGTTAGGGTGGAAAGTACAGCTTGGATTCTCATCATCATTAGTCTTGTCTAATATAAGTGACATAAAAGTCAGCTGTAAGGTGTCCTCAGTGTCAGTCCTGGGTCAGTTCTGAAATCCTTGAAATAGAGTAAACTCAACAATACTGTAAAGTCATGATGACTTTTTCCCTCACAATCAAATCTGAAGTCCTTACAGCCAGAGCTAAAGCCCCATCAACTTATACAATGATAAGTTTGAATCTCCTTAACATTCAAAGGAGCAGGTCAAATCATCTAATTTTGCCTCCTGGGTGCATCCGTCTCGAGGTTTAAAAGAACATGCTAGATATTCTATATCTCATCTGGGCTGGAAACACGTAGGGATCACAAAGAAGGGACTGGGGAATGTTACTGGGGTGAAGGACGTCTTGAATTAGCCTGCTGCCAAATTCCAGAAAGCAGAAGAAAACTGGTGGCTGGATATCAAAGTTAAAATCAAATCAAGTGTTTTTCTATTTGACTCCTTCTACCATTGCATCCTGTCATTGGTGGCATTGCTGATGTCACGCTATTATCAGATTACCTTTCTGAGTAAGAAATTAAAGGAAGTCAAACTTTGTGGAGTAGATACAGTCACAGCATGAAAAGTAAAAAGCAGAAGAACAAAAGACGTCACTCATAGGCTGACTTTCCAGAGAAGTTTATTACTTTCACATAAACCCGTAACTGTGCTTCTGTGGAGTGTCCAGATCAGAGGAGGTGATTGTGCAGCTACAAACAGAAGCTGAAGACTTCTTTATGAAGCTCAAACAAGGATCTTCTCTCTGGCCGTCTTCGCCTCGAAACTGCAGAACAGCAGTTGTGAATATTTGAAGTTGTTTTGGTTTTTGGCTTTTTCATGTTCCTCATCTTACATTTATGATAGTGGAAAAGCTTCCTCTCTGTGTGCTGGAGTTTGAAAAGAAGTATTCCTGAACTCTTTAAGAGTTTCAACAGCAGTTCCTTCACCTGCCTTTGCTTAGGCCTTCAGCTTGGCTGCCTGAGACGGGACTGAATTAGCCTCAACCACACCTCATTTAAGTGATTTTTCTAAGTCAACGTCTATGATCATATTGCCTTTTT
This sequence comes from Aulonocara stuartgranti, assembly GCF_965226115.1. NCBI lineage: Eukaryota > Metazoa > Chordata > Actinopteri > Cichliformes > Cichlidae > Aulonocara > Aulonocara stuartgranti. Next base: position 37,375,685 of record NC_138945.1, on the reverse strand, counting down.
GTAGGAGTCTTTAGCTCTTTCTTCCTCAAAACTATTTCTCTTGTCCAAACCTTTCATGTCTTTGTCTTCACTTTGGGTGGATTCTGACAAGCTCCTTTTGGAAAACATGAGCTTTACCTTTTGGACATAAACTGTATAAAAGGTGGATCCTAGCCATGGTGCCATTTTGAAGCATCAGCATTGTGAATTCAGAATTAATGACCTCTATAGTTTCACACTTTGCAGAGTGATCCAGTGGACCTGATTGGACCCTTTGGATTTTGTTTGTCAACTGCACAGGGATGAATTGGTACATTTGGACGTTTTACAGATATGGTTGTAGGAAGCTGGCAGGTTAAAGACTTTGTACATTTCTCACTTCAGAATTATTGTACATAGTTTGTTTTGTAACCAGCTGTAAAAGACTAATAGGGTATTGTCATCATCCTCCTGTGTGGACGGGCGATGTGGACATCCAAGTTTGTGAATAGGTGTATCTACTAAAAATCTTGGACAAGTTTGAATCTCATTGGCCTCGACCTCAAGGAAAGAGTTCAGAGGTCAAGTTTTCTTAAAATCTTGTGAATGCAATAACTTGAGAACAAGGCGATGTGGGATTTTGAAACTGATACCATAGGTGTATCTAGTAGGAGGCTGATGGGTACCACTGACCGCTGCCAGTATTGTTTTTATTTGGTTTTGTTTCAGTTTTAGATTATTCTCATATGTATCATGTCTAGTTTTTAATTTTTCTTTTCTGTTTACTAAAATATTGTGGTCCTGCTGCAATTTTAAATAACCAAGAGTTGGGGATGGCCACATTTTTACTAGGCGTGACCAGAATGGGCAAAGTTAGAAAGGAGTATGTTAGAGGGACAGCTCAGGTTGAACGGTCGGGAGAAAGAGAGGCAAGGCTGAGATTATTTGGACATGTGCACAGGAGTGGATATTTTGGGCAAACAATGATGAAGATGAAGAACCAGGCAGGAGGAAAACAGGAAGACGTATGTATGTAGTGAAAGAAGACATGCAGAGGGTTTGTGTGACAGAGTAGGACACTGGGAAGGCTAAGATGTAGGCAGATGAGCCACTGTGGCGACCTCCAAAGGCCGAAAAAAGGGGCTGTTTGGCATTTCTATCAGTCATTTTCCCAGGTAAAGCAGCTTGGTTGAAGTTAAAACACCAGTAAACCACCTGTTTGCTTTTCTGCACATTAAACTGATCCAATCTTTTTAGCTGCTTCTGGTGACATTACGGTAAATTGTTCTTTTATATTGTTCATTTAATTATGAATTTTATTTAAAAATAGATTTTATATGGATTTCTATTTTTGTGGATAAAGGTAACTTTTCTGTATGCCAGTGGGGGAAAATGCTACGTTAATCACTGATTTTGTTTTAGTCTTCTATAATATTTTGTCACAAGCACATCTGGCTTTAGTGCATGTGTGAAGAGCTTTCTAACATAGGAACTCTGAGTGCAGTCCAGGATATTTGCAGAAGGACAAAAAGTAATTATTTGATCTCGTCTTTATGAGCTGTGACCACCGTCCTGCCTCTTTAAAGAATTTTGTCTTTTTTGTCGTTTTTTTTTCTTTCTTTTTTAAAATGGAGCTTTCTGGATGTGTTTTTGTTCCCCGACAACTGCAATTGATCACCCAGTGGATTGTTGTATTGGAAGTATTTGTGTGCCTCTGAAAGTTAGACGCCTCCAGTCTGTTCACAGAGGACTGTGTCCTCCAACCAAAATTCAATAGGCTGGAGCCTGAAAAACACAAACACACACACACACACACACACACACACACACACACACACACACACACACACACACACACACACACACTCAGCTGGTTTCAGGAAAAAGAAATAAGAATCTTGCGTATGTGAACTCCTGGTTTTTATGAATGCATGTGTTTCTGTGTGTTTCTTTGAATTTTAGTGGTGTGTGTGTGTGAGTGTGTCTCTGTGTGTCTCTCTGTCTGTGCATTGGCCCATCTCTCTGCTCCCTGCTGCTTTAATATTTCATGCCCTCTCTTTGTGATCCTCCTCCAGGCCTCCCAGACCAGGAGGAACCCCGGAGACTCCTCGCCGGACGCCTGCCGCCCCCCCTCAGCCCTCCAACCCGGCGCTACAGGCCCAGATCAAACAAGGTAACTACAAAAGGAGGTGGCGCTCGCTTCGAACACCCCTGGGGCCCTGTGGGGAGGGAAGGAGGGAGGTGGGGTTTGATAATGCAGCCCACTGGCAATAAAACCCACCGAGGGTTGAAGAAAAGAAACAAAAATATCACAGGAGGAAGCTGCTGTTGTTTCCAAAGTCAGCAGGTCTTTAAAGGGCTCTCTTGCAGTTGTTGAACTTCAAAGTACAAACATATGACTGCAGCTTTGCATCTGGGTTCTCTGGACTGTGCTCTGATAAGGGTAGCATGGGTGGCAGTGCTCTGCTTTAATGGCTTGGAAGGGTTTTTCTTTGACTCAGTTGTCATCACAAGTTCAGAGATTCACTGTGAACACAAAACAGATTAGCGCAAAAACCTAAAATGACCGGTGTTTGTTCATAGTTGTGTGAATTGACTTTACTTTGGTCCGAATAAGTCTGAGTTTGTGCACTACAAACCCTGTGAGAAGAGTGAAGAAACAAAACTAAATACAGGACGAATTACGCTGGGCTATGGGCAGCATTTGTTGTTTGTCTTAGTGAGTGTTCTGTTACAGTTTGTGTGCTGTGATGCATCCCAGCATGCAAAGCGTACAAAGCATTCCTGTTTACAGGAAGAAGTTTATATGAAACTGGGTCAGATTGAGGTCGGATCATGTTCTCGCTACGAATGAGCCATTCTGGAGTTTTCAGTGTTAGGCCAGGGGGTTTCTTCTGAATTAGGTTAAAAGCAAATGAAGTCATGTTCAAAATCAGTGTTAAAAAACAAAACAAAACCCCACAGGCACATTTTCGGAATAATGCTTGCACCTCAGTGTTGGGTTTTTTTCTTTTTTCTTTGCCTTAATGATTTTGTGAATAAAATGTACTTTGTTTATCCCAAATTTGGGGAAATGGCTGTTTTTTTGGGGGGTTTTTATCGGCATGAAAAAATACAAAAAAAAAAAAAAGAAATAACCCTCCAAAAACAGTAACAAAGAACAAACACAAAAAAGCAGCTCATAAAAAAACAATATTTTGTATCTGTGTTTGATGTTAGAAGCACAGCTGTTAGAAAAAGTATTGAGTAAGTGGTGCAGAGGTAGGTGTCCATTAATTATCCATAGTCCTTCACCACAGCCGGAGTCATTTGGATGACCTCTACGTTAGTTAGTGGTGAAATCCAAACAAACTTTTACTCTCTTTGAGTTGATCTAGTCTCCTCCAGGAGGGTTGGAAAAATGGCAGCACAAGAAGTAAAGTGGTAAATGGACTGTGCTTAGGAAGTGCTTTTCTACTCACACTGAGCTTTCTTACTACAAGACTCATTCACCCAGTCACACACACATTCTAGCAAGCGCTTTTGTTTCTTTGCCTAACATTGAGTCACACACACACTTCAGTGGATGCAGCTCATGGTTCAGTGTCTTGCCCAACAATACTTTGACATACAGACTAAAGGAGCCAGGGATAGAACTACTGTTGTTCCAGTTAGTAGATGAGAGGGATGTCGCCAGAACCAATACTTACGGTACGGTTTGATACCAAAATTCTGTGAATGCAATGTTACTTGTTTTTCTTTGGTACCACCAAGGCTGTATATCCAGAACTGACGGGGGCACCATACAACCCCAAGTGTTCTAGACTGTCTGTAGATGCTGAAAATGAAAACGGCCCAAAAGCAAAAGATTTGCTCAGTTTCCATGATAGCTCTGCTCTAACTCAGTGATAGGAAAGGCAGTGTTCGAGGGGTGGTTACCAAGGGATGATAATGGATTCACAAGAAGTGAAGAGAAAATTATGTTATTGTCTTTTTCAGACCAAGGGAGGAAATACTTCCAGTTCAGAGAAGCACTTAAAAAAAATCCAGACATGTTCAAAGAATTCAAGCTGAGTAAGCTTCAGGTCATAGTAACAACATCCAAAATATTGTCCTCCTTACGTTATCCTGAAATGCAGTTCATCATTTTGTCCAAAACAGCTGGCACTGAAATGAAGTCAGCTTCTTTTCATAGGCTAAAATATTTGCAATGGCTCACATTAAATGCTGAAGCTAACATAATGTAGCTGTGATATTCGTGCAAACATCCTACCACATCACACATTACTGTGTGTAATCAACAAATTAAAATGTTACCATTTTAAATAAATGATCTGCCACCATGTTAGCATTTTACAACCAGTTGGCATTTCTTTTCCACCACACAAACTAGTTCAAGTTTAATAACGTGGAATAATTATTTTGTTTTGGTGTTGAATTGTATAAGTCTGCTGTTATTGGACCCGACTGCTAGTAGATGACCCACTCTACCACCTGACCCCACAGCCTCTGAGTAAGTGGAAATCAGCCTCTATCTTAAGCAAAGGTTAATCACGTCTGTGGCAGATCAGTAAACAGTCGAATGAACAACTTCTGTGATTGGAAATGCTTATATTTGAAGTCAGTGAATGATTCCTCTGTGCATCCCAGAAAAACTTTACTAAAATATATTCTGTTGCTTCCCCATGTGGTATCTCTGTAACTTTGTGGGCTGTTTTCTTGACCATAACTGTAAGAGCTGGATGATCAAACGCCTAAACAAGGCAAAAAGAGGGAGAGATTTACAGGTTTGCACAGAGAAACCTGCTCTGCTTCACTGTAGGGGATGTTTTAACCAGCTGTCACCATCTGCCTGCTCCCCACCCACACACACATCTGCCTACCACACAGCAACAGCCTCAATACCTACAAATACACACCGCTAAAAATCAGGTCCACATGCATACACACACAAGCGTGTGCTATAAGTGGCACCCTCGGGTGTTGGGTGGAGGCAGGGTTTCTGTGCCATTGTCACGGCTTAATGGAGGCCAAGCGTGACAAGCGCGTGGACTTATTCACGCCACACGCCTATTCACCGCCATTCAGAGGGAACGCTCGGCCGTGACCTCTGCTTAGCCAGCTACTCCTGCGTGGCGTGTGTGTGTGGCTTTGTGAAGAAGAGCAGTGCTGTTAACCCTGCTCACCGTCTCTTTTCACATGGAAATAAATGAGGAGGCCCCTCTAATATACTCCGGTTAAGCAGAGAGATGAACAGAGAGAGCAGGGAGTCCACGCATGATTTTTTTTTTAAGGACCCCCCCCCCCCCCCCCCCCCCCCCCCAAAAGAAAATGGCACACACTTAGTATTTTATTATCATGTTCACGACAAGGTGCAAAAGAGCTTTCAAATTCTGTCTCTATATTACATTTTTTCTCTCTTTGTCAAAAGTTTCCATATTTAACACTCTAATAGTGAATGTTTGCCTTCAAGGGTCAATCTGTGAAAATCCAATCAGTGTCTCCCACCTGACCCCCTCAGAATCGTCTGATTTATTAATTTACTTTCACAAAAAAAGTAAAGTAAACTTCATTTAATAAAGTCATGAAGAATATTACCTTCATATTATGCTGAACTTGTCACACAAGTTCAGACTGGAAATAACAGAATGGAAATGCTGGTTGCTTTTCTTAAAAGAACTTTATAGCAATCATCTTCTTTCTTCTGGTTCCTCTTTTCTTCTACTTATTGAATTTTCCTTCTTTTCCTTCCTCTCTTCTCCTCCTCCTCTCCTGTGCTCTTTTCCACCTTCTTCTCATTCTCTTTTCTTCTTTTCCTTTGGGGAGGAGGTGAAGGAGAAGACATTCTTCTCCTTTGGGTTCTCCTCCTTGTTTTTATCCCCATCCTTCTTGTTTTTCTTCTTTCTCTGCTTCTTCTACTAGTTCATTATCATCTTTTCCTGTTCCTCCCTTTTCCCTTTTTGTTGTTCACTTCTTCCCCTCGCCATCTCTTCTTTTTTCCCTTCCTCTTGTTGCTTTTTACTGTCTTTTCTTTCACCTTCTCATCTTCCTTCTCCTCCACCTTACTCTTCATCGTATGCTCTCCTTCTTCTTTCTTCTTCTCGTAAAGTAAATCATTTCAATATATGCTTTAGAAATATTCAGCTTAGACATAAATAGCTCTATATCATCTATATAAGTATTAGTATTTTATTAAACCAACATTTAAATCATGCTACAATGCTCAGGAGATAACCTGCCAGCTAAAACTGGTTTAAGATGGACAAATATACATTTACTGCTCCTCGTGTACTGGCAAACTGCTGTCTAATTACCTCAAACTGATCATTTACTGTTTCAGTCTTTTTTTTTCTCCCTATTCTCCTCTTCTGTCTCTTCCTCTCTTTTCATTGCTCACTGCATGGCTTCAGCCTGCTGCCTGTTCTCTGCACAAACACCACTCCCTTCAGGATTTCTTTCACTTACTTCCATTCAATCTCTCTTTTGTATTACAGGGTTTCTTTCTTCAACCATTTTTTTTTTCTTTCTACTTTTCTACTGAAGTAATGTTTCTCCGTTTCCTTTGTTGTCTTTGTGCTTCATGTTTCCTCTGTACTAGATTAACTTTGTTATCAAGAACTTGATCAAGAACAATTTTCTGTGTATCTAAGGACTAAAGAAATGTTTTTTAAAATGGTGTATATCAATGAGGTTTAACTTTTACTAAAGTGCCTTAAAGGTTTCAGGTTTGTAGTTCTGGTTCATGAAATTATTAAAATTACACTGGGTGCATAACATTTTTACCTGTAGACTTAAAGTAACTGGGGTTTGTTTGGGGTTTTTTGATTGTTCCAGGTTGAAAAGGGTTAAAAAAAATGGTACTATAGTCTGAAAACTTTCTTTTAGCTGTTGGTTGCTTGGGTGGTGTTTTATTGCTTTCACTGAATTCTTGCTGGGAAATACAGTGTCCATCTTCGTTTCTCTTGTTTTTATTTTGACAGTTATGTGAGTTTTCAGTCTTGTTTAACAATTTATATTTATAATTTTTTTATAATCTGCTTTGACTTTTATTTTTTCATTTATTTTTGTTGGTTTGAATTAACTTTTTTTTAAATCTTGCAATTACTTATGTCACTTTGTTGTATGTGTTTGTTTATTGTTTTAAACAGCTTGAGCACATCCAGTAAATAGTTGAAGGCTTTTATTTTGAAAAGAATGAGAACTCAGAGCATTTAGTTACACTGCTGTTAGTATCTAGGTGAGTTTATTTGGAAAAATTAGGCACCCCATTTCAAAACAAGGCTCAATATTATGACTTGGCTCGCTACGTCCACGTTTTATCCTATCTGTGGGGAAATTTGACATAACTAAACACTAATGTTAGCCTTTGATCCATTATTTCCAATCCTTTGGTTATCAAGGCCATTTTCACATTTTTCTTTTGTTTACCAAATAAGATGAACTACTTTGATTTTACTTTTATTTGCATATTTTCAAGCAGAAGAACTTAATTCAATTTGAAAAGGAAACATTATTTTCTAACCTCTGGCTGTTCTCTTTTTTTCTGCTGTTCTTTTGTTGTAACTTCATTTCTTCTTCCCTCCTGTCAAACTGCTTGTCTCTTCTCTCTGTTGGGTACTTAATATATTCACATCTTTCTCAACTGTTCTTTCCTTCTTGACTATTTCTTTCCTTCTCTTCCTTTACAAGCTGCTGTAGCTCCTGCAGCCAACACCGTTGCTGCTGCTGCCGCCTCTGCTGGGGCTCTGGGAGCCCCTGGGGGACTCCCTCAGGGGGCTCCTGGCTACCCCAGCCCCGGGCCTGCTTCTCATAACATCCTCTCAGTCAACGAAGGTACTGACTGAACTGACGGCTGCCACTTAGGAAAAGTCTCAGAGCCTTCTTCTGCTTCCCAGATCTTTTTCACTGCCTCCTGTCCTTTTTTATTATTTGAATCTGTCCCCCTAATTTCTTTTCTTTTATGAGTTATTCTCTGACCTTCCCTCTTTTAGTGTTTTCTTCTTATCTCTCTTGACTTTTCTCTTTATGTGATTATAATCCCTCACCTCGCCTTGGATCACCTCATTTCTCTTCTCTTGCACCAGTCCTATTTTCCACTGCAGCCAGTTTTGGTATCTAGCTCCATTTTTGTTGTGTTTAGTTTTTTCCCTGAGTGTCCTATGTCCTTTTTGTCTACAGCGCTGCTATCTTTTTACCTGTTTAGTCCACTTTCAGCCCAGTCAGTTGAAGGAATTAGGTTAATCTGCATGTCACAAAAAACTTTGCATAGGAAGAGGTAGAGTAAATTTGTAAAATCTGGCTTACCAAGCAAGTGATTATTTCTCCAAGCCTTGCACTTTGCAATTTTGTTGAAATTGCAATTCTGGGCCAATCTGTTACAAATTTAATGATTTGTAAATGTGAAATACTCCACAAGAAGCTGCTAACATGTCAGCAGCTCTAAAATGATTTAATGCTTTTCCTAAATTTGGTGCAATAAAGAGTGGTGTCGTCTGCAAACAGGCTGACTTTACTGTTATTTGGAACTGACAGAGTTGAGTGTGCACTGAAAACAATCCTTATGCCCTAGTGTTGTCTCTATTATTCCCAGCTGTTGGCAGTAACATACAGTCCTGCTCCGTTTCTACTGTCTCTACCGCCTGTCTGAATGTCCACATGTCTTGATGTTCCAGTGTCTCTGTGCTGTTTGCATGCTTGCTATTTCCACCTGAGTGTTTCACTGAGGAGATTTAAAAAAAAAAAAAAAAAAAAACCCAAACAAACAAAAAAATCAAAAAGGAAAGCAAAATGCACACCAGCACACCCACCTCACTGTTTTTTGTTTTTGTTTTTTTTTATTAAATTTTTTTTTTAAATTTATTTATTTTTAAACAGATGCAATATGGAAAATTGCGTTTAAAAACAAACAAAAAAACACAGAGAACTGAAAGCTAACTAAAATTTTGCATTATTGATTTTAAGGCTTCTTTTTTACATGGACTTGTGGTTGGAGTTTCTCTGGTGTCAGAGCCTACTGCTCTCCTTCCTTTCCTTCTTGTATGAACCTTTTTTGTTGTTTTTTCTAAAAAACAGGATTTTGGATTTCACCATGGAGGCTTGCTCTCACTCCCACACATATGATGAATGTGTTCTTTTGTTTGTTTTTCAAAGATTATTTGTGATGTCTAAGGGAATTCAAGGGAATACAAGTTCCTTTTCAAAGCTAATTAACTTTTTTGTACACTAAAACAAATGGGAGACAGCAAGCATGCTCACAGTGTCACATTCTTTCTCAGTACATGTAGGAATATATATATTTTTTTATTTCAATAGCTGTTTAGTCAGAAACGCTGCCCTGCAAAAACTAATTTCTTCCTTTGTTGCTTTTATGCTGTTTATAAGTACTATAATATGTATTACCACTAGCAGTTGCAGTAATAGCAAAACAAATTAACACTACACTAGTAGTTGTTGTAGTAGATACAGTTAACAGAGAACAAAGTGACACACACACACACACACACACACACACACACACACACACTCACACACACTAACTTTCATTGGACTTCCACAGCTTTGTTCCTGATTTGTCCTGAAGCTTGTCCTGTCGGCAGCAGTTCACCTAGAAGGTGGTTGTGGTAACACGAAGCCCATAAACCCAACTAATGCAACCTAAATAAAACTAAAAGCAGCATATCCAATACGTTATTGAAATAAAAACCCTTTAGGAAAAAAACAAAACAATTTTTACTCTGGTCTCTTCTTGTAAACATTAACAGGTTCCTCTTCATTCCCTCCAGGTAACAATTCAAATTTTTTGGCACTTCTCTCGTTGTTCTTCAAATATAAGTTAGTTCTGCACCATTTGATTTTCTGACTGGTCCATGACAAGGAGGGGACCTTGATGAGCATAGCTTTGTTCCAAAAGTTCATTGGTTGTCAACAAACCAACAAACTCGTTAATGGAGATTGTTTTTGGAGGTTGTTTGTTGTTGCTGTTGACCTTTTTAATAGGACTCATATATGAAATGGATGCTGCCAGCTGCCTGTGAGTACAGTCCTGGAGCAGCTTATGCTTCTTTGTTAACCAAATGAATCCTCAAGCCAAAGTTCAGTCTGATTTTAAAAAACAAACTAACAAAAAAAAAAAAACAGGAGTAAAATTTTATTTTGGGAACTAGAATTGATTCAAATTTCTGCAGTTTTTGCAAGGCAGTGATTCATATTTGTATGTGGAGGTTGACTGATTCTGATTGCTTTGATTTCCTATGTTATAAACAAAATAGTTATTATAATATATCTGTCACATATGATGAAATCTTTAGTCTGTCAACCTCTACATAGTATTTCTGTAATAACGTTTTATTTTTTCTGTAATATCTGGATATTTCATTGGTGGAGGTAAGTTTATACGGTTCCCCCAGCAAAGAAATTTGTATGAAATTTCTTTCCTGCCTAACAGCCATTCAGTCTCCATCACACAAGTGCATTTCATAGACATGCATCATGTCCAGAAACCATATATTAATCCAATATATGTGATTAAGGTGCTTGATTTATGTTGAGTATCTGCAAATAAAAAGTTAAAGTCACAGATGAGTAAGAGGTGATGTGTATATCTTTGGTGTATGGTCAGAAATATGAATATATGCCATTGTTTTGAGCCCTTATAAAGCGATACCAAGACATTTTGAATGTTTTTGTCACACAACTGAGAAACGGAGCGTTTTAGTGTCTGCCATTTATTGTGAAAGCCTTCAGTGTTTCTTTTTGTTATCAAGTAAAAACCCACATGTAGCTGAGAACACACACTTAAATTCATCATGCCAAGGTATCGTGACAAGGCTTTTGTATACCTGTTGTTTACTCCATCAGACAGACTCTGGTTAGCAGAAAAATTTTTTGTTTGCTCTAACCAAGACTGCAGATAATGTTGTCGATAATATTCTCATCCCGTGTTTGACTGTTGTTACTGTGATTTTTTTTTTTTTTTTTTTTTTTGTCTTTCTTTCTTTCCTTTGGAAGTCAGTGCTGTCACATGGAAACAAGTTTTTAAAAATACTTTTTAATGTACTTTTAAAGACTAAAATGGTGAGTTAAGTATGTTCTTTCTCTGCAAGGATGACTCAAGAAGACACTGAAGTTTGTTTTTTGGCCACGATTTAAAATGACGACAACAACAACAAGAAAAAAAAAATTACTTTCAAGGCTTTCAAAAACCTAGTAACCCCTTGAACTTTTCCATTTTGTTATGTTACAACAACAAACTTAAAAGTACTTAACTGGGATTTTGTGTGATACACAAACACAACACTGGATCGGGGGCATCTGTTCATATTGTGCATTTGTATTCAGCCCCCTGAGTCGATACTTTCTCAAACTATCTGTCACTACAATTACAGCTGCAAGTCTTTTGAGGTATGTCGCCACCAGCTTTGAACATTTAGAGTGCAATTTGCCCATTCTTCTTTGCAAAATAGCTCCAGTACAGTCAGATTGGATGGAGAGCGACTGTGAACACATACACTCCATTCCATGCCTTGCGTTTGTCTGTTACACAAAATCACAATAAAATACATTCAAGTTCATGGTTGACAAAATGTGGAAAAGTTCGAAGGGGTATGGATACCTTTTCAAGGCACTGCATTAAAAACCGTGTTTCTATTTGACAGCAATAGCATTAAAGAGACTTTAACTTGTTCTTGTAGTTTTTCTGACTGTTTGTGTAAAATGTGTTGGTGTGTGTGTGGTTGTGATTGTTTGTGCAGGATGGAGCCAGCTGGCGGCCATGCACTGCGTGATGCTCCCTGACCTACTTGGCTTGGACAAGTTCAGACCGCCACTGCTGGAGATGCTGGCGAGGAGATGGCAGGACCGCTGTCTGGAGGTATGTATGATGCCATCAAGGAAAAATTGAGTCAAAATTGAAAAAACAAACAAACAAAAAAAAACTGCAATTCCTCTAACGGCCACTTGAGGCAAGCTAAAAAAAAAGTGAGTCAGTCGCCATCAGTTTTGGTCAAGTTACTTCAAAATAGTAATGAGTTACTAATTATTACTTCTCCAAGAAAGTAATCCAATTACTTTGCTGAGTACTTATTTTCAAAAGTAATTAGTTACTTTATTACATAGTTACTTTTAAAAAAAACATGATACACAACCTGAATAAGTAATAAAGCAATTGGCTTTTCAGCCCAATTCTATTGTTTCTGCATAATCTATCGTATAAAAGTGAACCAAATGAAAAAGTCTATTTTAAAGGCTTTTTAAATTAGTTTTAACCTTTTAACTTTATGCACATTGCATAATCAAAAATTAAGTTATATGCAGCAGTCTTTGATTTGAAGAAATTTGTTTAACATTTAAACATATTCCAACATATAAAATAAAAATTTTTTAAATGCTTACAACTCACCCTTTCAAATAGATGCAAATAAAACACAGCAAAAATTAAATAAAATCAAAGATTCAGTAGTACTAAGTCCTATCGCTCTTAAATCTATTTTTCTCCTGTTTAGCAGGAGTGGGACCGGTGCAGGTTTTCCCGGTACCACAGCAGTGTTTCTGTGAATTTCACATTCCCGTGGCAGCGTGCTAGGTGCTTGCTTAGATTTGAAGTTAAATTTTTTGCTGTAGAAATAAGTTTTCTTACCACGCAGAGTGTAGAGCGGACGCTAGTGGTTTTGTCACTTTTTACGGGTCAAGCTCAAAGTAATGTCAGTACTTCCAAGCTTAAACTCTGCACGGTCGTACTCTCTCCCGCACTCCATATTATCCATTGTTGATCTACACATGTCTGTTGCTGCCACGGACGCCGCACGCTCGTACATCATTGTCATGAGACACTCACAAACAAAATCACAGTTTAGTAATGCAGCGTGCTTACGGGAAAGCAACAGTAATCTAATTACTGTTTACTTTTTCATTACTTGAAAAAAGTAATTGGATTACAGTAACACATTACTGCTCATCTCTGGTTGCATAGACTCCCATGTTTAAAAATCCAGCTTTACAGCATAAATAAAGCTGTTTATAGCCTGATACAGACATAAATTTTGTTCAGTTTTCCCTTTATTAAAAAAACATTACAGGGTGTGAATTTTTCTTAATAACTCATCCAACTGGATTTTTATTAAGACTTAAATTTAGGGGTGTGGCCATTTTTATTGACAGGCATCCCTACACATCCTGGGGTTGGTGCCATTTGGACCACTTTAAACTTTGAATGGAGTGGAGTTGGTCATCTATGAATCTTTACTTTTAATGGCTCTATTTGTGTTTGTCATATCTATATTTTAAAATGTTCTTATGTCATTAATTATATTAATTTATGCAACAGTTCATCCACACAGAAATCAGGATCTAGTAAAAAGTATTGTGTAACTCAAAGCAGCAGGTTTGATGTGGTGGTTAAAATGCCCATCTCGTCCACATTGAGGTCACTGGTTACATTTTGACTCTGTTTCTGCTTTCTCACTAAGAGTGTATTAGATATAATGACAGAAGGAATCTTTTTTTTTTTTTTTTTTTTCGTAAGAGATTTTACTGTGAAGCACTTTGTGGTTTTTATCCTGTGAAAAGTGCTATATAAATAAATTGATTTGATTTGATCAATATTAATGTGCATGGGCGCATTAAGCGAAACAAAACAGTCAGATAAGTCAAACTTTACTCAACTCATTCTTCCTGCTTCCTCCACTTCCGTACCTTTGATTCATTAAGATAAGATAAGATAAGATAAGATAAGATAACCTTTATTAGTCCCACACGTGGGAAATTTGTTTTGTCACAGCAGGAAGTGGACAGTGCAAAACTTATGACGCAAAAATTAGAATACAATAAGAATAAATACAGTACACAGCTGTACAGAATAGAATAAAATAATATACTATATACAGTAGAAAAAAATAGAATAAAAATATACAATAAGATAAAAATAGAATACGAATGCTATATACAACTGAGTAAAAATACAACGATGCCAGAAAAGATTATTGCACTTAGTGTTATTGCACATGTGTGGATGTGTGTGTTTGTTCAGTTAAAGTCTTTGTTGTGGAGTCTGACAGCAGTGGGGAGGAAAGACCTGCGAAATCTCTCCGTCCCACACCGTGGGTGCCGCAGTCTCCCACTGAAGGAGCTGCTCAGTGCTGTCACAGTCTGCTGCATGGGGTGGGAGACGTTGTCCAACAGGGATGACAGCTTAGCCGCCGTTCTCCTGTCACTCACCACCTCCACTGGGTCCAGAGGGCATCCTAGAACAGAGCTGGCCCTTCGGATCACCCTGTTCAGTCTCTTCCTGTCCCCAGCAGAGATGCTGCCGCCCCAGCAGACCACACCATAAAAGATAGCAGAAGCCACCACAGAGTCATAGAAGGTCTTCAGGAGTGGGCCCTCCACCCCAAACGACCTGAGTCTCCGCAGCAGGTACAACCTGCTCTGCCCTTTCCTGTAGAGGGCGTCTGAGTTATGAGTCCAGTCCAGTCTGTTGTTCAGATGAACACCAAGGTACCTGTAGCTGTCCACAGCCTCAATGTCCATACCCTGGATGTTCAGTGGTTGCACTGGAGAATGCTTGTGCCTGCGGAAGTCTACCACCAGTTCCTTGGTTTTACTGGCGTTGATCTGGAGGTAGTTCAGCTGGCACCAGTCCACAAAGTCTTGAGTCAGTCCTCTGTACTCCTTGTCGTCCCCATCAGTGATGAGGCCCACTATTGCAGAGTCATCAGAGAACTTCTGCAGGAAGCACTGGGTGGAATTGTGGGAGAAGTCTGCAGTGTAGATGGTGAAGAGGAACGGAGCCAGAACCGTTCCCTGTGGGGCCCCCGTACTGCAGACGACCCTGTCCGACACACAGCCCTGAGTCCTCACATACTGTGGTCGGTCGGTGAGGTAGTCCAAAATGTTAATGTTAATGTTGAATTCTCACGCAGCTGCTCTATTCCCATGTTGTTGCAGTAAATTAATGACTAACCTCGTATTGTGGATGAATAATCTCAGTTGTTCTCCTGACTGAAGTTTGGTCCGTTTACAGCATCCTGCCATGCGATTACATTTGTCCCTAACCATAAGAAACCCTCATGTTAACTTTTATCAAGTGGAAAAAAGTTAGCATTCATCCTCCAGCTTCACTGTTTATGCTATGCTAACATAGCTGTGTCACTAGCGATCACATAGCACATCATTATATACCAGCTAGCCCAACTTCAGTAACCCTACAAACGTCACTGCTGTTTAGTTTCCTCTCTTCATTTATGTTGGAAGTGATAGCAGAGCTGTACGTTTGAATCTTTCAGAAATCTCTCAGTCAGAACATGCTATATCATGTTTAGGTGGAAACTACTTCCTGCTAACTCCGTTTAATTTAATAAATTATGTTTTCATGCCTGAATGTTAAGCTTAATTGCTACACTTGGTAAAGCAGCAACGCTGATCATTTTAGTAAAGATGAAAAATTTAGACAGTTTTTAACTCTCAGTGATGCCGCAGGGTTCATTTGACTTTGGGACCTGAAGCAGACGGAGTTTTGGACCCAGATTACTCTGCAAGGCTCCTGACTATGGTAGTTGTAATGCTCCGACAATCCATCAAGCGGTGCGGCTTCATAGCTTACCAAAGTCGTACTAAAACATTTTTTTTGACAGATGTTTGAGCGCCGTGTGCTACATAAAATCTGTTCGAGGTCAAGTCAACCAGAATTCATACACAAGGTGCACAGGATTATAAGGCGCACTGTCGATTTTTGAGAAAATTAAAGGATTTTAAGTGTGCTTTATAGTGCGGAAAATACGGTAAATAATAACATGTGATATTGTTTTTAATTCACAGTGATTTAGTGTGTTTGTGGTTTCAGGTACGAGAAGCAGCCCAAGCTCTTCTCTTGGCTGAACTGAGGAGGATCGGCCAGTCAGGACGCAAAGAAACCATTGACATGTGGGCTCCATACCTGCCCCAGTATGTCGACACAGTCAGCTCCCGTAAGTATCACTTTGTGTGCTAATCAAATCAATCGTGATATGATGCGGTCCCTTTTATAAGGTGCCTTTATAAGTTCAAGGTATTTGTATCAGTATTGGTTACTACTACTAAAAAATTAGTACTACTACCAATTTTACTACTAAACTACTACTAAAAAAATATCCACAGCAGTTTCCTAGCAGAATTTCTAAAAACAAAAAAGGGAAATAAAGGTATTCCGTCTCCTTCACTCTTGGCTCTCTGTAATGTCGTAGAGAACTATAAGGAAGCTAAAGTAGCCTGTTTCAGACAAAATGAACTTGGAGGCTGAACCAAGGACCAACCTCAGTTTCTTTTTTCTTTTTTTTTTTAGTCTTGTTAATATGTTAAGATGACTTTTAAAGCCGTGTATAGCATTGTCCAGCTCATCTAAAGTTTTAACGAATATCTCACAATAGCGGCGCACAAACCACTCTGATTGGTGATTTCTTTCTGCAGCTGTCAGTGCCGTCTCTCTTTACCGCCGTCTCTCTTGCTTTGCCACTCTGTCTCCGGCTCTGTCTATTCCCTGGTCTCCCTCTCTGTCTATAGTTAGACCTGCTGATGGGAAGAAAGGTGAATCTCTACGTTCTTTTACTAGAAACGGCGCTCTAAAATGCAGTGTGTGTGTGTGTGTTCAGGAGTCGCCCTGTGGTTGCTGAGGATGCTAAGGGTTTCTCGGGGGAACAGTTGCCGTGGAAACGGGCACCGGTCAGTGTTGTGTTACCACAGCAGTACCGCAGGCAGGGGTGGTGCCTATGTGTAGGGGAGTGATGGACTGGTGACCTCCAGGGATGAGGGAGAATGGAGGCGGGTGGAAAAGGAGGTTAAAGGGTCATTGAATTTGAGCTGTGTGCTGCATAGCAGGACTGGAAAAGGCAGAAAGATGACTCCTGCTGGTCCTGGAAATCCTGGATCTCCAGGGGACAGTCGGAGATGTGTTTGAATCCTCTGGAGACGTCCTCTGAACCCTGAGGCTCTTCTTGGATCAGTCTTTGGTTTACAGTAATTACCGCAACTTAAAACCCAAACTTTTTTCTCTGCACAAAACCCATTGATTAACTGATTAAATGATTTTCTACTGTTAGTAAAGATGTAAAGATGCTGACCAGCACCTTCAGCAAAACACATCTCAGAAATTTGGGTCTGAGTGTTTTTCATCAATTACCATAAGTCGTTTACCGTTTGTCCTAGAGACAAAAATCTAACTATTTTGGAAACGAGAGGACACGATAGTAGCTGACAATATCAGCTACTATCCATGTTATTGCTATTTGGATGGCTATGACCACCCCTACCATGAAAATTATCTCAGTAGGTTACTCGTGTGTATGTTTCTGACCAAACTGTCAGAGTGCACGAGGGTGGGATGAGACCTTTAGTGAGACCTGTGCTATCTGACCAGTGTGGTAGAGAGTCGCCTGTATTTATCTGTTAGGCTTAAGTGCAGAGGAAATGTCACTGAGCCGAGTCCCTCCGTCGCAGCAGGGAGCCAACTTGACAACACACACACAAACAGCAGCAGCCGTGCCTGACCTTTCAGCTCTCCTGGAAGTGTTTAAAAGGCTTTAACATGGAGAAAACAGGGGCTGTTAACCTCCACTCAGAGGAAGAAATGAACTGTCCACAGAGTCTCCATCATCACTGCTGTGATGGTGTGGAGCAGCACATTGTTTTGGGAAAGTAGTTTTATCATCAGAAAGTGGCTGCGTGGAGCTGTTTACCTGCAGACGGGAGGTCTGGTTATATCTGGAAAGCCATGAGTGGCAAAGCTGCTGTTAACAATTAAAACAAACAAAACAAAACAAAAACTGAAAACAGGTCTTTCATAGCTACAGGAGCTGTGAGGCAGGGTACTGAGGGACCACACACACACACACACACACACACACACACACACACACACACACACACACACACACACACACACACACACACACACACACACACACTTCATTAACCAAAGTCCCTGAGCTTTGTTCCTTGTTCCAATTTTCAGGGTCAAATGGTGGATATGTGAAGCAGCTGTTTCTTTGATCACTGAAGAGCACTCTGTTTCCCCCTTTTCTCTCTTGCTTTTCTCCGTTGTTGCTTCTCAGTCTACCTCGAACATCCAGATTGTTACTTTTTTTTTTTAAACTCCAATCAACCTGCTGTTCAAAGTCTCCCTCTCCCCCCTCTTTCTTGCGTCTTCCCTTTTTTCCTTCATCCTTTCCTACACATTTTTCCCAGCTTTTCTGTAAATAGTCACACTGAAAACCCTGTTTCTTCATGTTCAAGAGCATGAAAGTGTCTAAAAATCATCAAAAATCATGATCGTTTCCTACATGTAATTCACAAATTTTTAGTCCCTAAAGATGGTCAGTAATATTGCCTAAATCTAACCAAGTAGCAGCTTGGTTAGATTTAGTGAGTAGTGAGTGGTTTTTAGTCCCATAATCTAACGGAGTAGTCTTTACTTCCTAAATCTAACAGATTACTCAATTAGACTTAGGAAGTAAAGAGTAGTTTTTACTTCCTAAATCTAAGAGTAGTTTTCAGTCCCTTAATCTAATGGAGTAGTCTTTATCGACTAAATCTGACATAGTAGTTCCTAAATTTACTGGAGTAGGTTTTAGTGCCTCAATCATCCATTCCATTTCTCTTCATCTCTCATCTCTTCAAACCTTTTTTCCTCTCTTCCTTTTCTTCTTATGTCTAAAACACAGAATCAAGCAAGCAGAAACATTGTAGTGCAAAGTTAAAATATCAGGACTACAGTACAACAATAGAGGCTGAAGATGAAACTCCCTTGCATCATCTTATATAAGACAGATCTGAACTAAAAATATTCCAGTCATCCTTATGTGAGTCCTCCTTTAGATGAATCTCTCCTGATGATTTAAAACTATAGTGAAAGAGCAGTAGAGGTTGGGAAACAGGAGAAGAACAGGAAGTGTGGGTCTCAAACATGAATACAGGGAGCAACAGTCAGAAGAAACGAAGAGAAGGAGGACAAGGAGGAGGAGGTCCTGGAGGTTAACAAGGCATGCTGGGAGCAATGTGTCATGGCTGACATGACAAGCTTGACCTTGGAGCAGGGCAGAACGCCTCCTTCTCCTCCCCTCCTTCTTCTCCCCTCCTTTTCCTCCCCTCCTTCGCCACCCCTCCTCCACTTCCCTCTCCTCCTCTTTCTTCTTCTCCCTCAGCTCTTGTATCTCTCATTTTCATTCTTCCAACCAGGACAGTTAAGTTGGAGGTTATAGCCCAGCTGGTGTGCACGATGTGTGTGCTGGAGATGCAGAACACGAGAACTGGGCCACCTTCAGGCCAAGCAGCAGCCTCGAGGGTCACAGACTGTATATAAAAGATGGATGTAACCACCATTATCTGTGGCGTGAAACCGCCTGCTCAGAGAGGGAAACATGCAAATAGAAACTGAAGCGAGGGTTGTTTTTGTTTTTTTTCGCTCTCCGCAGGCCTTTTGTTCATTCACAGTAAAACATCAGTTATGTTTTAATTAAATCCAATTAAGTTTTTATCACTTTAATGTCAGAGACAGGTAATCAACTGCCGGGCTGTGTATTGGCCTTCTGTCACCGTGTGTGTGTGTGTGTGGGTGTGTGATACGAAGTCATTATGTTGAGCTGTCAGCTGTGTGTGTGAGCAGGTTAATTGGAACATGAAGCACATGTTAACCTGGATTAATCAATGTAATTACACACAGTGTAATTACAGTTAATTTTATTGGTGTACTGAAGAAGCCTTATGAAACTGTGCCATTTAACTTTTTCTTTTTTTGTTACTTTTTTTTCTTTAAAAAAAAGGAAGAGGAATATATTTCTTTGTTTTTGCTTTCTTCGTTTTTGATAAGCGTTTTGTGGTTCTTAATTCATTAAGCAGGCTGTTTTCCCAGAGATTAGCCCTGTGCCGACTCTGTTACCTTAAGCTGCTTCATTCATTAGCACAGTGTCATTCATTAGTGCCGGCCGCTAATGAAAAGCCACTCTTAATTGCCAACAGAGAGATAAGAGCTAAATGAAAACGCTAAATAAAAGCGTGTCCCTGTCCTTGTGTGTGTGTCCATGTGTTTCTATTCATTCTGCTTATACGAGGACGTCCAATAAGCCTTTATTTGCTGCTTAACCAGAGCAGTTAACTTGATCATAACAACAATGAGGACCAGAACAGAAACTCGCAGTGGAGAGCATCCTGACATACAGACATTCAAACCATTACGCTGATGGTCGGTGACATCAGTGAGCCTGATCTCATGGCACAATGTGAAATGGTCACGAATAACCTGTTCGGTCACGTTCACAGACATGAAACTAACTTAATTCAACTGGTTTCTGTCAAAGTAGTTTTTATTGATTAAATCTAGTGGTGTAGTTATTATTGACTACATCTAATAGGGTTTGGTTTACTGCTTAAATCTATCTGCGTAGTTTTTACTGAGTAATTGCATAGTTTTTCTGTGTAAATCTATCAGAGTAGTTTTTATTACTTAAATCTGTCACAGTAAATTTTATTGACAAATTTATCTTATTGGCTTAATCTAAAAGATTTGAGCAGTAAACTACATTCTACTGGGGTACTTTTTACTGCCTAAATTTAATATAAACATTTTTTTTCTGAATCCAGTGGGGTAGTTTTTAATGGTTAAATTATCGAACTGCATGCACTTTATAATTGCTATGATGCACTGAGGGGAGATGTGTAAATTATATCTATAATAGTAACCTGGGTTGTGCTCGTTGGACGGACTGCACTGAACCGTTTTGTCTCTTTCTCCTCAGCTGGAACAACCACCGACACTCCCCCTCCAGCCCTGCCGCCACCAGAGGCTCAGCCAGTAGAAACCAAGGCTCCTGAGGAGGAAATGGATGTCACTGATGATGACATCACAGCAGGTAAGAGCACAAATTTCTTTCTAAGCAGGGAAAATAGGATTAAAGTACGCACACTTCTTTGGTATTCTTTGTTTTTTTTGTTTTTTTTACCCATCTCAGGAGTAAATAATAGAAACTGTAGAGCTGCAACTTGGTTGGTCGTGGTTTGAATTGGTTGTTCCCACACTCATCAAGTTGCCTTAGACTGACTGTAAACATCTAAAAATAAATGCTTTGAATGCTTTCACTGCTAGCTGGAACCAGAAATTTTAGTTGGTAAAGCTCATTTTTCTTATGGTATACTGGGAGTGGGCCAGGTTTCCAATTTTTGATGTGATGGGCTTTGTAACTGTAGAAGTTAATGATTTTAATAATAGCCTACTGCGTCTATTTAAGTGGGTACACACAGGGTACAGTGTTCCCTCACTATATCGCAGTTCACCTTTCGCGGCCTCGCTTGTTGGGGTTTTTTGTGAATTGTGAAGACCAGGCCATTCATTTATTTAAACGCAGAGATCCAAAGTGTAATTCTTAGCCAAATGATATAGATGAGAGAAAAAGAAAGAAGGAAAGTTACTACTGCTCAGCTACTTATTGAGGTTTTGCAGTCATGTGTAGTGACAATGTTGAATAAAGTGGATCAGGATCCAGTTGCACAGGTACGACTGGTCTGCAATCATCTGGCAACCACTGGTCATGAGACTGCATTGGGCTCAGGAAGGAAGAGGAGGGTCATCTAGTAACTGGAGGGTTGGTGGTTCAATCTCTGCATGCCACAGTATCCTTGGGCATGATACTGAACACCACTATGCTCTGCAATTCGTTCATTGGCATGAGGGCTCAATTAGAGTAGAACAGGACTGTATAAGACCAAGTGCATCTACCGTTTATTCCAGTTGTTAAAAGTTGCGGATTGCTTTGGTCACTAGCATATTGCTGCAGTCGTAGTTTAGAAGGCAGTGACAGTTTTGTCTAGAACGTCCAGCTGCTTTCTGAGCAAAACTCTGAACACTGTCCTAAAAAACCAGCAGCCTAGCTATCTCTCTGTGATGTGAAGTCAGCCATAATCAGCCAACGAGTTGCCGTGTGGATGCTGACCTCCAAGGAAAGAAAGAACAGTGACCACACTCTGCAATCTAATGTGAATCTTGTGTGTGCAGATTAAAATTTCAGCAAATACCCACGCAATATTTGACAAGGAAATTCAAGTCTCTTGAAGCATCCCTGCTTTGTCCCATGATCACAAGCTGAAACCCATTTCATACGATGCTGTAGCTTTAACCTCTTCAGACTTTCTTCTGTTCTTCGTGAACCTCTCCGGTGTTTGAGGATTACAATTAAGGGCTCATTTTTCCCCTCCGTGACCTGAGAAGTCTCATCTGGTTTGATTCCAAAAAAACATGAAGAAGTCATTTATTATTTATCTCCAGCTGAATTCAGGTGTTTTGCTCTGCTGACTCTGAGTGGAGGATAAGCATTAGTGTTTGTGTGCACGCATGTCCTAATCAATGCCTGCATGTAATACCCGTGTACTGTGACCTGCATGGTGTTAAAAGCAGTTTAGTGTAGCGCGCACACACACACACACACACACACACACACACACACACACACACACACACACACACAGTAAGGTGAGAAGCACTTCTCCCCAGGAAACAACTCACACCTGCAGTACAGGTAGAAAAACACACATGCACACACTTTCCAGTCCATTTATCCTTGCCACATATACCCTGAATGTTTAACTGTGACAGACACACACATAGAACGATTCTCCACTCTAAGATAAACACATTTAAGCACTGCATTTCTATTTTTCTTCCTACACATCAGCAGTTTTTGCATCCAGAATCACAGAACAATAAAGCAGGATTGACTCATTTGTCTAAATATTTTAAAGACATTCATTTCTGTAATAAAGAAAAAAAACCCAGTGCCTAACACTGTCTCACTGTCTGCACCACCTTTTTTCCTCTTCCCTCCATCCTCCATCCTTCTCTCAGACCAGTCAATATCACAGATGTGTCTGACAATTTATCATTTCTCTCAGCTCGTTTTTCTCTTATTGACAGCTGTGGGTTGTTTTTTTTTTCTCTTTTCATTCGGTCTCTGCAGGATTAAATCTGTTAGCAGAAACCTCAAACACAGAGCAACCTGAACCTTATTCTTCTGTGGAGGAAGAACTTTTGCCTCTTTGTTTCTTTTGTGGTTTTTATAATTGAACTTTTTAACATTGTTATGAATGAACGCACTCTCCATTTGGAAACCTGTCATATAAATATTTTCAGTGTATATAAACTCACTACTTGGATTTCTACACGGTATTTAACATTACCATGTACTGAAATTGCAGTTATAATTTGAATGGGTTCATATGAAAAATGATGTGTGTAGGGCTGTGCGATGAGACCAAAATCTCATATCCCGATATAATCATATACATCCATTGTCCGATAACGATATAAATCACAAAAATGTAACATTTTCTGTAAATTCTGTGAATCTCGGGCAGCTCGACTTGCGTGAAGTGTTTCCAGCTGAGCGTCGTGTACCTGGAGTTGAGTGTCTTAACCGATGCATGAAACTGAATATTTTTAGACATAAGTTGTAACAGCCGCAGTTTTCTTTGAGTATTTATTACATAGCATGCTGCGGGGAAAAGCCTGTTCTAACTATTGAGTCTGAGGTTTATTTTTTAACACCTGATGGCTCTTTTTTGCTTCTCATTCGTAACTACTCTGCATACTCTTTCACGTGATTCAGTTTCTTTTGAAACGTCTCAAAAGGATCTTGAGCTTTATTGTGAAAGGTTTATGTGGAAAATAAACAAGCGGACACGCGATGGTTTTACTGTCGTTGTTGCTAAAGACTTCACATAAAAACAGGCGCTTGTCTGTCAGTAGTGTGGTCATATTAAATATAAGAGAAAGAGAGAACTTAAATTCAAATTCAAAATTCAAATTCAAATTCAAATTTTATTTGTCACACACACACAACCATACACAGTATGACATGGGGGTGAAATGCTTGTAGCTGTACAATGCCCGACCATTAAATGACAGAAGAAAAGTTCTACAATATTTACAATTTACTACAAAAATTTACAAATTAACTTAGGAATTTACAGTAAAGAACATGCAAATAGCAGAAGAGATTATAAAGATAAGGATTATAAGAGAAATTAATATAGCCACTACAGTGACCATCAAAACGATGAAAAAATATTGCCGTAAACAGTTTATTTTGCGACACCACGAAACAAACGATAGCGTAAAACAAAATGATAGATGTTTTTATATCGTCATCCGATATATTTCATTATATCGAACAGCCCTACATGTGTGTATGATTTCCGTTGCTTCATGTTAAAAGTTGGCAAACGGGTTTTACCTCAAGAATTCACAAATTGTGAGTCTGAGTGGAACATTTTGTCTGCATGCGGTCTGTCATTTCTGTCCATGACTTCCTGTTTTCCTCGTGTGCTCTGTGCAGCTTCACGAAACTTTTACAAAAAAAAAACAAAACATGACACTAACTCGATGGAGCTGCACTGCTGATTTCACTCTGTGACGCTTATTTCCATCTCTATGTTTTTATACTTTGACTCTACCAGAGTAGTTTGAATTATTCCTTTATCCATCTTATAGTAGAACTCAGTGCGACCCTCTAATTCATCTTCTGTTTGTGTTATCGGTTTTAGCTCCAGCATATTTTACATATTTGCAATTGAGCTGTGTCCCCAAGGTGACCATTCAGTGAATATCTGCTCTGTGTGACATCATACAGAGCCCAGAGAGGGGAACAAACGGTTTAAGGCAGACTGAAGATGTAATTAGGATTAATTTAGGCTCATCCCATCAACCATCAGAGCTGTTCATGCACATACAGACTACACTTACACTAACACATACTCTCTTAATGTGCAGTGTTTTTATGTTCAGTCTTACAGCTTTATATGGAGCTTTATGGTGAGCAGTGGTACTGTAATTGTTTAGCTCATGTCAGGAAAAAATGTAATATTGCACATGGGCATGTGCAATATTACATTTTACTTCAGATACTTAGTAAGATGATTTTGTGGGTTTTATTGTTTTATTATAGAGTTTTTGTGTTTTGTATAGACAGAAATAGCCATTTGAGGTTGTGGGAACTCGAGGTTTTCGTCATGTTTTGGATTTGCTAGGAGAAAATGTGAAGCAAATGAAACGAGTGAAGGGGAAAAAAGAGAAGTGGACGAGACAAAGGGGAGAAGACAGAGATGTCTACAGCAGCAAAATCACTTGGCTGCAGGCTGTTTCCACGGCGATAGACTCATCACATCAGTCTGCTGTCACACACTTGCACACACAAACACCAACATGTACACACACCAGGATGTGCAGGTGAGAACATTTGTTGCTCAGTGCCGCAGCACACACACACACACACACACACACACACACACACACACACACACACACACACACACACACACACACACACACACAAACCTGTAATTATGTCCGTTGCAGTGTCAGGGGATGTCATTAGGATCCACAGCCTCCTCTTCCTCCCCTTTCTCTCAACACACTCACTTGAATTTAGTTCATTAAATCTCTGATGGCATGGCATTTTGGTGGGAAAACATGCCCAAGAATCTAAACAATTAGAGTAAGGTCATTTGTTGTTATTGTAATACAAGAATTCCTACATTTCACTGTGTTATGCTGTGTAAGGCAGCCCTATGGGCCCTGGCTATTTCCTGAATGACTGTAGTCTAGTTTCACAGACTCAAACAACTTCAGTCCCACTGCCAAATCTTTGACGCAGAGGTCGTCCTTCAAAACGTGTCTTTTTGACTTTTTCTTATGAATTTAGTTTAGCTTGTGAGTTTCCAGACCCTGAAGCAAGATTTAGGAAAATCAGTACAGAGAACCCCACAAAACTTGCTAAAAGCAGCTGACTCAAAGTTTTGTAGTCTCAAAAAACACATACTTTAGTGCCTCATCAGGAATGCTGTCATTATTATTATTTTTTTATTTTTTGCAGCTCTAATTTTTTCAAGTCTATTTTTTTTTTAAATTTTATTTTAGTTAAGTAAAGCTTTTTTTCACATCTAGTTTTTAGTTTTAGTTAACTATAACCTCGATACATACTGTCATTATAGTAAGCTAATTAGTTTGTCATAAAGCACAAATATAGAATGTCCCACCTGCAGTTATCTTGGGTTAATTCTGAAATACCATTTTTATAATTATATAAAAACATGGATTTGATAGTTTTACATCAACAGCTAAGTGTGTTGAGATCCTGTGGGTGTCTCTCTTGGTTTTGCACTGTCGTTCAGTGGTGGGTAACCTGGAACAGTCAT
Organism: Aulonocara stuartgranti; assembly: GCF_965226115.1. Classification (NCBI taxonomy): domain Eukaryota; kingdom Metazoa; phylum Chordata; class Actinopteri; order Cichliformes; family Cichlidae; genus Aulonocara; species Aulonocara stuartgranti. Next base: position 37,349,546 of record NC_138945.1, on the reverse strand, counting down.
GTTTCTACACTAGAGGGAAGTCTGCCTCTACTGAGAAATAAGCGCACCCATGGATTTTGATGAAGGGGATGACCCCAGGGAGGTCAAAGGTTGTTGGTGGACGCAGCCCCAACACCCTCCATTCCTCACACACTGAACCACTTTCACTGCTGGGCAGTTTTGCCCTGCTGATTGCTCCCAGTCAAAGTCATTCAGTAAAATTAAATAAGTGGTTTTATACATCATGCAGCTGATCTTGCATTATTATCATAAAATATTTCTATGAGTTTGTTTATGAGGAGGGAAGGTCAGGACAACACAGAGTATGAAGGGATTTCTGTCCTCTTACCATTTTGACGGGTCCACAGCAGCGGTGATCGAGGTCAGAGGTCAAAGGTCAGGCTGACCCTCACCTCTCGGCATCATTAGCCCAGTTTTGATTTGGTTATCTGAAACGTCAGCCTCCCTGGCTAATCTAATACCCGAGCCTGGAGGTCGTTTGGGTCAGATCACATTTCTCCTCAGAACAGATTGAACTTATGGGGAGATAAATGCTCCGAGCCGCCACTCCGAACACGGTGATTGTCTCAGACAGTTGTGTCCCTACTGTGTTACACAGTGAGGGACCCAGCTGGTGTATGAGGATATTATTGTATTAAAGGTAGTCCAAATATTAATAATGTACAGGAATGTATTTCTGCTGGCTGTGGAGTGGAAACAGTACTGCAGGAAAGATGTGTTGCAAATACCACAGCCTCTCTTGGCATCTGAAGGCTGCTGTTAAAATTTACTTAAGCCGAGCAGTGAAAAGTTATCACCAGAGAGGCGTGGATACTTCATTCACTTGTTTTTAATGTTACAGCAGATTTATTTCAGAGTAGTAAAGCTGTAATATTATACAGTATGGTACCATAAAAGTTTGGTTACAGTGTGAAACACACCCTCCCCCACCTTCACACACCCCACCCTGCCGAGTGTGTGTGACTGTCTCTGTGTGCGTGTCATGGTTTATGAATGTGTCACAAAGATAAAGCGCTGGCCTTGGTGTGTGTGTGGGGGTGTGTGTGTGTGTGTGTGTGTGTGTGTGTGTTGTGAATGGATAGACGGCATGGTCATGTTTCTTGGTCACTCAGACTGGTATTCTCCAGAGAAAGTTGTGAACCCACTGAGGTGAGACGGATCTTGATATAAGAAAATCTGGTAATGGACCTGAAACGAGCTGAGCTGGGTGAGATGTACAATATCAGTGATAAAAATCTGCTGCAACTTGAAAAAATTTAAATTTGTAGGACTAAAGAAACATGGAGAGATGGAGAGACAGTCAGCCTTTGTGGCGTTTTCAGCCCCGTGGGCAGGTTCAGATGGTATTACTGATCAGATTGATCAGTTTAAAGCTTCACCTCAGAGGATGAGGTCTTACACTCATCACAGAAATACACAACACAGAAAGTATAATCGGATTATATGGAAATGGCCCCATATGTAGATAAAGGGAGGGATGGAGAAAGAGAGGATGAGTGATTTTGACAGTGCATGTCATGCCAATATTTACAAGTATCATTTTGTAAAGTGATTTCAGCTGCTTGTGTCGAGCAGTGACTGCCCATTTAGAGAAGTAGTAGGAAAAAAACTAGTAAACTGTATGTCTCACAAGACTGTTTTTTTTCCCTCATGCAGAAAAGGTACAAGAATGAAGGATGCATAAATCAGGCAAATGTTACAAAAAGTGGCAACTTTAAAATGTAAATTCTCAATAAAAGTCTACCAATTTCCATATTAAATATGACCATTTCTCATAGACTGCATACTAAATAAACAATGCTTTGGTGAAAGATGGAAAAATAATAACTATCAGTATTTATGGATACTCGTTTCCAGAGCCAACTAGAGGCACGTTGAAATGTTGAGGCATTATTTTGAGGTTGTTTTTTTGTTTTTTTTGTTTTTTTTAATTTAAATTTTCACATTTCTACAAGTGTTTTTTTTGTTTTGTTTTTTAAACGCGTGAATACAGCCAAGGAAGCATAACAGATGATTTTTCTTTAGTGACGTGAGAGTAAAGGCCATTACTTTACCCATGCCTATACAGCTAGTACAAACAAGAAATTATGTAAATAAGAACAACTTTACTGTGACTTTGAATGAATTTAAGTACAGTTGATGTGAGCACATTGAGCAGGTGGGAAGCAAACAGAAGTAACGTTAGCTGCTAATGCTAATCGGTTCCCGTTGTTGCTGCTGAATCAGTACTCATGTCAATGGTTACTTTATGAAATCATAATATCTAAATCATATTTTCATTAAAAAGTGTTTTGAAAGCATAAACATTTACAGCTAGGGATTTAAATCCATTTGTTCCACTTTTACTTTGAAGAAAAACTCTTCTAATCTATGGAAACTCCATATTAAAGACGTGTATATAATCATAATATTTGAGGCTACATAACTGGTAGTAATTTTTCTATCAGTGCTTTTGTCTCCCCTTCACGGCCTTGTCTGTATTTCTGTCCATATTGTTCCCATTCGCTCGCTCCACCTTCATCTTCCTGCTTCCACCACCGTTGGCAGTGATTGAGTTCAGGAAAACGTTGTGTTCAGATGTTCCCAGATAATTCGTCTCCTGGCTGCTCACATCTGCTCGTTGTGTGTAATCAGATCGGATTAACTGTCAGACGTCTTCAATTGATCCGACACTTCAGACTCGACACAACAAACTGTAAATCTGTCATCAAGCTCCTCTGTTATTTCTGCTCCATTTCTCTGCAATTCAGCAGCCATCGAGCTCTTTGACAACAAACCAGTGATGGGATTTGTTTTTGTTGTTTTTATGTATTATTAAAGTAGGAGTCACAAACTAAACAATTCTCAAACTCCGAAGTACCAAAACTGATTTAATTTAACCTTTAAGTGACTGAGCAGTCATACATTTATATGTTGTGGTATTTTTATAAACACAAAAGTATGTTTGACTCTTTGCCTTGGATTGTGGCTGCAAACTAGTGAAGTGCCAGTACAGCCTTTATAATATAATGGAAATATGAACGTTGCGTTTAATTACTGAATCAAAGCAAGAACGTCATCATGAAAATGAAAATTGTGCCGGGCTGATGCTGTCTGCTGCAAAGAGCTTTATAGGTATAAGAAACACAAATAGAGCAATTAGAAAAATATAAAATAAAATATGACATCATAAATGTTCAAATTTTTGTGACGTTAAATAAACGTAGATTTTCTGCTCAGTCCAAGTTCAAATATGTAAAACGAAATGTGACTAGACGTTAAGAAATGAGAACATGTGCAAGAAGGAGCAAGTAAAAGTATCCATGCTAGACATTAATCTCATGTATTGTAAATGCAATACAAATTAGTCAACACTCAAAATGATCAATGAAATATTGATCTAGGATCTCTTTGCAATAGGGGACTCGACTCAGCTGGCTGCCAACACTTTGTATTCTGGTTATATTCCTGTATATAACCAGATGGGCGGTGAGTGCCTGTTTGTTTTTTGTTTTGCAGTGAAATGTTAGTCCTGCAGCAGCTACATCACTAATTTCAGTTTCCAGTCTGAGGTTCTGGCTGGACACTGACAGCAGTCATTAGCTCATGTAAGTTGGCATCAGATTTGTGATTTTCATGGATTTATCATAGTTGATCACCACATTATTATGCATGTAGCTGCCAACTTCACTCCATTCAGTTGCAGACTGGTAGCAGACTGACTCTGTCTTATTGCTGTTTTATCACCATCTTGACACGTCAAAGTCAATTTTAAGTTGTCGTCTTAAACAACTTTAAAGGCAACAGCATTACAAGTTCATTGTACACAACAGCAATTATTCTGGTGGTGCTGCGATCATGCCGCGGTTTTCCTTCGTGTGACTGAGGTTCAGATGGATCGTACATCAAATCAACATTTTTTAATAGAAGATTTTGGTTCTTGAAACAGTATCCAAGTTTGTTCAAAATCTAATCCAACTAAGGTGTTATGCTCCCAACATTAATTGATTTTTTTTTTTTTATGGATTTTTTTTTTTTCACTGTTTGTCTATGCATCTATTGTGTGGCCCTTCTTTAAGTCAGCCCAGACCTGAGATGTAGCCCACCTGCATCCTAAAAGTTTGACCATTGCTTTCTTTTCAATCAGTGATTGTTCCAAATCTCTGGGGATTAAGTCAGTTTTTTTCCTCCATTTAAAAAAAAAAAAAAAAAAAAAAGACCCCAAACCTCCATTTGTGGAGAAAATCGTTTTCCTCTACCTTCTCCAAGTTGTGATGCTTTTCATTTGGCAGAGCTGAAATCTAATTCTGTCACATGGCTTTGATTCATCTGTGATCGAGAGGAGAGTGTGACCAAGGCGCGGTGGCTTTAATAAAAAATAATTTCTCCTTTATGAAGACGCTGTGCAGTGGAGGCCGTCCACTGTCTCTGCATTAGTGAAATTAACATCCAGACTCATTTTTCAGACTGCTCCATTAACAGCATGAAAGTGACAGCTGCAAAGGACCGAAAGTATTAGCTGTATTAAAAACCTGTCGGAGGGGAAATTAAACTGCAAAACAAACACAACTGATAATGGAGGATTAAAAAATAAGACCTCAGGCTCTCAATATTGCCAAACTGTACTTTCATACAGTGTGACTGAAATATGAAGTGCGGAGAAGTTAATGTGATTGGGAGGAGGAACGGGAGACTCCTCCTTCATGCGTTTACTCTGCATCTATTTCTGCTGAGAAAGCAGAGTTTCTGAAATGCTGGGAATAATAATAATAGTAATGATAATAATAATAAAGTTATACAGGCCACGCCTGGGTCAGCCCTAGCCATCAGATCAATGTGATGTGGTTAAGTGTTAAATGACCCAGCATAGAGACCAAAAAGAAATGAAACCCGAAGAACTGATCAAAGAGACTGAGATCCTTAGTTAAAATTGGAACAATATTTCCCAGTATCATTGCTTTTTGTTTATTTTTGCCAAGTTCTTTGTGAGGTATAACTAAGCAATGAAGCCAGCGCTCTCTGAGTCTCTCATCCTGTGGACGAACTCCAATTCCACCGACTTGGACTGCACCTTCTACTCCATGTTCTGCTCGGTGTAGCGACACAGGAACCAGCTCTGGACCTGCTGCGGTTCTGGTTAGAGTGCTCCTCCATCTCAGAGCAGACCCAGGATAATTTAAACCTCATGCTGTCGTTAGTGATGACTCCAGCTCTAACCTTATGTTTTGAATATTTTTTTTAAAAAAAGGGGGATGTTTGGAGGTAAAAAATTACAAATTTTAATACATGTCAGTTAAAATAATTATTTTTCCCTCTAAATGCCAAGACTTGAGAGAACAATAACTAAAATGGCAAGGCTTGTCTCCATTTAAAGTTAAAGGTTTAAAAAAACAAACAAAAAAAAAAACAACAGATGTGGCCAGTTAAATTTATATGTGGGGAAATACTGCTTTTAATGTTTGAGTGGTGACACTGTGAAGTGCTTTGCTTTGATCACACGTCTGTTCTGGAAGGAATTTGAACCATTTAGGAAATAAAAGTCTGAAATCTGATGAATGATCAGCACAGTCTGGTTCAGGGCTGCTTGCTTCCTCTTATGAACCTGAATCCAGTTTGTTTGGGGTGTGTCTTGTGGACTCCCCGCTGACCCTCCCTCCGTACCCTCGTCTAATTGAAGCTGGTGAGCGCAGATAGCTCTCCTGTCTCTGTCTTAAGATGGCAAATAAAATACACTTAACCTTCAGATGGACTCGGGCCGGTTGGAAGGGCAGCCACCGTTTCAGGACTCGAATCTTTTTTCTCTATCAACTTAATTGTGTTTTCAATTATTTCGCCCAGATTTTCTGTCTCCTGACATTTGCTGTAAGGACAGTTTCCCCCTTTCCCTCCTCCCCACGAGCCTGGGATTTCTTTGTTTTATGGAAGTTTTTCCTTAACGGACAGAAATGTAACCCTCGAGGCAGTGCTCGGGAGTTTGTTTTGAGCTCTTCATTTCTTTTTCCTTCAGTCTGTCGTTCTCTTCCACCTCCTCCCTCTCCTTCGTTCTCACATCAGTTTCCTGCTGGTATTGATCCCCTCCCTCAGTCCCTGGTGATCAGGTTTTACCAGTCTCCCATTGATTACCAATGGAGGCAGAGCTGAGGTGCATGATGGGAAGATTGCAGGGCTGTAGCTGCAGCAGTAGGAGGCAGGGATGGGAGGGTTGTAGCTTTGATTACCAGAAATATAAGATATTTAAAAAATACAGCTTAATTATTGATCTGGGTGTCTCACACATAAACATAGTGCAGTATTATACTAACTATTACTTGTAATTGATTATTGCTTATTATTATTATCATTATTATTATTAAATTATTGCTTATCTGAATGAAAGTGTTTGACTCAGTGGCGTAAATGTGTTAAGGTTAAATTAAATTTAGACAGCGTTTAATTTTACAGTCGCCACAGCAGATGTCTGTCTGGTCGATCAGTGAAGTTGTTTTTTAAATTAAATATGATCAATCAGTTAATCTGTTTAAATTTCTAAATGAAACACTGATAATCAAAAACATTTATTTTCTGTCAGCAGCCCCTTTACAACTTCATGTCAATCAGACAACACCTCTCCTTTCCTTCCTTCATTCGTTCTTTCTTTTTTTTTTCTTCCTTATTCCTTTCAGTCTTCCATATTACTTCCTTCCATCAGTCTTTTGGTTTTTCTCTGTCCTTCTTCCTTCCTTTTGGTCCTTTATTTACTTAGCTTTCCTTCTTTTCCTTTATTTCTGTCAGTCTTCCCTCCTTTCAGCATTGGTTTCGTCCTTCCTTCCATCATTCTTTTTTCCTTTCTTTTCTTCATTTCCTCCTCCTTCCTTTTGGTTTCTCTTTCTCTCTCTCAGTTTTCTTCCTTCCTTCTATCCTTCCTTCTTTTAGTGTTCCTTTCCTTCCTTCCTTCCTTCCTTCCTTCCTTCCTTCTTCCACTCAGAATTCATTCATTCCGTCCTCCTTTATTCCCTTGTGTCCTTTGAGCTGACCCTCTTTCTTTCAGGCTTTCTTTTTCTCTCTCTCCCTTCTATCATTCTTTTCTCCATACAGTGTTCCTTCTGTCTTTCAATGTTTCCTTTCTTCCTTCTTTCTTTCTTTGGATCTTTCCTTCTTTCCTTCTTTTAGGTCTTGCCTCCTTCCTTCCTTCCTTCCTTCCTTCCTTCCTTCCAGTTCTTTTCAGTTTCTTTCTTCTGATATGAATTTCCTTTCAAGCACTATTCTTACATTTTATTTAAAATGAGGTCCTGACGTTATTCCTGTGGACACAGCTTTGTGGTTTTTCTCTGTTCCGTCATCAGTCATCATTAATCATTATTTAAAAAAAACAAAAACAAAACCCTTTCAGTTCTGTCAAATTACAAGCAAGCTGACCTCAGTCCTCACAGTACATTCAATAACATTACTTAAATATAATTAAATACAATTAAAAGCAAAGGCATTCTGGTGATATTTCTTGTTATTATCATTGAAATAAAGCTACCTCTTAAAGGTTACAGCCTTTTTTTAATGCTCGGTGACATTTCAGTTGTTCTCCTTTTTATGACACGTCCATAATTTAACTGCATGGACTCCACAGGTTGTTGCATTACACCGTCCTGCCCTTTTTTTAATGGATTCCTTCCTTTATGGATAATGTCATTTCAGCCAGAAAGCCTTTTTATCCCAATCCATTTCTGGTTTTTATGAAGATTTAGCCAAGCGGAGGCGCGCACGGAGGGGAGCTCGTCCGTCCCCCTCTTTAGTTTATTGGGTTATGTTTGGGAGCAGCTTGCCCAACAAATAGGATTTAAATACAATGTCATTATAATAGATCTGCTGGTCGCAAAGGAAGCGGATCGATAGGCTTCAAAAATCAATCACACTGTGCACGCGGGCAGAAACCGAGGCAGCAGGTACACACTGGACAGGAAGTGATACTGCCTCACATCTCACCAGCCAGCAAGTCGTTTTAATGGTTTTAACATGTCAAATCAAAGCTCGTCATTATCGGCTCGTCACTTTCATGATTGTACAAACAATTAGGATTAGTTCAAAATCCTGTTTACCTGTTAGTTCAACCTGTTGGGCCTCTGTGATCTCATCCACAGTACGGTGTTTAATAATATTTTTTTGAGTCCAGGTAGATGTGAGGAAATAACAATAAAGTGACTATATAAGAGTCAGTTTCACTAGTTAACATGTGACTGGTAAACTAAATCTGAATATAATATAGTCATCTGGCTCTTCAGAGTGAAAATGCGCGATAAGTGACATTAGAGCTGGGCGATATGAGATTTTTTCATATCACGATATGTTTTTTTCATTTCAGGCGATAACGATATCTATCACGATATAAGCCAAATAACTATATTTGTAAGATTTAAATGTGCCGTTGCTCACAAGTAAAATGTGAAATAATCAGCAGCTTGTTTTTATTTAAATATTTATTTCCCATAATAAGTTCAACAGGGTAGATGTACTTAAGGAACATGAGACTTTTTCAGATAAATAAAGGCAAATATTGCAAACTACACAAAAGGCAGCCGCTAAAGCTTTTAAGTTTCAAAATAGAACAAACGAAACAGACTAAATTGTCAATTCCACTTAGAAACAAAATATTAATTCTAAAAATAAATCTTAGTTTGTTTTACAGAAGAACAGACAAAATTGACTAACTTTTGTCAATATCAAATAAACTGAGAACTAAAAGGAAATTCTCAATCTCTCCTTGTTGTATAGCTGAGCTTTTCAAACAGTTTTAACAGTTACTTTAGTCTGACAAAAGCCGAATGACGAATTAGCGCTTCCAGTCAGAGACTGAGGCTACGTCCACACGTACACGGGTATTTTTGAAAACTGAGATTTTCCGTTTTCGTTTTAAAAAAATAATCCCGTCCACACATAAAGGCAGAAATGAAGGAAAACGCTGCTATGAACATGCCAAAGCAGCAGGTGGCGCTAGATTCCTAACCGTACCGAAATGTTGGCCAATCAGAAGTCTAGAAGCCTCGGTAGGAAAAAGTAAACAAAGCTGCGGCATAGAAGCAGAACCGAGTCGTATGTGTGGAGGGACAGTAACTGTGTGTATATGTAAGCATTTAAACACTGCAGAGAGTAGAATTAACAGTAACAGTATTGTAGAAATTCATTTCACCGAAACAATAACGTGGCGCACAGTGTGACGCATGCACCAGTTTATTGTATGTCCAGACTTGCTTTCGGCACAATTTACAGTGCACGCTACTCTGTTTTTTGTCAGACTTGAAATAGCCGAAATACCTTCACACTACGGAACTTCTATGGCTCTTCCGTTCGACAATCTCTCCGGCATTGGAACCATCATCTGTTTTCTCTTCGGTCACGCTCGGTTGATTTTTCTAGTCGGCACACTCATTTCCTCCATTACCCGCTGGCTGCTTCCCAAACAAACACACGTGCGGCTTGGCACTTGTGCTGTACGTAACAAGTCACGCGACGTGACGCTGCGGCTGTGATTGGTTCGGCTCTGCGCTACTTAATTTGGATTGGCTGACCTTTAAAAAAAAAAAAAAAAAAAAGGACAAGAGCGGCGAGGTCTATCGCGATAGCTTAATTTCTCTATCGAGTAAAAGTTATATCGCGATACATATCGTTATCGTTCTATCGCCCAGCTCTAAGTGACATAAAATAAATGCTGTTAAAAAGAAAAGAAAAGATGAGAGAAACTTTATTTGTCTCAAAAATGGTGAAGCTACTGCTCTGTTAGCTTGTCGTCCATTTCTGATTGTTGATGGCTTCAGAAGCGTTCCACCTGATGGGTTTTCATGATGCAGAGTGAAGAAAAATTTTCCAGGAAGTGTAAGTTTATTAACACACATGAACGTGGATTTGCTGCATCAGTCACTCATGGTATTTACTTTACAGAAGACACGATGATATTCATGTTGTGTGTTCTTTATAATTTCTTGTCTACTCTGTTTGACTAGAAAGCACATGATTTTGGTGGCTAGAAACTTGCTGCTTGTTGTCTATTGTTGTAGTATTTCCAACTTCATAGATGGTCCCTTTAAGGTCTTCTATCCTTTTGCTGTTTGTTTAACCCGATTGTTTTTGTTGAAGAGGTTTTAACTTGTTGGAAAGAGGATTGACTGAATTTTTGAAGCTTGAGTCTAAGACTTGAGTTGTATATGAGTAGTTATCAAATACATCTCTGATTCAAAAATGAGGAGGACTCTACGGCAGCGGTTCCCAACCCCCGGGCCTTGGACTAGTACCCCTCCGTGAGTCGTTTGGTACCAGGCCGCAAGAGTTGAGGCTCAGGTGTGAAATGTATGGTTTTCAGGGTTTTCAGCGTTATTTTGTTATCACCCTCCTCCTGAATATGAATAAATCTTCTTTTTTTTTTTCGGTACCGGTACTAGTTTTAATTTGTTGTATTAATCCGCGACACCATAAAGGCCGGTCCATGAATATATTGTCGGGCATAAACCGGTCCGTGGCGCAAAAAAGGTTGGGGACCACTGCTCTACGGCACTTAAAGTTGGTAATAGCCAGCAAAATGCAGCTGAGAAAAGATGAAAGTTATTGCAGAGCTAAAAAGTCTTTCTTTGGAGTTCCAAAGAGTATTTTGGTTAGACTTTGCTTAGACAAATGAAATTACCAAGAATGTACTTGTGCTTGGTTGTTCTGACCAACCTTGTCTACTAAAAACTTAAATGCCTTTATTTCGTCCCCCATCTGTCTCTGTCTTTACTTTCACTTTCCTCTCTGTTAACCTGAACTTTTTAGTGATTCTGGTTGGGAGTCTATCTCTAATTCTGTTATCTACTGGCCCAGTCTGGCCCGAAGGATGGATGCCATCTGTAATCCATTTATCAGAGGCGGCCGCTGGGCCTTCTTCCAAATGACAGCTGGTCTAAAGCAATCTCATTATAAAGAGCATCAAGATATAGTATGGAAATATTGGAGGCAGGAGGGGGGAAAGGGGGTCCTGAGCTCAAAACAAGGGACAGAGAAGAAACACCGTGGGGATAAAACAAAACCACATTTTTACTTAGTCCAAAATACAGTAATGGTGACTCTTATAGTCATTTTTAATCCAGGTGGATCTAACTACACTCTGATGTCCAGATAACACCTCTGAAGGTTGTGGTTTACCTGGCCGATTTGATTTCATTATCAGATCACTAAAGCCACTGATTATACTGTCTGATTATCTGTGTCATTACAATCAATATATTACTGCTAATGAATTATTAAAAGTAATTGGGAATGAAGAAGCAGAGCGTTAAATAACTACTTGCTGCAATGTTTTTTTTTTTTTTCATGTATACATTTTTATTATTGAAGAAAAACAGTTTTATTCTTAATTTTATTTTTGTTTTCTTGTACAGCAAATGTCTTATTATTTTTCTGATATTAGTTATCGGTCTTCTGTAATATCGATTATCATTATTGGCTCTGAAAAGGCCATATCAATCTATCCCCGTTCATAATATGTGTGTTACAGTCTATTTAAATTAAACATGTTGAGTATTTCAGGACCAAAATAAAATTGTTTAATTAGGAGCTTAGCGGTTTATATCTGGAAGGCACAGATCATTCCCTTCTCATGTTTCCTGCAGTTAGCAGGAAACCATAAGAACCATCAGGTCACTGTTGTGGCTTTTCCCTGAGACCAACTCCAGCTCTACCATTTTGGACTACAGCAGGGGATGGTAGTCCTGGTTCAGTTCTGCTGCATGTTACACCCCGGCCTAGGCAACCGGCGTGCAACTTCCACAAAAATAATCCCAAAACGAGATTTAAAGCAAGATACGACATTTATTTACATCACCAAACACAAGGCGCCAAACTATTTACAACGGGGGGGGAAGATCGCGACCATGACATACAGAAACACAGGGCTTAAATACATAGAAGGAGCAATTAGGGAATGGACCACAGGAGGGATACACAGCTGGGGCAAATAAGACCTGACGAGACAAGGAAACGTAAACTGAACACTAAGATAACACAGACTTTCAAAGTAAAACAGGAAACACATAACAGTCACGCCAAAACAAAACGCCTAAAACAATACACTGCCAACGCCGAATCGTAACATGCAAGCGGAAGGATCGCTCCAACCAGAACCTGTAATGTAATCATAATGCTGGATTTTCTCCATGTTTGGTCTATAACAAGCTTCTTTTTTTTTTTTTTTTCAGTGTTTTCAGAAATAGCCAGTGGCATATAAAATCATATGTTTAAAACAAAAAAAGTACGTACATTAGTTGTGGGTGGTAATTTTTTTTAAAATTAATTAATTTTTTTAAGAGGCCCAAGTATAGATCCCTGTGGGACACTTGTAGTAATGGCAAGGGCCATGAACATGGACAGGATGCAGACCCAGCAGTGGCTAGCCCTCTCACTCGGTTTCTATTCAACACACCAAGTGTGCTCGCTCACGCCACCTCTTCTTGTGGGTGTGTGTATCTGTGTGTGTGTGTTCATTGTGAGTGAGTGCTTGTTCACCCTGCAATACAAATTCATAACAATGCTGTGCTTGCTCATCCAGAGAGAGAGAAAAATAAGAATTAGATATCAGAGGGTGGAGAGGTGTGTGTGTGTGTGTGTGTGGGGGGGGCTCAACACACTTTTTATGTAGTCCTTATTGGGGCCTTGATCCAAAGTGTGTAAGGAGCTCTCATCTCCTACTGTGATATACACACACACACTCTCAGAGTTTCCCCACTGTGCAGACCCCATCGCACACGTGCTCACAAAAGAGGTTATTTTGGGGTCGTGTTGATGGACACAAAAGGACTCCCCCCCCCCCCCCCCCCCCCCCCCAAACTCTCGCTCTCTCTCTCACTCTCTCACACACACACACACACACACACACACACACACACACACACACACACAAAATCTTTCCAGAGGTCTGTGAACACGACCGTCTGTGTGTAAATGTGTTTGCACTGTGACTAAAGGCTTTCAGCGTGACAATGACGTGTGTGTGTGTGTGTGTGTGTGTGATGATTAATACCAGGACAATAGACGTGTGCCTGTTCAGTTGTTATCAGCTCACTGGAGACCCCCACCCCCTTTTTTTTTTTTTTTTTTTTTTTCAAACCACTTTTCACTTCAGTGTAAAAGGAAGGACAGAAATTAAAAAGTAAAAAACAAAAAAAAAATTACTCAATAATAATATGGTCCTCACACTGATCTGAATGATATATATCGATCTACAGATCTTTTAAAATAAATGCAGTGTCTAAAAACCAATAGAATGCATGAAAAGAGAAATAAAATCCATGTTTTCTGGTTCTCCTGATTACGTTTAACTATATGGTTCAGGGCCTTGAAAGAAGCCTGGAGGTTCTTGGCAAAAGATGTTTGAGTTGGTCAAACTAAGCTTCAGACTTGTTAATTCCAATTTCAAACACAGAAAGTTTAACAATACCTCAACCAGATGATCGTAATTTTCTGGAGTTTTCTGGAAGGGCCTTAACCCTGTTGTGTTTTTAAATAGTCACCAGGGGGCGATACCTGTAGTTGCGGTAAACCCGGGGTTTATAGGAACCAGTCCTCAGTCCTGACCTCCTGTTGACTTGTTGGATTCAGTCACTTATTTCGGTCATACTGAATAAATTATTTCCGAGTTGAAAACACCTGTGGTGGCAAGCTTTACAGCGGAACCTCTATATTTTGTAACTGTTTACCATCACAAGGGGGCAGTGTTAAAAAATTCTCATGCTAGTTTTTAGATTTTTGACTATATGTTTGTACTTCTTTCTCTAAACATGGAGTTTGTATGTTGATCTCTTTTCTGTTTAGGCAATATTTCAAACAATCCAACAATATTCTCTCCGTCTCTCTCTTAAGGTTGTCTGTCTAACCTCCCGCCAAATGCGAAGAAGATCTCCAACTCTTACGAGGAGCGCCGTAAACAGGCCACTGCCATTGTCCTTCTGGGAGTCATTGGGGCTGAATTTGGCGCAGAGATCGAACCCCCGAAGGGCTCGGCCCGGGCTCGAGCTGGTGGACAGGCACCCGAAGGTTTTGGACTGACCAGCGGAGGATCGTCCAACTACTCCCTGGCCAGACACACCTGTAAGTCCAGAAACTGCAAACACACTCATGATAACACATTTACCGAATTTCCCAGAGGAACCCACCCGAGGGATTAATAAAGTTTTATCTAATCTAATCTAATTTATTTGGTTAAATTTGCAGCCCAAAATTCTTCAAATGGACCACCAAGATGTGCACATTTTGTTTAGTTTGATAGGTTAAGAGAAATCTTAAAAACCTTTGGATGGATATGGCTGTGGTGCTTATAGGTTTTACATTTTTATGTTTGTGTAAATTCTGCAGAAAATCTCTAGTCCTGGCAGGTTTCACCATGGCAGGTTTCACCATGGCAGGTTTCACCATAGCAGGTTTCACCATAGCAGGTTTCACCATAGCAGGTGTGTTGTGTCCTACTGCTTTATGATAATAACCTGTAGAGACTCTCAGGACTGTGTGTTTTCAGCTTTCAGAAGCCTGTAACGGTTTCTTTCTTTCTTTTTTTTTTTCTTTTTTCTTTTTTTTTTGCCCATTTCTGCGCTACTGAATTTACTTGCTCAGCGATAGAGTTTTGGTTGCTGCTGTGTTGGGTTTTTGGAGCCAGAAGTGACTGTATAGTACAGTACCTACTAATTAATAAGTGACAAACAAATAAAAATAAACTTTCTTGATTGTGCCACATACAAGCCCATAGTTATTGTCAGGTAATTCCACTAAAATGCTCCAAAAGCCACCAATAGCACAGTTTTATTATTATTTTATGAGGTTTAATTGGTTCCCAACTTAAACCCAATCAAATTTTAAAAGCATCTAGCCAACTAAACTGAAGTAAAAAACATCCTAAAGACACCCCGTAAACATCCACAACTCCACAACTGACATAGTAGAAACTTCAGTGCAGGATTAGAGGTGAGTAGAGATGGGATTGATTTTCACCTGCCAAGCTTGACACCTTAAGGAGCTTGGTGCTGACTTCCACACACACTCGGCGAGCCCGGCCCTGTGCCACGCTGTGCCTGCAGCGCTGGACCTTGGTGGGCATCAAACCTGCACTAAGTAGAGGTGCTCTTCCGTCCCACTGCTCCCGTGCTCTGATTGGCTGCCTCTGGGGGAGGGGAGGGGGACATCCGCCGGGTGACACAGCCTGCGCTCTCGCCGATAGGCTGTGGAGCGTGATGCTTCTTAGCTGGACCTGCACACAGCAGTCGGCTCACCTGTGTGGACACACACACGCACCAGAAACCTTAAATCCATGTCATGAGATGACAACAACTCCAGATTTAATTGATTTCCTGGAGCCATACTTCACGACTGGAGACGCCGAAAAGCTATTAATTATAACTGCTTTTTAAAACAATCATCAGCATTGCATGTAAATATGAATATGAACACATTGAAACTACTCCTTAAGATTTATTCTAGTTTCAGCCATGCTTATATGGAAAATGAGTTAATTAACAACCCTGTGTGGCTAACGTTTGGTTTCTATTTTTCAGTCTTTTACAAAAATGCCCAAAATGGCGCTGATCAATTTTAAAGCCAATATGCATTTTTTTTTTTTTTTTCATTTAGCAGAAACCTCCAGAGTTGAAAAATCAAGTATTATGTTCTCTATTAGCAAAATTTCCCATGAAGTTAGATGTTGCGGACACAGGAAGTGGTCTGCTAGGCCTTAAAGGTCTTAAAGTTTCTATTTTGACTTGAAAGTGGTGAATTCAAGATCAGATATAGTTGATACTAGTAGATTGTAATTAAATGGTGGAAGGGTGCGTGTGCACATATTCTCTTATATTGGGTCATCTTATGGTCATAATAATCTGGTTATGTATACACTGCAGCACAGTTTAGGATGTTTTTATGCTTTCTCTTTCCATAGCTTTTTGTTACTCCTACCTCCTCCTCCTCTTCCTTTTTACTACTCTTGTTCAGTTTGTTGTCTCCCCCCCCCCCCCCCCCCCTTCCTCCCTCACTCTGTTATGAAATTGAAAGATGGATCGGTGTTGTTGGCGTACAGCGCAGTGTGTGATGAATGAGAGCTGTCCGCCTAGAGAGTGGGAGGGTACAGTAGCCTGTAGTATAGATTGATGTTTTCATATGGCGGGGGTGGGGGGGAGAATCGAGCTTAAGGATGGACGGATGGACCGATGATGGCGGGGGTGGGGGGAGGAATTATCCTGCTGTTGGGCAGGATAGGAGAAACAAACTGAACATCAGTGTGTTCAGTCTCTGGACAATAAGAAGCTCACAGTAAATGTCAAAATGCTCCGAGTCCCCTCTGAGGCCCACTCAAGTCTGATCCGTGGCATTTTCAAACATTCATGAGAGCTGATTGGAAATTGAGTTTTACTTTATGTTGTAGGACATTTAACAGGGAGAAGCAGGTAATGGAAGGTAGAAATGTCTCTGCTGCTGTGAGTGGGATACAAGAAATAGAACAGTTTCTTCATCAACACTTGAGAAACAAACAGATGGGGAGAAAATGTTGGAAACTTTCAAGCTCAAAGTTGTACATTTATGGGGGGAAAAACCCTCAAACACTGGAAAATTTACAAGGAAGAAATTACATTAACAGCAGATAACTTGTGAAAAGTGATGTAGCCACATAGAGAATCAGGAAAGATCTCATCATTTGGTCGTTCGTTTGTTAAAATCCTTTCAGACATTGGCAATAATACACAGAAAAAATGGCATAATGCATGCCTGTCATATCCTGATGATCTGGATCTGCAGGCCAGTTATTACCAGATGTAGACGGGGTGAGACTGACTACAGGGTTATACAATGTAATGATGGACATTACATTACACTTCTCATGTAGCTGCACAGCGTCTCTACATGAGCTAAAACCTTCATTCTTTCTCTTTTTGTCTTGTTTTTCCTCTCCGTCTATGTCAAGCACTCTGCAGCCAGTCTGATCCAGCTCTCATCCACTAACCAACCCAGCATTGATTTACCTTCACCTCGCATTTAAGCTCAAACAGAGGAAGAGAGGGAGAAGGGGCAGTTAGCAGATGGAGAAAAGAAAGCACAAAGCCTGTTAGCGCTCGTTTCGGCCTGGTAAATTTTAGACGTCACCAATCTGTCACTATATCACACACTGTACTTCTCCCCCTCAGTCTTCCTTCCTTCCTTCTTCCCTCCTTCCTCCTCTTCCTCTAATCATCCTCTGTGTGTTAATGTGACATGTTTACTGCCCTAACTAACAGCTCATTATGGCCGACTGATGCTTTGTCAATAGCAATCAGTTCATTTGGGAGCCCGGTGCTGCCTTTAAACAAAGATGTCCGCTGTGAGAAATGAACCCTGAGTCAAAGCCTTCCTCTCGCTGGGAATGGGGGGAGGGGCTGTAAATTTGAATCTCGATCCGGCCAATTACAGCGCTGACTGTTAACGGCCGTCTTTAATTGTCTTGCGAGGAAATAAAAGTAAAATAATGAGGCTTCGAAGAGCAAATGGTAAATGGCCTGCATTTGTATAGCGCTTTTCTAGTCCCTAAGGACCCCAAAGCGCTTTACACTACATTCAGTCATTCACCCATTCACACACACATTCACACACTGGCGATGGCAAGCTACATTGTAGCCACAGCTGCCCTGGGGCACACTGACAGAGGCGAGGCTGCCGGACACTGGCGCCACCGGGCCCTCTGACCACCACCAGTAGGCAAACACGGGGTTAGTATCTTGCCCAAGGATATTTGGCATGCAGCGAGGAGGCAGCCTGGGATCGAACCACCGACCTTCTGATTAGTGGCTGACCTGCTCTGCCACCTGAGCTACAGCCACCCAAATGTGGCTCTGTGGTCAGAGTGGGCTCCCTTAGGGTTTGTCATGCTCACACCCCACCCACATTTGCTGCTCACACTAATGAACTTTGACCTCATGACCTCTAAAGCCTATTTTGCATTAGGTGGAGAGAATCGGTCCCCTGGCTCACTGCTCTGATGGATTCACACTAAGAAAACCACTAAAGTTATAACATTTAGCCTGTTTGAGGACGATTAATGCTCATCTTTGTTTGGAAGCATCCCGAAATCTCCCAGAAACATTTTTAACATTTTACACTATTGTCTTTCTAACTGTCATTAAAGATTATTTTCTATTTTCACTGATTTTGATTGAAATAAAACTGTCAATATGAGTAGAAAGTTGATACTGAACATTTACACATGAATGTGTTTTTTAAAAAAAAAGCCAGAAACTCATTTGTAATTGATTTCTGTGCAGCTGTTATTTGTAACGATCACTAAGTGGAGGTCAGAGGTCATGGAGCCCCATATTTCTGCTGATATTTATAGTCCGCAGTTTTTAAGCTTATTGATGCTTTTTATAAAACATTGATAGATTTGAGTTCACGTCAGTATTTGCTTACCTGCTGGGGGTCAAAAGTGCACAAACGTACCTGATTTGCATGCTTCATTGTTTTCACCAAGCGGCAATAAAGGAGATGCTGCAGTTCCTTTGGTGACCACTTGAGGCTCCAAAAGTTAGGCGATCCCCATAGGCTCCAATGTTAAATTGACCACCTTTACAGCAGAAATAAACATATTTACAGCCTCATACAACAAATTGTTTTGTTTCCCCCATCATAAAAATTACACAGAGGGGTGAATCTTTTTTAAAAGGCAACTTTTCTTATTTTCTTGAAGTGCTAATCAGAATCAGAATCAGAATACTTTATTGATCCCTGGGGGAAATTATTTAAGTTTGTATTATTGCTGGCATGTGCTGCCCAGTTAAATTGACTTCATTTCAATTAGTTAAAGTTACTTAACTAGACCTTTCATATTGTGTTTAGGGTGTTGGTGAATTGTATTGAAAGATTGAAATAGTTACCATGTCACCTATTGGTCTTTAAACTTGAAGGTTCAAAGCTAGCAGGTTCTCTCTTGTTTGTTTTTTTTGGTTTTTTCCCCCGTAATTTTAATCCAATGTGACAACATTTGGACTTAAAAAGCAAGTCCTAAATTAACAGCTACCACCAACAACATTATCAAAGTGGAGTGTTCCAGTTCAAAGTATAAAATTGAACTTTCCTTTCCAGTAAACAGTAAAGCTGACATTTGCGAGTCTGCGCATGAGTTATTCCAGGTATCATTTAGGTTTTTTATGATTTATTTGATATTCTGGTGTGTTATTACTTTCATCTCACTCCCTCGTTCAAAGACTGTCACTTCTGGCTCCAAAAAACCAATGTGGTTGTGAAGCGAAAATTGGAGCCTTGAAAGTGCAGAGCTCACAAGCCAATATAAACCCTATTGTCTTAACAATACCAGCTAACAACATTAGCCAATGCTGTCACTGTCTGTAGATAGCTGCTATTCTTACACGGTTAACCTCTTGCCATATCGTTCATAGACCCATCCATAGGTTTTTGTGTGTGTAGATGTAAACCAATAAGGAAGGGGGTTTGCCATTTAAGGCAGGCTGATGATGAAATGCCAGGAGATCCTGGTGATGCGATTAGCCGAGTGCGTCTGGAGACCGGTGGACCTTTAGAGCCACCACAGGATTATAACTAAAGTAAATCATCTGTTTTATATCGTATGTTTCTTCATTTTATGCCTATTTAGCTTTTGCATTTCAAGTGAAAACACACAAAGGGTCGTATTGATTTCTGTGACTGCAGCAGCGGCAGAAGAGAACAGACAAAAGACAGATTTTCAGCTTCACAGTAGATAAAATGAGAACTTAAATGCATGATACTCAAAAAAGAGGATGAAACAAATGAAACTCTTTTTGGTTGGTGTTATCTTTGGACCTCTGCCTGCAAAGATAGGTGGGTGAGACGAGCTGGGAAAGACAGACAGATGTGAGGTGGGGAGCACAGAGGGTGGTGGAAGGAGAGCGTTATTGAGGGGAGGGGGGGATTTTTTTCAGGAGTCTTAATGGTCAGTCTGTCCCCACAGAGACTGGCTCAAATGTCAGGTCAGCTATGAAGTGACCTCCATCCCGCTTGCTGTCTTTATCCTCCGAGTGTGTGTCTGTCAGTGTGTGTGTTGGACTATTTTCACCCAAAACCTCACCAAAAATATCAGAACATATTTTGTCTTTATGAGAATGCTTTCCTTTCTTTTCTTTGTTTAAGATTGCGCCTGTGGTGCAGCTTGAGGCTGCTTTTCAGAGCTGATGAGACCATGAAAGATAATATTAATGTCCTTAAGATGACAAAAATTCCAGCATAAGAGGGTCACTGTGTGTATTCTTTAGTATTGTCTGATGCTGAACCCTCACAGGCTGATTTCAAACTCCTGCTGTTTTCTGATAAAACCCTCTGATTCGTTTCTCTCTGCAGGTAAGGCCCTGACCTTCCTGCTGCTGCAGCCCCCCAGCCCCAAGCTGCCTGCCCACAGCACCATCCGACGCACCGCCATCGATCTGATTGGTCGAGGCTTCACCGTGTGGGAACCGTACATGGATGTGTCGGCGGTGCTCATGGGACTACTGGAGCTGTGCGCCGACGCCGAGAAGCAGCTCGCCAAGTGAGTCACGACGAGCCGCTTAAACAAATGAAGTTGCTGCCTTTTTAAAAAATGTTTCATATCAGACCGAAGATGCTGACAAGATAAATGTAAAACAGTTTTAAGAGTTTCCTGCTCACTTTGCCTTCATCTTCATGAAAATCATCATGAGAGTCTAACTGCATGTATACTAGAGTCCTTAAAAGTGTCATAGTGTTGGTCTGTTGTGTTGGCATGAAGGCATCTTAAAGACACACTACTAAAAGATCAGGAGTCGTTGTTTCATGCAGGCTGCAGTGGTCGTTGGTGTTTTCACCGACGGATTCTCCTGTAAGGGCAGACTGGTTGAAATGGACCCTCACTAACAAATAGTTTCTTTTTTTTACACGCAGTATTTTCACATTCACACCGATTTGACGGTGTTTCACATAATTTGGTAATTTTTTTTTATTAAAAAAAAAAGATTTTGCATCTGGAAATTGAACGCTCTGCATTTGTTTACTTTCTCTCCAGCGACTGAAAACAGACAATTTGTCTGTACTCACTTCCTGTTTGTTAATTTGTTAAATTGTATCCGTCCCTCTCAGATTCCAGAGTATATCCTATAGATACAAACATATGCATCCGCACAAATACAGACACACACACACACACACACACACACACACACAGTCGGGCTTCCATAACAGTGAGTTATGGAAGCCCGACTCTAATCTGATTTCAAGACATTATGATGATGTAACGATGTCTGCGTTGGCCTGACACGAAAGTCCTCTGTCTCTGTGCACACATTTGTCTTTTTCTTCATTTTATTTAGCATTTTGTGCCCCACTTAAAGTGGCTCTTAAAAATTTCCATCTAGAAAAGCAAGAAGATTGCCCTGCAGTCTCTAGCTCCAGACAAGATTAACCCATTAGACTTTAATCAGGTGAGAGACAAGATCAGATGTTAACAAAGTACACAATATTAGCGCCAGTGTGTGGATTTCCCAGCTTAGATAACGCCTTTAAATATTTTTGGAGAACTAAGATGAGCAAACGGTAAAGACACTGACACTCCGACTTGCTGAGTTACAAGACTTTGTAAAACCACAGATGTCAGCAGAGCTGGTTTCACGTACTCAACCATCAACATTACTGGCAGCAGAGTCGAGGTCAGAGGTCGTGGCTGCCTTCATGCAGTCAAAGTGAGGTTGTGGTTTGAAGCAGCTTCTTACACAAGCGAAGGTCAGGGGTCATGCGGAGAGGCTAATTCAGTGGCTTCTTCTTCATGTATGATACAAAGAGCAGCACGTGTGCGTCTTCCTCCCTGCTGAAATCTAACTGGCCAATATGAGTTGATCCTATTAAGTCTGAAACTCGAGCTGGCCCAGTCTGGTTAAATGAGTATAGATATGTCTGCGTGTGTGTGTGTGTGTGTGTGTGTGTGTGTGTGTCCGTGTGTGTGTGTGTCCGTGTGTGTGTGTGTCCGTGTGTGTGTGTGTGTCCGTGTGTTCGTTCATTTTTGTTACCTCCCTGGGACCTCTCTCAGTATAAACACTGACCTTAGTCCTCATGGGGACCCAAACCAGGTCCTAATGAGGCGAAACATCGTTTCTGGGGTCCCGGTTAGGGTTTGTGTTGGGCTGTTCACAATAAATTGAAGTCAGTGAAGTATTCTAGCAAGGAAAGCTGCAGAGTGGTGTGTCAGGAAGGGAAATGACACAATTCCATTTTAATGGAATACATTTTCGGTCAAATAGAAAGAGAAGATGCCTATAAGATCCACACAAGAATTAATGCAAAAAAATTATTGTTATAAGTTACAGTACAGTGAAAAAACATTGATACAGTAGATAAAGTTGAATATGCCAGTAGTGTAAAAAATAGCAGTCAAAAATTTGATTGACTCCAAGCAACTTAATCCTCATAGTGCTTCCAATCACACCAGGAGCGTCTCAGAAGCGTCATTTTTATTTTACCCCCTTCCCCCTTGCACAGTCTTTTATTTTGAAAATTTCCTGTGTTTGACGTGCATCTCTTTTCACCTCTTCTGTCATTTTATATTTTTAGTAATTTTATATTTCAAGTAATTGCTGACAAGCTTATGCCCTGGTGAAGTGCTTGTCTATCCCTTCACAATTTAAATATTTACTACTTCTTTTGGAGCATTGGTCAGATTTTAACTGACACACACTGGTCACTTTAGGAGCTCTTTGCGCAAAGTGCGGTCAAGATCAAGATCAAGATCAAGGCTGAGTGAGCTACGACCTCACTGATGTTGTTTTATCTTTTGTTCTTTTAATAACAATCTTCATGAACCTTTAAAACATATGATGCAACACAAGACAACAATAAAAAATTTATTTAAAAAAACAGGCAGACATAATTGTTATAATCTTGTCTTTAAAAAATATATATATATTTTTTTTTTTACAGAACCCCAAGTTTTACACATTTATTCCACCTTAAATCACATGTTTCTGCGAATATAATTACATCACATGGAGATGATGTCCAGTCAAAATGCATAATTTAATAACACAGTTGATGGGTAAGTAATCCCTCTAACGTGTATATGGATGTGTATAATATGCCAGTAAATAAATTCAGATTAATAAAAGGGAAATGTTAAATAAATTAATAAGAAATGAAAAATAAAGTTAACGGTAACAGTCAGAGAAAATACTAAACTGGAAACTGAAAATAAATTTAAAGGATTTTTGAATATTCAGTTTGAGAAAGATTATCTCAAGTCTCCTTATAGTAACAGCTGTCCCAATAATCCTTTGATAACCTTTTCAACATAGGCAAAAATTTGTCTATATTATCTATCAACCTCTGGAATCACATTTGAGACTAAACTAAGGTATAGCAAAAATAAGCAGTAGCACTAATGAGAGCTTCAATTAAGCTATTATCATGTGGTGTGTGTTCAGGAGTCACATTATAGGAGAAGTGTTGCAGTATCAAATGTTCTTTTTTAGATACTTTAGTTTAGGGTCCCCAGCGACTTAGTGGTGAGCTTACGTAAATACTAAAACTTAAAATACGCACGCGCACACACACACGGAGTTCATGACCATGCATAATTAATAATGTGAAGTCTGCAGGTGTGTGGTGTTGCCTCCTGGTGTTGTTGAAGTAAACAGCACGAGGGCTGATCAATGAGACGCACAGTAATCACATCAGTACATTATAATACATACGGAGAGGATGCACGAACACACACACACACACACACACAGTCAGTATTCAGTATTCCTTCACTTGGGCAATTTTCTTTTCTGTGGACAGAGAAACAAGGAGTTGAATGCATTACTGGCTAAAAGAGAGCACACACGCTCACTCTTTCTTTCTCCGCTCTCTCTCTGAGGATGTATTTCCATGCAGCTGACTTGCAGTGAGGCTTTTTGTCCCTGATCCACCCAACCAGTTGTCAATACACTTCTCGCAGAGCTGTGTGTGTATGTGGGATAATCCCTTTTCAATAGGTAGAGATTTGAAAAAGCTCCCGGTGTGGAAGACTTGCACTTTATATTTTCAGACACACAAGCCAAAAAAAAGAAAAGAAAGGGAAAGAAACTGCTTCAGCAGTCTCCACACAGTTTTCAAGGAATCCATTCTAAGAGGTAAAAGCTGCTTTCAGCAGACGCACACCTTTATATGCTCTGCCTGTCTGCTTACTGTCTGAATAAACACCTGAGTTACTTTTATGTGAAGGTCATCGGTGCGTCCTGACCCTACCAGAGTTATTATAGTTACTACTAACTAAAGCTAAGTGTGAAGACATATTTTACTTAACTTAAATAAAAAGTGTAGTAATAATAATAATGATAACTAGACTATAAAAATTACTGATAAAAATACACAGAAAATATTCAGGGTCATTTCATGAAAAATCAATCTGCGCCTTCCACCTGACCCATATAGAATTGGCATTTTTTTCTCTCTCGTTTATTTATGTATTTATTCTGTGTGTTTACCTCTGTGCATCTAACCAGAAAGTTCCACTGTGGTCGAATCTATTTCACAAGGGAGACCTGGCCAAGGTAGCAGCCACACAAACTCTTAATATATTAAAAATACGACACAAAGTACAAGACATACAACATGGTATAAAACACCATCTCCAGGAAACGCTAACACATTCCTTATTCCGTATAATTTCATATCCAACGAATGTGGTGAAGCTACTAGAGTAGCTTTGCATGATTAATGGGTCGTAATAATCCATATTCCCTTTAGACTCACTGGCCACCACTTCATTAGGCACACCTTCCCAGTACCAGGTTGGACCCTGCTGCTTTAATTCTTTGTGACAATGATTTAGCAAGGTGCTGGAAACATTCCTCACAGACTTTGCTAAATGTTGACATGACAGTATCACATTGAACTCATTGTCATGTTCAATAAACCCGAATATTTCAGCTTTGTGTCACTGCGCTGAAAGCAGAAGATGGATACAGTGTGGTTATAAAGGGGTGGACAGGATGAGTGACAATGCACAGGCAGAATAAAGCAGGATGGATCAATGCTTTCTTGTAGTTTACACCAAAGCCTGACCATCCAAATGTTGCGGCAGAAACTGAAACTTGTCAGGCCAGTCAACGTTTTTCTAATTTTCTGTTGTCCTGTGTTGGCGAGCCTATGCAAACTGTAGCCTCAGTTTCCTGTTCTTAGCTGGCATGAGGGGCACTCCGTGTGGTCTTCTGCTGTTGTCTTCTTCTTTAAGGTTCAGTGTTTTCTGCATATCTTTTTTTCTAATGAGTGCTTATTTGGTAACTACTCTCTGAGAGACAGAGAGAGAGTGTGTTTTACCCAGGTGGTCAGTCATAGCTAGCCTACAAAATCATAAAGAATTCAGTGGTAACCAATTAATGTAATGAAACAAAGAGAAGCATGGCTGACTGGAAATGGAGTAGGTTGTGTGCATATAATCACAGGCTGAGTAGTTTTTATTCCTTAAGTCAAAGCCGCTTTTACTTTGAGATTTCTACCATGATCAGCAATATGTACATTAAAGAGGAAAGCTTGGCATCTTTCCATACCCCCAAATAGTTTTATGCTAAAATTGTGTGGGATTGTTACAAACAAGATTTGACTGCAAGCTTTTTCTGCAGTATCTATTCTTGTGGCCCATGCACTATTGTATGGGTATCCTGATTAAAGCTTTTTCCACAGTGATTGTTGGATCTTTAAATTCTGTTCTCATTTGCACTATCTATAAGATCACTCTGAATTTAAGCCCGCTTTCGTACTACATATCTACAGAGATATCACATTTATATAGAAAGTTTTCTAAAACGTTGAGGGTGTTTGAATCTCCTCCCGGTCTCCATCCAATCAGAGACCACCACAGAGATAAATGCATGTTTTCAATGTGTTTGTCTTGCAGGGATAAATACATCTTTTTACACTGTATTTGTCTGTCTACAAGTTTTGAACGATTGCGTTTCTCATGCAGGGGTAAATGAATGCTTTGGCGATCTGTGTGTCATGCAGAGATAAGTACATGTTGTTGTCACCATGGATGTCCACTCATGAACCCTAAAGGGAAAAACAAAAATCTGGAAACTGCAGGTCACCATTACTGATCAGTTTTGATCTGTGGGTGTGTTTGTGCAAATTCCACCCAGACCTGAGATAAGGCTGTCAGAAACTCAGGAATATCATAAATATTGTTCCAAAATGTCAAAAAAGAAATGAAAAAATTATAATTAACCACTGAAAAAGCCAGTGTCTGCTGTAAAGATTGCATCAAAAGGTTGCCCTACTCTCCACCTCTCCACCATGCTCTCTGTAGTCTGTGGGTACATTTACGGTCAGTAAACCACGCCTTTAAGCAGCTGAGAAAACCAGTTAGTCAGTCCATTTAGACCAACACAGTGATGCGTGACCAGCCCATGTCAGAGTTTATGTGAACGGGTCAGCACACGCCAGCTAACCCTCCACAGATAGGACACCGCCAAGCTTTTAAGCATCCATCTCTTATTTATTTATTTTTTTTGGTCTAAAAATCTTTAAATCTATAAAAACTGTTACCTTTAGATTAAGGTGTTTTTAAAAAAAAAAAAAAAAAAAGAGGTTTAATAAATTGAACTTTAGTTCTTTCCATTTAATTGAATTGTTTGCTGCCATTTATTCATTTTATCAATATTTTTTATTTCTTGATGTTTATGAAAAGCTATGAATGATGACCAAAACATAACTTAAAACACTCCTTGTAGAACAGAAGAGACAGAGTGTGGACATGGCAAATGGACTGGTTCTTATATAGGGCTTTTTTGCTCTGCCTTCTCTACCTTTACACAACGTGCCTGATTCAACCGTTCACATACCCATTCTTACAAGCACTTTTTTTCTATGTTTTGTCTACGTAAATGCTTTCTAGCATTCTGT
Organism: Aulonocara stuartgranti; assembly: GCF_965226115.1. Classification (NCBI taxonomy): domain Eukaryota; kingdom Metazoa; phylum Chordata; class Actinopteri; order Cichliformes; family Cichlidae; genus Aulonocara; species Aulonocara stuartgranti. Next base: position 37,322,690 of record NC_138945.1, on the reverse strand, counting down.
CTAACAGCTTGGAGTTAGTATGTTGCCCAAGGATATTTGGCATGCAGACTGGAGCTGCCAGCAGATTAGTAGATGACCTGCTCTACATCCTGAGCTGATCAACATATTTACACAAATTCCCTGCAGCATACTTACTCAGTTATTACGGTAAACAAAGTAAACAAATCACCACCCCGGGATCTTATAGTGTCTTGAATCTGCATTCGTTTTAACTGTTGCCAAGGGGTGACACAAAAAGACTTCTGGTCTGGTACAAATCTGTTAAAATTACTCTCTGCCCAAACCTCTGTAAAATGTTTCCTACCTAATTTATGGGCTCAGTCGGTCAATTTTAGGTGATATTAAATAAAAAATATGAAATTCATTTTGTAACTGTCACTATACAGGATATGCTTAGCCAATCAGCTTGAAGCCCACGCATCACTCCTCGAACCTGGTTTAAAAACAGCAAGATGGCAAGAATGAAAACACTGGTGGCTACATCCATCTTTTGTACTGTCTATAGCGAGTCCTGTGGTCAGACCAAATGACTCTGAGAACTTCCACATGTTCAGCCCTACTTGTTAAGAACTGCAGAACGTTTAGAATCAATGCAAGGAGGGTTGCTCCTGAAAATTTAAAGGAATCATTTTGAATATGGCTGGGTGGTTGTTAATAAATCTGGACAGTTGAAAGTTAAACTCCAGTCACCCAACCCCAGTAAAAAGTAGGGTCATCAGTCTACATAGAAAAGGTCAAATGTGCATTAACTAGAGGCACATCTTACAATTCAGAAATGATCCAGTAAATCAGTCTGTAAACAGTCCAGTTACCCCATCTGCAACTCAGTGAGAAAGCCAATCAGTAAGCCAGTGAGTCCCTGGAAGTCACTCAGCCATATACACACAGCGCTGGCTTCTTGCAGCGTGGATTCTGGTCATGTGACTGGAGTTATTCACTCCTCCCTCGCACACAAAAATCAATACTTCCAGTCCTCGCTCTGTGTGTGTGACTTGGTATCGACTGGATAATGTCAGCGTGATATTGGCTGTGAATACAGCCATGTTGCCAGCTTCTCTCTCTCACACACACACAGTAATCCCTGAGTGTGTGTTTCATGTCAGCACTGAAAGTTCATCACAGTGGAATCCTTTCCATCTGGACTCATTAATCCATTTCAGTACAACCACTTTAATGCTGAATTTTTGTTTTTATTTCTGCTAGTTTGGATGATGAAACACTCTTAAAATAGACCCATTTTAATATTTAATTTTATTTATTAATATTTTCTTGGGTTTAGTTTTGTTTCATGACTCTGTGTGTCTCTCTCTGTCTCCTGTGACTCTAATGGTAACCCAGATTATTTCATTACATGTGCTAAACGCTGGTTATTAACCTCAGCCGGTCTCGGCACAATTGGCCCTTTGCTGCCTTATATCAACACTGTGACTGTTTCCAATTACAGCCACCTCTCTGAATGAAATTAAACATTTCAATATTGCTGATATATTGCCGATATATTACCGGTATTAATTACGAGATCTGTGGCTGTGATGTGTAATCAGAGGAGATGAATCGTGCAACTCGCCCAGCCGTCCACCCATGTCTCTCGCTCTCTCCCTCTCCCTCCCTCCCTCCATTTGTTAACAAGGTGGCCTCACTCGCCCTCGTAGTCTTTTTTTTCTCTTACAATCATACACATACACTCTCTGAGGGTGTGTGTGTGTGTGTGTGTGTGTGTGTGTGTGTGTGTCTAATTCCTGTTGCATTGTGGGAGTCCATTATGCTGTCGCCTGGTGAATGGCTCCCATTGACTTGGCCTTGACATTATAAGCTGCTGGCTAATCTCTTCACTCCATATATTTGTAAAACTCAATCTCGCCGTTGCTTTTCTCAGATTTGTCTTGTTTTCTTCCACTCGCCTAAAGTGGCTGATTGAAATGTCTAAGTCCCCCTTTAGATTTGTAAAATCTCTAAGAGATAAGCCTCGCATGGTTTTCTTATTGTCAACAAATCCCAGCAAAACCACATAAAACAATAATGAGTATGTCCTGGGTTTAAATTTGGTGCTATGGCTTTTTTTTTAAGGCCTCATAACTTCATAATCACCAAAGATGGAAGATTCAATTTTCAGTGCTGGGAAACACACTTTGGCTCTGTTTAAAAACTGAAACCAAATCAATTTTACATTCATTCAAAGTGTCACAATTTACAAGCAAAAAAATTGCCTTCCATAGCGATCTTTTCAGCATCAATGTACTGCGATATGTTGTAGTATCAACAGCAAAAATCCCCTAATCTATTGTCTATGAAGAATAAGAGGAACATAAACAGTAATTTCAAACATCTGAATGATACATTTTACTCCCTCGTTCTACAGTGTCACCATGGGTTTGCCCCTCAACCCTCCAGCAGATTCGGCCCGTTCAGCCCGTCACGCCCTCTCTCTTATTGCCACCGCCCGGCCGCCTGCCTTCATCACCACCATTGCAAAAGAGGTGTGTTTTCAGACTTCTTTACCAGCTGCTGAAACCAAAGCCATCTTATTAGGTACTCACCAACTGTTTTCCCTCTCCAGCTCTTATAAATATAAGTGTTATATCTTTTCAGGTTCATCGGCACAACGCTGCTCAGGCGAACTCTCAGTCACAGCAGAACATTCACACGACCACTCTGGCCAGAGCCAAAACAGAGATCCTGCGAGTGATCGACATCCTGATTGAGAAGATGCCTGGAGACGTCGTGGATCTTCTGGTTGAAGTAATTCGAACTATATTTGAGATCGATGAAAGATAACATTCTCAAAAATCCCAGCCAAGGACACAAGCATAATATAATTCAATTAAGTATTTGACTTTACCAAAATAAAAAAGGAGCTCTTTTTACCCTTAGACAACTATTGTTATTAATGACGCCAGTGAAAGCTAGCATCATCCAAAACAGAAAAGACCTGAAAGTGCTGAATCAGAAGCTGCTGGCTAGTCAACCCCATGACTCAGGGTTGGATTTATAAACCAAACTAAAGGAGAGTCAGAGAAGATGATCTGTTCAGACCCTGGCAATAAAAAGTGTTTAATACATGGAAACAAGCTACATAGGTTAACTTCAACTACAATAAAAACTGTTCTCCTGATCCTTAGGTGATGGATATCATCATGTACTGTATTGAAGGTTCTCTGGTGAAGAAGAAAGGACTGCAGGAATGTTTCCCTGCTATTTGCAAGTAAGTTTGTCATCAGGTTCAACCCCAAGTAATATCTTCAAACTGGGAGGGGCTGGGAAAGGCGAGCTGGGCCCTGACTGCTGTGTCTGTGACCGTTTACATTACATTAAGGTGTGTCAGTCTCAGTGTGCTATTAGTGTTTCCGTTTGTTTGTTTACATAAAAATTAACCTTGAGGCGGGGGTGGGGGTGAGCCCCCAGAATTGGACAAGAGGAAGAAAATGGATGAATGAAATCTTCCTTCATCGCTAAACATCTTCCCTTATACAGTGTTAAATGTTCATGTGTGTTTGCTGTCCACCTTTTTAGGTTCTATATGGTTGGTTACTGCGACCGCAGTCACCGCATCGCTGTCGGAGCTCGCCAAGGTTCAGTGGCCCTCTACGATGTCCGTACAGGGAAATGTCAGGTACATCGAAAAACTTAAACTGATCAGTTTAAGCTGTTTGATTACACCAGATGAAGTTGGTTTTTACTCTGGACCCCAGCTTTACACATCCTTTCTTCCACCGCCTCCTTCACACAGATCATCTTCTTTTTCATTCATTTTCCCACTCTCATCCATCCATCCATCCATCCCACTTTGTATTAATCCACCCCTGCATGTAGCCTTCACGGCCCAAGGCGTTCAACAGATTTCCAACCATAATTATGACTGCACGTGGAAAACCAGCTGTCTCCACAGATAGGTCTTTAGTACAGAGTGCAGGAGGCAAAGAGAGATTTCATCAATGATTAGAAAACCAAAAGGTTAATGTCTGGTATACAAAGTCCTTGAAGCAGGGGAAGGCGAGAAGGTAACCAAAACTCAGATATATTAACTAAACTCTAAGACATCTCAAAACTTAAGCACCATCATGTTTTCATCCTTTTATAATTAGAAAACACATGTGAGCAGGTAAACTGAGTGTTCAGTTTTTGTCTTTGGCTTTTGCACGCACTGATGTCATTATTTGGCCATATTTAATCCATCTGAAACAGCAGATATGACAGAAAATTAAGCATAATAGATGCCTTTAATCTCTGTTTGCTCATTATGTTGGAAAGTTTCCATCTGTTTGCAAACAGGATGCTTTAGCTCAAACTGGAGGAAATGAGGAGGAGCAGAAACAGTAGGTTTAAATGAGAGAGGAGGAGATAAGGAGGAGAGGAGTTTCATTTTTTCACCCCTCAGTAATTGATTAATGATGAAGCAATGACTCTCTTAATCATGTTTGTGTCTCGCGCGTGTGTGTGAGCTGCTGGTCTCCATGTTTGTGTGTATTTCTTGTATGAGCGGGTGTGTGTTGATAATTTGCTGTGTATTGATTTGCAGTAACCTGAGCAGTCTACTCTGGTGGAGGGGGTCATTTATATCTGATAACAGCACGGGCCTTTTCACCCAACATCTCGTTTGATTGTGTGTGTGATTGTGTGTGTGATTGTGTGTGTGTGTGAGAGAGTGAGACAGGAGACACTTTGTGTGTTATTTGCAGTAATTAACTTTTAATAGATAATGGCTTTGTAGGAAGTGTGTCTCTCTCTGCTGGAACCATTACAGGTGTTTTATTTCAGGTGCAACATAAAGCTATTATCTTTATTAACACACTTACAGAAATGGGTAATTAATTCAGCCAGAAAAGAAGAATGTTTAAAGCTCACTATTTCTTAAATGGTCTTCCCACAGCTGTAATTAAAACCTGTACAGCAAGGCTTCTAGCTGCAGCAATGTTCCAGGCACCTAATATTAGTCGATTAAACAGTAGAGGAGTCTAAAAGTGAGCAAACACTAAGAAAACAGTTAAAATTAAGTGCAGGCTAATGGATGAGGTTAAAAATTGGCCAGACAAATACTTTTGCTGTATTTAGGAGTCTTTTAAAAACCAGAATTAGCGTTTATAAATAACCAGCTCTTGAGTGTAACCAGTGGTTTGCACTTTGTTGTAAACCCTCTTTATTTACATACTTGAGAACTTCCCATGATTCAGTAGCTTGGGAAGCCACCTTCTCTCTATGACTTCAGTCTCTCACATCATGGGGGAAGGATTTTGACCAACTTATCTTTACAACATTGCTTCAGTGCATTTAGGTTTGCAGGCATTGGTTTATGCACAATCCTAAGTAGAATATTTTGGTCTGTGGGGGAGTTCATGGATGACTCAATGACCGTAAGGTTACCCTTGTCCTGTAGCTGCAAAGCAAGCCCAAATCAGCACCCCTCCACCACCACCACGGATGGCTATAGCTCAGGCAGTAGAGCAGGTCATCTACTGATCGGAAGGTTGGTGGTTTGATTCCTTGCTTCCCCTAGTCTGCATGCTAAATATCCTTGGGCAAGATATTAACCCCAAATTGCTCTCTGATGTATCCATCGGAGTATGAATGTGCGTGTTAGTTAGAAAGCACTAAGAAAATGTTCTTGTGCGAATGGGTGTGAATGTGTGAATGCACATTGCTTTGAGTGCTCAGAAGAGTAGAAAAGCGCTATATAAGAACCAGTCCATTTACCACCACCACCGCTGATACGTTGTTTGGTTTTCTCCAAACGTGGTGGTGCTGCGCATTATGCTTGAACATGGTAAATGGCCTGTATTTGTATAGCGCTTTTACTTAGTCCCTAAGGACCCCAAAGCGCTTTACACATTCAGTCATCCACCCATTCACACACACATTCACACACTGGCGATGCCAAGCTACCAGTCAGGCGCACTGACAGAGGCGAGGCTGCCGGACACTGGCGCCACCGGGCCCTCTGACCACCACCAGTAGGCAACGGCTGAAGTGTCTTGCCCAAGGACACAACGACCGAGACTGTTGGAGCCGGGGCTCGAACTGGCAACCTTCCGATTACAAGACGAACTGCCACGATCGCCCCTCTTCTTCAACATCACCACTTTGGTTTCGTCTGTCTAAGGGACATTGTTCCAGAAGTCATGTGGTTTGTTCAGATGCAAGTACAACAATGATTTTTTTGAGGAAAAAAATCATTTAATTTGAAGTGCAGCGTGTCACTTACATCACCGAGCAGAGAAAACCTCTTTCACTTCTGAGGAAAAATATTTTTTGTTGCAACTCTTTGACTGCAGAATAATACAAAACCGAAGTTTTCTGAACTACACTTTAGATTGTTTCACCAGACTCAGTTTAGAAAATCATGCACTCATAATAGTCAGCTTGCCAATGTCCATCCATCCATTCTCTTCCTCTTATCCTTATCAGGGTTGCAGGGGGGCTGTTCCAAGTTACACAAGTAAATTGCTGTGTACTCAAAAGGGGAATTCGGAAACGGTGTGTTGCATCACCTCTAAGAATGTCAGCTGTCAGTTTGTGTTCATGACAACTTAAAATAATCATCACAATAGGGGCCAGCTTTGTCCTCCATGGGGCTAAATTTTTATTTTTTTTTTAATTTTAAAAATTAAACGCAGCAGCAGAAAGTTGTCAGATCTCTTTAGAGACTTCTGAATAAACGGCATCTCCTTGGAAAAATGGGAACATCTCGATTTCAAGAATTTCAGAGGAGCTAAATTGTTTGACTTGTTTTAGTGTATTTAAAACAAAGTGAGAAGGAGGAGAGAAAGGAGAGACGACCTCTTTGAAATAGTGGAGGAGGCGAAAAATGGGGACCAGAAGAAAAGCAAAGACGGAGAGTAGAAGGAGATGAGAGGCAGTTTTTGTTCATAATCAATCTTTGCATGTGTGTGTGTGTGTGCAAGCGGGTGTGTGTGTGTGTCCAACCGTAGCTAGCTAGTCCCCGCATGACCATCTGCCACGGCTTTGATCAGCCTCCGTGAACAGCCCTTTGTCAGCAGCGTGTGTGTGTGTGTGTCTCCAGCTGCTTGCTTCTTTAACAGACTCTACTCAGTCTACTAATTGAACACAAAGAAACAATCTGAGTGATTTCGTACCTCTTTTTGCATCTGTTTCTCTCTAACAGCTGAAACCTGCAGCTGAAGGTGGCAGCGTAGCCAAAATTAACCTGAAGAATCGTCTCCCGCAATGCATGACATGATGAATTAATGTAAACTGTGTCCCTATTCTGGTGGTAATTGGGCTACTGTGATACCTACACCACGTTCAGCTGCTATTTGCTGTGTAAAACACTCTATGAGGAATATGTTTTTAACTGCAGATGTTCCTGGAAACTAAATGCTAAAGTTATAAATGAGGGGAAAAATGAGTCTAAAAGTAAGAAGACGTACTCTGGTCATATAAATAGTGTCTGTGTATTTAAGTGCTATTTGAAAGTATTAATCTAGTTCTTTGATAACCATATTGCATTTTAAATGGACGATGATTTGGGTAGAAGCCTCAGTTAGATGTCAGTTTAATCCCACAGCCAATAAACAGCCACTCCTCTTATAATTCAAAGTACTTTTTCTACCTTTAAATTGTTACGATGTTCAAGTTTAGTTAAGAATTTGAAAGATTCTAATTTCTGGTGTCAACTAGCGAGAGCAGTAACAGCTTCTAGTCCACCAGTCACACTCACCCTTGTTTTTCTAGCTGT